>NC_087085.1:6219109-6549942 GCF_036172545.1 Culicoides brevitarsis
TTAATTTGTAAGATGATAATTGCTTGTGAAAGGTTGTTTGTTTTTTGGATTTTTAAACTAATAAAATCTATTTTTGGTTCAAAAAATGTTATGACAACAGAAAAAATTCGATTAATGAACGCCTACATACGAAGCAGATGCTAAATTTTTTTAAATTTCTTCATTTTTAGAACATTTTTACTTTTTGAATTACCAAAAAGCGATTTTAAAATTTTCAACGGTCATTTTTTGAATTGACATTTACAAATTTTTCATCAAAAATATCAAATTTTCTTCATTTTTAGAACTTTTTTTTATAAATTTTCATCATTTTTAGAACTTTTTCAATTTTTGAATTAGCAAATTGCGATTTTCAAATTTTCAACGGTCATTTTTTGAATTGACATTTACAAAATTTTCATCAAAAATGTCAAATTTTCTTCATAAATAGAACATTTTCAAGTGTTTTCAATAAAATTATCTTTTAAAAACGATTACTTGATGACACTTCATTCGACTTATCGCACACTTACGTTGCAAAATCCGATTTACGAAATTACTTAACAGTGTCTGATAACAAAAGCGATTGTTTCATACAAAAAAAATCCACTCGTCATTGATTGATTTTAATTGTTTTTTTGAATTTATGCTTTAAAATAATGAAAATTTCTTCTTTTTTTACAGCAACACCCATTATAGACGTTCATTGCCACAGCACGTGTTCGCTGCCATGGAAAAGGAACTTCATGAGCGTGATCGCGTTGGATTGCAAGATCAGGTCTTGTTGGAAAACTTTCAAGATGACAAAGATTTTATCGAAAATTTGAGGAAAAGATTTCAAGAAAATCTTATCTATGTAAGTTTTTGTCTCACATTTAATTTTTAAAATAAAAAAAATGTACAATAAAAAAAATAAAATAAAAAAAATATTAAAAAAAAAATATTTAAAAAAAATTAATTTATTAAATGGAAAAAAAAATATTAAAAAAAATTAATTTTTAAAATTTTTTTTATATTTTTTTAATATTTTTTAAAAAATATTTTTTTTTTATTTTTTTTTTAATATATTTCATTTTTAAGTTTTTATAAACTTTTTATTTTTTAGACATACATCGGTCAAGTACTGATCTCCGTTAATCCATACAAAGAACTTCCCATTTACACGGAAGAAGAGGAGAAAAATTACCGCAACAAACATTTATTCGAAGCGCCTCCGCACGTCTTTTCCATCAGCGAAAATGCATTTAAATCCTTGATTGAAGAGCATCGCGGGCAATGCATCTTAATTTCCGGCGAATCAGGTTCAGGAAAAACGGAAGCTTCGAAGAAAGTTCTTCAATACATCGCAGCAGCTTCGGGGCATGTAAATTGCGTCGACAGTGTCAAAGACAAACTTTTGCAAAGTAATCCAGTATTAGAAGCATTTGGTAATGCAAAAACCAATCGTAACGACAATTCTTCACGTTTCGGCAAATACATGGATGTTCAATTCAATTATTTGGGCGTTCCTGAAAGCGGAAACATTTTAAATTACCTTTTGGAGAAAAGTCGTGTGATACATCAGTCGAGCGGCGAACGGAATTTCCATATTTTTTATCAACTACTTGCTGGAGCGGATGATGAATTGTTGAAAGAATTGAATTTGAAGCGAAATTTGGATATGTATTACTACTTGAGTGATGGGGTAAGTAAATTTTTTGAAATTCTGTAAAGCAAATTTTTTTAAGGCTACTCCATGTATTTGTCCCATACCCCATTTCAAAAGCCAAAAATCCAATGGGAAAAAAAATAATAAAAAAAGTGAAAATTTTTATCAAAATTTCCGTTTTTAGTCTTTTTTCATATTTTTTCAAAAAAATTTAATTTTTTTTTAATATTTTCAAATTTTAAGAATTTTGTTTTTTGAAAAACGAAATTCAGGATGAATATTTTTTTCTAAAAATATTTTCAATAAATTTATTTTTCAAAAATTTTTAATAGTTAATTTTACAATTTTTTTTTTTTATTTTTTTTACATACAATATCTATCAAAAAATTTTGAAAAATATATTTTTTTAAATCTTTTTAGAGAAGAAAATTCATGTTAAATTTCGTATTTCAAACCAAAAATTCTTGAAAATTGAAAAAATTTAAAAACGATCAATTTTGATGAAATTTTTAACTTTTTTTTATTTGCCCCGACAAAAACACAAAAAAAATTGTAGCGGCCTAATTTTTTTTAAATATTTAATTAATTAATTTTTTTTTTAGGAAAAAGGAAACGTAAGTCGCATAAATGATCGTGAAAACTTCCATACCATCAAAAAAGCCATGTCAGTCATTGAAATAACAGCTGAGGAGCAAAAAGCCATCTTTGAAATCGTCGCAAGTGTCTTGCACATGGGCAATGTTGGTTTTACCGAAGAAGAAGGCCAAGCTAAAATCCTTAAACCTGAAGCTGTTGCTGCTATTATTAAAGTAAATTTTAAAATTCTTCACAAAAAATCAATTTTTCATTAATTTTCTTTTTTAGTTACTTGGCGCCGACGAACAAAAAGTCAAAAATGCCTTCACAAATCGCACGATCGAAGCTCGCGGAGATCAAGTAACGTCTCCGTTATCTCGCGAAATGGCTATTTACGCACGTGATGCTCTTGCCAAGGCAATTTATGATCGCTTATTCACGTGGTTGGTTTCACGTTTGAACAAATCCCTTCACGTGAATCGCCCAACTTCAGCTAAAAACGCAGTAATGGGAATTTTGGACATTTACGGCTTCGAAATCTTCAAAAAGAACAGTTTCGAACAATTTTGCATCAATTTCTGCAACGAAAAATTACAACAGCTGTTCATCGAGTTGACGCTACGTTCGGAACAGGAGGAATACGAACGCGAAGGCATCGAATGGGAAAATATCGAATATTTCGATAACAAAGTAATTTGCAACTTAATTGAGGAAAAGCATCGTGGCATCATTGCTTTGCTCGATGAGGAGTGTTTACGTCCTGGCGAACCCACAGATCTCAGTTTTTTGAACAAAATGAACAAACATCTCGGGGATCACGCGCATTACATTTGTCACGAACTTGCTTCAACTAAATTACAAAAAACGATGAATCGCGAGGAATTCCGTTTAGTTCATTACGCCGGCGATGTAACTTACAGCGTGACAGGATTTTTAGACAAAAACAACGATTTACTGTTCCGCGACTTGAAAGAAGCGATGGTTTATTCAACGAACAGCGTCATTAAAGAGTGTTTCAGCGAAAAGGAGTTGCTTATTAAGAAACGTCCTGAAACGGCAGTAACTCAGTTCAAAAATTCCCTTAATAAGTTGATGGAAATTTTAATGTGCAAAGAGCCATCGTACATTCGTTGCATCAAACCCAATGATTTGCAATTGCCGGGACAGTTTGATGAGGAGCTCGTACGTCATCAAGTCAAATATTTGGGTCTCATGGAGAATTTGCGTGTAAAACGTGCTGGATTCGCGTATCGTCGTACTTACGAGATGTTTTTGCAACGTTACAAGTCGCTGAGTGAACAAACATGGCCCAATTATCACGGAGCGGCGAAGGATGGGGTTCAAATAATTTGCAACGAGTTGGGATACGATCCCAAAGACTATCGCATGGGAAAAACTAAGATTTTTATTCGTCAACCGAAGATGTTGTTCGAAACGGAGGATGCGTATCAAGCACAAAAACATTTCATCGCTTCAATTATTCAGTCGAAATGGAAGGGAATTTTGCAGCGGCGTAAATATTTGAAATTACGAGAGACGACGATTCAATTACAATCGTATATTCGTCGAAATTTGGCACAACAACGTTTGGAACGTCGTCGAGAAGCTGTCAAAAATATCAGATTCTTCATTAAAGGGTTCATTACGCGAAATGATCCGCCAAATGAGTGTAACTTGAAGTTCATTGAACAAACAAAGCGGTTATGGTTGCAAAGATTGGCGAAACAACTTCCAACGAGCTTCATGAATCATCAATGGCCCGCGAGTCCCGTTCATTGTCAAGAGGCGTCGAAACATTTGGAACACATGCACAAACTTCATCTGGCTCGCGTGTACCGCAAAGCTCTCAGTGACGAACGAAAACGACAATTAGAGTTAAAAGTCTTGGCTGAAAATGCCTTTAAAGACAAAAAACGAAATTATCCCGATAGTGTTGGTCCGTGGTTCATCGACGAACGTTGCGCTAAAGAAAATATGACACAAATCACGAATTTCGTGCAGATGCAGTTTGGTCAAGAAAGGCTTCGTTATTGTACGCCTGTTGTGAAATTCGATCGTCATGGCTACAAACCTCGCAAACGTTTCTTCCTCCTGAGCACAAGGGCCGTTTATTTGCTCGACGATAAATACAAGATGAAACATCGTCTCCCGCTGAACAAAATTGACTTTGCCGTCACAAATGCCAAGGATAACCTCATGCTGATTCGCATTCCGCTTGACTTGAAACAAGATAAGGGCGATTTGATATTGCAAGTCCCCGAAATCATCGAGTGTTGCATCTGGATCATTGATACGGTTGGCAGACAAGATACCGTTCAGATACTCGACACCGATACACTTAATCATCATTTGGTTGGCGGCAAAGAAGGCGTCATCGAAGTGAAAACGGGCAACGAACCAGCTATTGTTAAAGACAAGAGTGGGCATTTGATTGTCGTGAGTATCATTTTCTGCTTCCTTGCTTCCTTTTTGTTTCATTATTCGAGCTAAACTTTTGGTCTTGAACCATGAGGTTAAGCCTTTTGTATCTGAAAAATTTTTAAATTTCTAATTATTTTTTTGAAATTTGTAGATTGCTGCACAATAGAAGAAAAAAAAATAAAACAACGAACAAAAAGTGCC
Organism: Culicoides brevitarsis; assembly: GCF_036172545.1. Classification (NCBI taxonomy): domain Eukaryota; kingdom Metazoa; phylum Arthropoda; class Insecta; order Diptera; family Ceratopogonidae; genus Culicoides; species Culicoides brevitarsis. Next base: position 6,223,935 of record NC_087085.1, read on the forward strand.
ATGATTGCCTTCCTATCGCAACAACGATGATTTTATTGACGCAAATAAATTACTAAAATAAAATGAAATAAAATATATATTTGATAAGATATAAAGTACTTACACATTTAAATATAGATCGATATTAGAAGCTGTGAATAGTTGCCTTGTATGTACTGTGAAAGCTGCCTTTATATGCATTTTTGACCAAGTATTGTTATTTTTTTTCCTATACATTAGATGCTGTAAAATGTAAAATTTAGTCAGAAAAATAAAAAAAAAAATATTTTCAAATACAGGGGAAATGAATAAAAATATAAAAAAATTGTTTTTATTCGAAACATAAAATTTTTGACTCATTGCAAATTTTCCTAACCTTGCCTAATATTTCGTTATCTTTTTTATCTTGATTTTTTTTCAAATTTAAATTAATAGGTATCTGAAAATTTTTTTTTTAAAGTTGATCTTTACTTTATTTCACTAAAAGAATTTAAGAAAAAATTTCACATTATGGAATTAATTTCTCAAGATGTCAAATATTCTTCTTTAACCTTTTTTTAATTTTTTTTTCTTTTTTTTCCATTAATTATTATAATATTTACCTAAATTAATAAAAAAAAATTAAATTAATTTTATTTAATTTCTTTAATCAATTTTTATTTAATTTTTAAATTAATGTTTAATAAATTTTTTAAAATGATTTTTAATTATTTTTTAAAACGATTCTTTATTAATTTTTAAAAAAATTTTTAATGAATTAAAAAATATTTTTTAAATTTTATTTTTTTACTTTTAAGATTTTTAATACTTTTTATACCGATTTTTAATTTTTTTTTATTTTATTATTTTAAATATAAAAAAAATTAAAAAAAAATATTTTTAAATTAATATTTTATTTCAAAATATTTTTTTTATTTTCATTTTTATTTTTTTTTTTTTTTTTTTTAATTCGATTTTTTTCTTGTTTTATTCTTTATTTTATGCTCAAAATTATTTTTTAAAGAAAATTAAATTTAAAAAAAAATCGTACTAAAAATTATCAAACAAGCTTGTTTAATGAAAAATGAAATTTAAAAAAAAAATAATTTTAAGCAATTACTTATTTTCATAAAGATAAAGAATAAAACAATAAAAAATTAAAAGAAAAGCTTGTTTGATACTTTTTAGTTCGATTTTTAAAAAATTTTTTTTTATATATTTTTCCTTTATTTTTTTTTTTTGAGAAGCAAAATTGAGAGCACTAAATTATGATAAAATTTTATGTTTTATGTAATTTTGTGATAAAATTTGATTTTGACCTTCAGATAAGCTTTTAATTAAACAACCAAATTTTTTTATCTATTTTCGTTTGTTTTGCCTGAAAGTCGTTGCACTGTCTGAATTTTAATTGTTCGTAACTAGATAAATCCAACAACAATTAATTTGTGTACAACTTTTTGTTTGTCACTCTCATCTTCGCATTTAGTCGATTCAGTTGGAGAAATATCAGATGAGCGTTAGTATGTCAGTAGAGCACTTAACGTTCGACCTTGATTCAATTCTTCGTGAATTGGGACCTTTTGGGCGATTTCAACGGAAGATTTATACTTTTTTCTCGATTCCGTTCATTTTTGCGGCATTTTTTGCGTTGAGTTATGTTTTTACAACGGGAGTTGTTCCTCATAGGTGAGTTTTTTTCCATTAAAAAATTATTTTTTTAACAAAAATTGTTTAGAAAAGATGCTTGATACCCGAATGTGAGTCCCAAAACTCGTCAGAATGGATTTCCTTCGCTATTCCAAAGAGATTTAACAAGACTTTTGAGCAATGTTTGCGATACAATTCAACTTCGATGGAGGCGTCTTGTACTTTTGATGCTTTTAATCGTTCGGATGTCATCAGATGTGAAGAAATTGTGTTCGAGACTCAAGAGAAGACGATTCAAACGGAATGGAATCTCATCTGTGAAGAAAATAAATGGAAATTAACAATTGTTGGTACATTAAATGTGGTTGGGCAATTTTTTTGCATACCTATTATTGGGATTATTTCTGATCGGTAAGAATTTTTTTTGAATTTTTTTTAAATATTTTTTTTTAATAATTTTTTTAAATAAATATTTTTTTTTTTTATATTTTTTTTTAATATTTTTTTAATATTTTTTTTAATATTATTTTTTTTTTTTAAATATTTTTTTAATATTTTTTTTTAATTTTTTAAAAATATTTTAATTTTTTTTAGATTTGGAAGAAAAATCGCTTTAATAATTGGAATGTTAGGAGGCGGAATTTTTGGTACATTACGAGCTTTTTCCCAAAGTTACCCGATGTTCCTTCTTTTGGAGTTTCTTGACACTTTTTGCAGTTCAGGAGGATCTAACGTTGCTTACGTCTTAAGTTTGGAATATCTTCAACCGCAACATCGAAGTATGGGAGCGATGGTTTTCAGTATTATGTATCCTGTTGGAATGATTTTCATCGCACTTTTAGCGAATTACCTTCAAAATTGGCGTCATCTCCTATTATCGCTTTATGTCCCAACTTTTATCGGATTTTTCTACTTTTGGCTCATTCCAGAGAGCATGAGATGGCTTCACAGTAAAGGTCGATTGGATGAAATTTCAAAAATTGTTCATTCAGCAGCTAAAATGAACAAAGTTGAACTTTCAAAAGAAACGCTTGAAATGTTAAAAATTCCTCCGAGAAATTTAGAGACGGAAAAAGTGACCAAAAGTGAATCTGTTTTGTCAATTTTTAAGTACAAGAAAATGTTTTTCATCGTCGTCAATTGCTCGTTTTGTATTTGTGTCAATTCATTGGTTTACTTTGGATTGAGTCTCAATTCTGTGACGTTAGCGGGAAATAAATACCTGAATTTCATTTTAAGCAGTTTTGTTGAGTTTCCATCACATGTTTTTGGATACTTTTTGCTCGAAAAAGCAGGACGACGATTTTCGATTTGTTTTTGTACAATTTCTGCTGGAATATGTTGTGTTGTTACGGAATTGATACCAACCGGTGAGTTTCTGAAAAAAAAAAATTTTTTTTTTAAAAAATTTTTGAAAAAAAAAAAAAAATTTAAAAAAAAAAAAAAAATTTTTTTTGAAGAATTTTAATTTTTTTAAAATATTTTTTTTTTTTTTTTTTTTAAAAAAAATTTTTAAAATTTTTGAAAAAGAAATTTTTTTTTTTGAAGAATTTTTAATTTAAAAAAAAATTGTTTTGAAGAATTTAAAATTTTTTGAAAAAAAAAAATTTTTTTTGAAGAATTTTAAATTTTTTGAAAAAAAAATTTTTTTTTGAAGAATTTTTAATTTTTTTTTAAATTTTATTGTTTTTAAAAATTAATTTTATGAAAACATAAAAAATTTCAGATGAACTTCAATGGAGATTCGCCTTTTACTTACTTGGAAAACTCTTAATAACAACTTCATTCACGATAATTTATGTTTATGCAGCGGAAATGTTTCCAACATGTATGAGAAACAGCTTAATTGGAATTTGTTCGATGGCAGGAAGAATCGGTGCTGTAATTGCTCCTCAAATGCCTCTTTTGGTAAATATTTCTTCAAAAATTTCAATTTTTTGTCATTAAAAACTTCATTTTAGGCATCTTTTAATCCATCATTGCCCCTCTATCTCTTTGGAAGTCTTTCTCTCGCAGCTGGAATCACATCTCTCGGCTTTCCTGAAACCTCAAATGCGAAACTTCCGGATACCATTGAAGAAGTATTGAATCTAGGCAAACAAAAAATGATTAAAAATAGCGATTAGTGCTCCATAAAATTAATTTTATCATGTAATTTGTAATTTAAAAGGAAGTTGACCTTTGATTTTTAACTGTTGATCGTTTTTAGGGGAGTGAAGCATCAATGTATATTTATCAAATACAGCTATTTTTTAGTTTTCCGTTCAGTATTACTTTGAATTTATCACAAACATGACTGAAACTCCCCCAAAAGCGTCAGAAACGTTCGATCTTGACTCAATTCTCGTCGAATTGGGATCTTTTGGAAAGTTTCAACGGAAAAATTTCATACTTTTTTGTATCCCTTTCATTTTTAATGCCTTTTTTACGCTCAGTTATGTCTTTACTGCGGGAGTCGTGCCTCATAGGTAAGAATTTTTCACGAAAAAATTATTTTTAATAATTTTAATTTCATTAGATGTGCAATTCCTGAATGCGAATCGTCGTCAAATCCCAAAGAACATTGGATTTCGTTCAGTATTCCTCAAAAACCTTATGACGAGACGCCAGAATCATGTTCACGATTCAGCACATTAGCACCTTCTTGCACAGCTGACTCGTTTAATCGTTCGATGGTTGTTGCGTGCGATGAATTAGTCTTCGACACAGAGGAGATCACAATATCGAACGAATGGAATATCACGTGCGACGAGAACAAATGGAAATTATCAATTGTTGGAACAATTAACAATATCGGGCAATTTATTTGCACATCTATCACAGGAATACTTTCCGATCGTTATGGGCGACGAATTACTTTGATCGCTGGATTGATGTTTGGCGGGATTTTCGGGATTTTACGAGCTTTGTCGCCGAATTATTTGACTTTTGTGCTTTTTGAGTTCATGGATACACTTTTTAGTGCGGGAACAGCTTCTGTCGCCTTCGTACTTGGAATGGAGTTTCTTCCTTCGAAACATCGAACTATCGGGGGATTGACATTTAGTGCTCTTTATCCCGTTGGAGGCATGATAATCGCTCTTTTAGCTTATTTGCTTCAAAATTGGCGATATTTATTATTAGCATTATACGTCCCGGCGCTTTTTACGATCTTTTTGTATTGGATGATCTCTGAAAGTATGAGATGGTTACACACAAAATCACGAATTGATGAAATTTCGGAGATAATTCAGGCTGCTGCGAAGATGAATAATGTGCAACTTTCAGAAAAATCGCTTGAAATGTTGAAAAATCCTCGAAAATTAGATGAAAATGCATCAGAGGAAAAGCGAGAAACGCTCCTTTCGATCTTCAAGTACAAACGGATGTTCTTCATTTTCGTCAATAGCACTTTTTGCATGTTAGTGAACACTTTGGTATACACAGGCTTGAGTTTATATGCCGTTCATTTAGGAGGAAACAAATATTTGAACTTTACAATTGTTAATTTGATTGAATTGCCGTCACATGTTTTGGCATATTTTCTCTTGGAAAAGGCAGGGAGACGATATTCGATGTCAAGCACGATGATTTTGGCAGGAATTTTTTGCTTTACGACAGAAATGCTTCCTGTTGGTAAGAAATTATTATTTGGGCCCATTCAGCAAACGTACTAAAATTTTGCGCTCATTCAGTGAAACTTTTGCGCAAAATTGCGGTTTGAGCCGTTTTGAGCCAACCTACTTTTTTTTTATCAATTTTCTCATATTTGAGAGAGTATGAGAGAGAAATGAAGTATGAGTGACCTTTATTAAATTTTCAAGCGGTTTGTTCGGTTTGAGCCGTTTTTAGCCAATCGAAAGTTTAAAAATTTTTATAAATTTATAAAAATGTTTAAACTTTCAATTTATGATTTTATAAAAATGTTTAAACTTTCGATTGGCTCAAACCGAACAAACCGCTTGAAAATTTAATAAAGATAACTCATACTTTATTTCTCTCTCAAATATGAGAAAATTGATAAAAAAAAGTAGGTTGGCTTAAAACAGCTCAAACCGCAATTTTACGCAAAAGTTTCACTGAATGACTGCTGAATATGCCCATTTTTTTTAATGAAAATCTTTTTAAAAAAACTTACCATGCGTCTCCATTTCAGAAGCAACAAATTTAAAATTCGCATCTTTCATGATGGGAAAATTTTTGATCGCAACGTCATTTTCTATATTTTTAATTTTTTCATTGGAAATGGTCCCGACAAGTATTCGAAACAGCATTGTAGGTATCGGAGTGATGTTTAGTCGAATTGGGGCGATTCTTGCTCCTCAAACCCCCTTATTGGCAACAATTTATCCGTCCTTGCCGCTTTTGATTTTTGCTGTTTTCTCCATTTTTACGGGCATTTTAGCTCTCAGCTTTCCGGAAACGTCAAACCAAAAGTTGCCTGATACGATCGAAGATGTGCTCAATTTAGGCAAAGATACGAAAAAAATTAGAAATTGATGTCAATGAGTGCAACAAGTGTTTCGTTATGTGAATTCAATTAAAATTTGTTAAAAAAAAAAGTTTGAAATAAATTCACAGTGTGACCAAAAATTTTTCGTTTACTTTTCGCGACATAAAAAATGCGATAATTGCTTAAAAAATGCGACGGCACGTGCTTTTTGTTGGTACACAACTAATTACGAGACACGATGATGATGATGAGTAATAATTCTCTGAGAGACGTGAGCCTTTGAAACACCTTCTTTACAATTTTCCTCCCGAACGTAAACAAATAAATTGAAATCTTTAATTGAAACGGCAAGCAACATATTGACGCAAATGATTTTTTTTTCGCGCGACGACGCTCAAATCATGAATGATCAGTGTCTCAGTTTATTGCAAGTCTTTGCCAAGTTCGGTTCGAAAAACGTTAATTTCTCTGCTCAACTATTTATTTATTTATTTATCGTTCTAATTATCAGTCGTTTCGTTCTGTAAGTCGTGAGTGACAGTTATCAGAAGGAAAAAAAAGTATTTTTTGTAAAGAGCACGATGTAAACTGTGAGCGTTGTATCCAATAAGAGCACGTTGCTCACCCTTGACCTTCAATATTATTTAAAAGAACAGACAGAAAAATTTTTGGCAAAATTACAAAAAAAGACTAAACACCTACTTTAGTTGTGATTTTTTGTTACAAAATTAACAACGAGTTACCTGAAAAAATAAAAGAAAATTGTTTGAAAAAATATTTTTTGAATAAAAAATTAAAAAAAAAATAATTAAAATAAAAAAATAAAAAATAATTAAAAAAAAACATTGAAAAAATAAAGAAAATGATTTTGAAATATTTAATTTGTGAAAAATTAAAAAAAAAAATAAAAATAATTGAAAAAATTAAATTAATTGCCTGAAAATAAAAAATAACTTATAAACTCGAAATAAAAGCTAAAATAAATTTTGTAAATTAAAAAAATAAATTATTAAAATAATTGAAAAATTAAAAAAAAATTAAAATAAAATTAAAAATAAAATAAAATAAAAAAAAATTAAAAATTAAAATTAAAAAATAAAAATAAAATTAAAAAAATAATTAAAAATTAAAAAAAAAATAATTTTTTTTTTAAATTTAAAAAAAAATAATAATTTTTTTTAAAAAAATCTTAAAAACTCGAAATAAAAGCTAAAAAAATTTTTTAAAAAAATAAAAAATTATTCAAAAAATTGATTTTTGCCTGAAAATAAAAAAAAATAATATCTCGAAAAAAGCTATAAAAATTATTCAAAAATAATAATAAAAAAATTTGAAAACATCAATTGAAAAAAATAATTTTTAAAAATTAATTAAAAAATGACAATTTCAAGAACAACTCAAAAACCCGACGGAATAGATCTCGATGTAATTCTCACGGAATTAGGCTCCTTTGGAAAATTTCAATGCATCAACTTTTTCCTCATCTGCATTCCGATCATCTTCAACGCTGTGTTCACCTTAAGTTACATCTTTACCGCTGGAGTCCCGAACCACAGGTAAAAAATTTTCCCCTCTGTTCCGTCATCAAAAAGCATAAAAATCACCTATTTGTGAAATTCTGTGTGCAAATATGGTAAAAATAGTATTTCGCACAAAGTGTTAATCATTACAAATGTTGCCTAATTCACTTTTCTCGCAACACGATAATGAAAAATGCAAATTTCTTCTCGTTCAAGATGTGCGATACCCGAGTGTGAGTCAACCAACAAGTCAACAACGGAATGGATTTCGTTCGCAATCCCCCAACGATTTGACAAAAGTCCGGAACAGTGTTCGCGATACAGTCCAATAAGCAACAAGGAGGGTTTTGAGTGCACGAAAAATGCTTTTAATCGATCGAATGTTGTCAAGTGCAGTGAATTTGTGTTTGAAACGCCCGAAAAAACGATCGCTACGGAATGGAATATCACTTGCAAAGAAAATAAATGGAAACTGACGTTGGCGGGAACAGTAAACCATGTTGCGCAATTGTTTTGTTTGCCGATAACGGGATATGTGTCGGATCAGTAAGAATTTTTTTGATGAGAAAAATTAATTTTTAGTTAAAAAATTGTTTTTTTTTTAGTTATGGGAGACGAACAGCATTGGTTATTGGAGTCGTAATGGGAGGAATTTTCGGAATTTGCAGATCTCTTTCAGTGAATTATTACATGTTTATGGCTTTTGAGTTCATTGATCCTCTTTTCAGTGCGGGATGTTACAGTGTAGCTTTTATTTTGGGTAATTTTTCATCTATTTTCAAAAAACCAAAAAATAAATAATAAAAATATAAAAAAAATTTACAAAAAAAATTAAATTTAAAAAAAATATAAGAAAAATAAAAAAATAATATATAAATTTAAAAAAATATAAAAAAAATTAAAAAAAAAAAATTTAAAAAAATATAAAATTATATTTAAAAAAAAAATAATAAAAAATGAATATAAATTTGTTTTAGAAGTTAAAAACTTAATATTTTTTATTTATTTTTTTTAAATATTTTAAAAAAAATTTTATTTATTTATTATTTTATTTTAATTTATTTTTTTTTTAATTTAATTGAAATTTTAATTTTATTTTTATTTTTTTAATATTTTTTTTTATTATTTTATTTTTCTTATATATTTATTTTGTATATTTTTTTAAATTTTATTTAAATTTTTTTTTATTGCATATTTTTTTTCATAGGTATTTTTTTTTTAAATTAAAAATTTTTTTTGTAACTTTTTTTGTAATTTTTTTTCTTATTATTTTTAGGAATGGAATACCTTCAACCAAAATACCGCGTTTTAGGCGGCGTTATAATAAGTTGTTTTTATGCCGTTGGAGCAACTTTGATGGGCATCATTGGCTACTTTTTCCAAGATAATTGGCGACATTTTTTGCTCGCGATGTACATTCCTGCTTTATTAGGCTTTTCCTATTTTTGGTTAATTCCTGAGAGTTTAAGATGGCTTCACACAAAGTCCCGAGTGAAGGAAATGACAAAAATCATCAAAAAAGCAGCAAAAATGAACAAGAAAGAATTATCAAACAAAACCATCGAAGTGTTGGCTCGAGAAACAGAGAACGAGGAAAAACTTGAAAGTAACAACGAGAGTAAACATGAGTCTCCTTCAGTGCTTGTTGTGTTCAAAAGTCGAAAATTACTCTTCAGAATCGCAAATTGCTCATTTTGTTGGCTCACAAATACTTTTGTGTATTACGGATTGAGTTTAAATGCCGTCTCGTTAGCAGGAAATAAATATTTCAACTTTACCTTTAGCAATATCATCGAAATTCCGGCGCATTTATTGGCTTTGTTGCTCGTCAACAAGATCGGAAGACGTTGGTCGATGTGCGGAGCATTAGTTTTAGCTGGATTATCGTGCGTTGCGACAGAATTTGTGTCAACAGGTAAAAAATTTTAACTTTTTCCATAAAAAAAAATAAATTTTAAATAATTTTTCTTGCAGATGAGACACAGCTTCGTTTCGTCTTGTATCTCATAGGAAAATTTTCGATTTCCATCTCTTTTACGATAATTTACGTGTACACAGCGGAAATGTTCCCAACAAATTTAAGAAACAGTTTGCTCGGGATTTGTTCGATGTTTGGTAGAATTGGGTCAATTTCAGCGCCGCAAACTCCCTTATTGGCAACATTTTATCCATCATTGCCTCTCTTTCTCTTTGGAGGCATTTCAATGATGGCAGGAGTGTTTTCGCTGTCGTTTCCGGAAACGTTAAACTCGAAATTGCCCGATACGATTGAAGAAGCCATTAAAATGGGAGACGAACATGAAATGACACAAAAAACTGTTGATTAGAAAATTTTTTTGTAAATCAATTTTTAGAAGTAATTTTTGCATTTTAATTAAGAAAATCTATAATTTAGCAATAAATTTAAATTATTTAAATGAAAATATCGATTTTTTGTGTCAAAAAGACATTCTCCGTTCCAAATTTTGTTTTTGTCCCAAAAATTTGTTTTCAAATGGAATAATTTTGAAATACTTTTTCATACAAAATGACAAAATTTAAAGAATTTTTTGTCCAAAATTAATTTTTTAGTTGTTTTCAAATTTTTAACAAAAAAATTTATGAAAAAAATTTGCAAAAAATTTTAAAAAATATTTTTTTAAATATTTTTAAAAATGAATTTAAAAATTTAAAAAATTTAAAATTTTTTCATAATTTTTTTTAAAAAATTCAAATTCTTATAATTTTTAAAAATAATAAAAAATTTAAGTTTATAAAATTTTTTTTTTAAGTTTTTTGATTTTTTCAAATTTTAATTAATTTTTTAATTTTAAATTTATGTAAAATTTCGTTTCTCAATAATTTTCATTTTTGATGAAAGTAAAATATTTTTTATTTACTTTTCTCGTAACATGACACAAAATCGTTGGTAAAATAAGTAACTTTTAAGTTGTAAATATATAATTCTCCAATAAAAATAGTTGTCATTTTAGTAAAAATATCATCTCCTATCGTCGTCATCTTCATTTTTAAGTAAACTAATTGACTGATGTGCGTCTTCAGTGCTAATATTTGTAGATTTTTCAGTCTTTGGAATTTGTTGCGTTTCATCTTCGGGTTTTTTTGAAACAATTTCGATCATTTCTGTTGCTGGCTTCTCATAAATAGGAGGAACGAGTTTTCCACGAACAATATAAAGCCATAACATGCAACTTAGCATCAAAAATGTTATGCTGCCAAAAGTGAAATAGGTACCTGTTGATGAAAAAAATTAAATTTTTGACAGAATTTCATAATAAAAAATCAAATTTACCGTAATTTGTGTAAACGAAAGAGATGTAAAGAGGACCAAGAACACGCGAAAAGCATCCAGCGCCTGTTAAAATTCCCATCCATGTACCCTAAAATATTAAAATTACTAAAAAAAAGTTCAAATCAGGAAAAAAATTAAAATTTACTTGAGGTCTTGGTCCCAAAATCTTCGAAAAAATGGTTTGAATGAGAGTTACTCCGATCGGATATCCCCATGAAGTTAAGCCATAACCAAAAATAAATTGAGGGATCGTCAAAGCATTTGTCGTTGCACACCATTCTTGCTTAATAGGACATCCAACTTCGTTTTCGTCGACCCAAATCGTGTTATTATTGTGATCTAATGTTCCATTTAGCTCAACGGGATATGCTAATTTCGGCGGTTCAGATCCCATTGGGATACAACTACCTGCTGCAAGAGCCATCAAGAAAAATCCTCCCCATAAAAGAACTTTTCGTTCTTCGAATTTGGTCGTCATCGGTTTGATAGAGACAAAACTTGCACAAGCGATAACTGAACCAACCGCCATTAAAATTCCCATGTACTTCACTGCTTCTTCCTTTGTCCATGCAAATTGATCCATCACGAGAGGCGTTCCCAAAGTCTCCAAAAGTACAAAATGGAAGACAAGGATGAAAAATGCTCCGATCAAAGTCCATGCCGACACATAATCCGGTTTTATTGCTTTCCATGTCTCCTTTTCGCTCGTTTTTCCCTGCAAAACCATAATTTCTTTCGCTGCAATTTTGCGTTCTTTGAAGATAAAAGGCAAAAAGAGACATAAATTGAGAATTCCCATGAAAACATTTATCCATCCAGCGGCTGTGTACATGTCAATTGGCAAAAATCCCCAAAGTAAAAAGCCTTTATCTCCAAATGGCGTGACAGCAGCTTGTAAAGCAGGTCCAACGATGAATCCAAGAACTTGCGCCAAAGAAACCATCCCTACAGCGCCCGTTCTTTCATCGATAGTTGTTGCTGCGGACAAATAAGAACGTGCAACAGCGATATTTGCGGAACTCAAGCCGATGAGAAATCGTGAAGCGAGTAACCAATATTTTTTGTGTGATGGAAAAAGATCGATTGTTGAGTACAAGCCGCTGGCAAACGTGAAAAGGCTCAAAGAACTCAAGAGCGGAATACGATTTGAGCCTAATTTGTTGGCAATCCATCCAACAAGAGGACTGAAAATCATTTGAGCTAAAGGATTAGCAGCGACAATGTATCCCATGAATTCTTTACTTGCATCAGGATCCATCTAAAAATATAAAAAAATAATTAAAAAAAAAAAAAATAAAAAAAAAATAAAAAATTTTTTAAAAAATATTTACAAAAAAAAAATATTAATTAAAAAAAAAAATTAAAAAAATTAAAAAAATAAAAAAAAATTAAAAAAATATTTAAAAAAATTAGGTATAAAAAAAATAAAAAAATTTTAAAAAAAATAAAAAAAAATATTAAAAAAAAAATTAAAAAAAAAAAAAAAATAAAAAAATCAAATAAAAAAAAATAAAAAATAATTAAAAAATTTAAAAAAAATATTTAAAAAAAAATAAAAAAAAAATTTAAAAAATATTAAAAAAATAAAAAAAAAATTAAATTAATATTTAATGAAGTTTTTAACTTCTAAAAAAAATTATATTGAGCAAAAAAAAAAGAAGTAAAAAAAAAAAAAGAAATTAAAAAATTCATTAAATATTAATTTAATTTTATTTTTTTATATTTTTTAATTTTTTTTTTATTTTTTTTTAATTTTTTTTTTATTTTTTATTTTTTTTTATTTCATACTTTAAAGTGTTAAGTTTTGAAGTTGAAAACTTCATCTTTTTAATTTTATTTTTAATATTTTTTTTTATTTTTTAAACATTTTTTTAATAAATTTATTTAATATTTAAAAAAAAATTAAAAAAAATGAATAAATTTTGTAAAAATGTCATAAAAAATCTTGAAAAACATAAAAAAAATCAATTTCATGAAATACCTTACTCAAATAAGGCCAAATCCCCGTAAGAATGATACTAAATCCAAGAGACATGAGAAACATCGTAAAATAAATTATTCGAATCGACACCCATCGTTCTCGATATTCCGTTTCTGTCTCTAACGATGGATTGTGTAACTCTTTGCGATTGACTTCCGCTACTCTTCCTCGTCGAAAAACTTTTTTAAACCAATCCATGTTTCACTCTGAAATGAAAAAACTTCTATTTAGCTTGAATTCTGAACGTAAACTGACTAAAAACCTTCAAAGATCGATTTTCAGGTAAAATATTATTTTACATTGCGGTTATAAAAGCATTGAAGATACTTGTTACGTCATGTCAGTCACTTGCAAGGCAAAAAGATAAACTGATAAGCATCGTTCGAGTGATTCATGATAAAACAAGTTACGAGAACGAATATTTTCTAATTGGAATTTGAACTTTCTCACCTGTTGATACAAATTTTGAATTTTTTTGTACGAATTCAGTCAGTTTTTTCTTAAGTCCAATGAAAAATGGAAGAATTTTGATTTTGAAATTACAAAAACATAGTCTAAAGATAAGAAAAAGGTATAAAAAGTAATTTTTTTAACAAAAAACAAAGAAAAAAATGGTTTGTTTTGATACTTTTTCAATTTCGTACTCCTCAAACCAAAAACAGCTGTTTATTGAGGAGTTCAAAAGTGTGAGGAACTTTTGACGTTTCATTTTTTGACACTTTAAATTTTTTCCTGCGTGAGTCTTTTTTTTAATTGCGTGAAAAAGGCCCCAAATCGAAGCAAAAATGCAAGCTGCTCGTATGTTCATTCGCAACAGCGTCAATTTCACAGGTAAAAATCAAAAATATCTAAAAATTAACAAGAAATTATCGAAAAATTGAAGTTGAAAATTTTCCATGTTATATAACCCGTATAAGCTCGTCGTGTGTATTGATTCCAAATTTTATCAATTTTTTCTCTTAAATTTTCAGCTCGTCGTGGATACAAGAGCAAGCATCATCGCACCGTTACCATGAACGACATGCCCCAACCACACGGAGACTTTTTCGAGTTGGAAGCTGCCCGTAACCGCTACTACAACTCTGTCTTGTTTTCGGGACTTGCGGTCTTTGGAGCATCTCTCGCATTCGCCGCCAACTCCGGTTTGATGGAATTACACTACTCTCCCCCAAAAACCCTCGACTAAATTAGTTTCCAAATTCAACTGTGTTCAAAAATTTAGCATAAAAATAAAATGAAGGCAAATAAATCTGCTTCAGCGTAAAAGTACGTGATTTTTTATTGTTAACAAGTAAATTTAGTGTGATTGGGCGATTTCCGTGAAGAAATTCAAAATGTCGTCAATTTTAAAGTCCAAACTGATCATTGCGCCGGCATAACAACGTTGGATGCGATCCTCCAAATAGTTGTATTGTGTGATGAATTCTTCTTGCATCGCTCGCCAAACGACTTGAAGTAAATTTTCCTCTTCGCACAGATGTTTGTCGACTTTTTTGTATAAACTTTCGAGACCTTTTTTGACTTCTTTCGCGGGATATTGAGCGATAACTTTGCGTAATTCTTGCTTTGAGAACGCCATTTGGTACGAAATTTCGGTTTCTTTGACGCCTTGTGATACTTTTTGCTGAACGCCTTCAAAGAATAACTGAAAAATAAAATTAAAAAAAGTTAAATATTCGATTGAGTATTTGTTAGAAATTTTACAAAATTTTTGAAAAATTTAAATTTAAAAATTTTTCTATTTCATAAAATTTTCATTATTTTCTAAATTTTTTGAAATTTTAAGTACATAAAAATTTTCATATTTTGATTAAAAATTTGTTCGAATTTTTATAATTTTTTTTTTTTTAATTATAACTTTCAAAAATTTTCTACTTTATAAATTTTTTTTGGATCTTGCAAAATTTAATTTTTTTTTTAATTTTTTAAAATTTTTCAAGAATTTCATAATTTTAATAATTTTTTAACTTTATCAAAATTTTCATATTTTATTGAATCTTAACTAATTTTATGATTTTTTAGAATTCTTAAAATTTTTTGTAAATTTTTCGAAATTCTTAAAGTTCTTATAATTTTTAAAATTTTCATAATATAATATGGTTTTAAAGTTTTTCATCTTTTAAATTATCGAAATTTTTATATTTTTTTAAATTTTTCATTTTTTTATTTTTTAAAATTTTTCATAATTTGAAAAATAGATTCAAAAATTTTTATACCATAACATATCAAATTCTGAAAATTTTTCTAAATTAAAAAAAAAAAATCAAAATTTTTATACCTAATTTTTTTTACCGCATTTCGAAGAAAAAATGCGGTATTAAATTCGACTTGTCGTCTGTGTGTGTGTGTGTGTGTCAGTAACGCTGTGCCCCAAAAAAATTTTTTTTATTTATTTAAAAATTATGGAGATTTTGATGGAAATCATCTTTAGAATGAATATTTATTCAATTTTAGGCTTAAAAGTGATCAAAAAATCAAATAACTTGAAATCAACTTTAGAATGAATATTTATTCAAAAAAATCAGACTAGTTTGAACCTCCAAACTCTGATTTTTTTGTTTCGTCAAATATCGACCCAATATGAACAGAAATCAACTTTAGAATGAATATTTATTCAATTTTAGGCTTAAAAGTGATCAAAAAATGACATGTAAAAAAATCAGCGTTTTTACTTCCAAACGCTGATTTTTTTGTTTCGTCAAATATCGACCCAATATGAACAAAAATCATCTTTAGAATGAATATTTATTCAATTTTAGGCTTAAAACTGGTCAAAAAATGACATGTAAAAAAATCAGCGTTTTTACTTCCAAACGCTGATTTTTTTGTTTCGTCAAATATCGACCCAAATATGAACATGAAAATTCAATTTTTAGAATGAATAGCGTTTTTATTCAAAATTTTTTTTTAGTCAAATTCGACCCAAATGAACAAAAATCAACTTTGAATGAATATTTATTCAAAAAAATGACATGTAAAAAAATCAGCGTTTTTACTTCCAAACGCTGATTTTTTTGTTTCGTCAAATATCGACCCAATATGAACAAAAATCATCTTTAGAATGAATATTTATTCAATTTTAGGCTTAAAACTGGTCAAAAAATGACATGTAAAAAAATCAGCGTTTTTACTTCCAAACGCTGATTTTTTTGTTTCGTCAAATATCGACCCAATATGAACAAAAATCATCTTTAGAATGAATATTTATTCAATTTTAGGCTTAAAACTGGTCAAAAAATGACATGTAAAAAAATCAGCGTTTTTACTTCCAAACGCTGATTTTTTTGTTTTGTCAAATATCGACCCAATATGAACAGAAATCAACTTTAGAATGAATATTTATTCAATTTTAGGCTTAAAACTGGTCAAAAAATGACTTGCAAAAAAAATCAGAGTTTTTACTTCCAAACTCTGATTTTTTTGTTTCATCAAATATCGACCCAATATGAACAGAAATCAACTTTAGAATGAATATTTATTCAATTTTAGGCTTAAAAGTGATCAAAAAATGACTTGTAAAAAAATCAGCGTTTTTACTTCCAAACGCTGATTTTTTTGTTTCGTCAAATATCGACCCAATATGAACAAAAATCATCTTTAGAATGAATATTTATTCAATTTTAGGCTTAAAACTGGTCAAAAAATGACATGTAAAAAAATCAGCGTTTTTACTTCCAAACGCTGATTTTTTTGTTTCGTCAAATATCGACCCAATATGAACAAAAATCATCTTTAGAATGAATATTTATTCAATTTTAGGCTTAAAACTGGTCAAAAAATGACATGTAAAAAAAAATCAGCGTTTTTACTTCCAAACGCTGATTTTTTTGTTTCGTCAAATATCGACCCAATATGAACAAAAATCATCTTTAGAATGAATATTTATTCAATTTTAGGCTTAAACCTGGTCAAAAAATGACATGTAAAAAAATCAGCGTTTTTACTTCCAAACGCTGATTTTTTTGTTTCTTCAAAAATCGACCCAATATGAACAAAAATCATCTTTAGAATGACTATTTATTCAATTTTAGGCTTAAAAGTGATCAAAACATGACATGTAAAAAAATCAGCGTTTTTACTTCCAAACGCTGATTTTTTTGTTTCATAAAATATCGACCCAATATGATAAGAAATCATCTGTAGAATGAATATTTATTCAATTTTAGGCTTAAAAGTGATTGACATGTAAAAAAATCAGCGTCCAAAAATCAAATATCGACCCAATATGAACAGAAATGAACTTTAGAATGAATATTTATTCAATTTTAGCTTTGAAATCCATCGAAAGTTGATTAAAACTTGACTTGAAAAATTTCATGACCGTTTTTCTTCTTTTTCGAGGAGTACGAAAATGTGAAATTAGGGGTACAAAATTATGAAATATATGCATTTCAATGGAAAGTCTGTAGTTGATAAAAAGTTCGGAAAATTGAAATGAGGAGTATGAAATTGTAAAGTGAGGACAACAATAAAGATATGTATGTAATATCGAAATGCGGTATAGTATGTCGTTCTTTAGACGACTACTTTTTCTATTTTTTTAAATTTTTATGAAAATTTTGAAATGAAAAGGAAAAAAATATTTTTTTGTTTAAAATTTGAAAAGTTAAAAATTGAAATAAAAATACTTACATTCAATTTCTCGAGCGGCTTTCCAAAATATTTCGTGACATACGCTCTCAGCGCTTCCTGATATCTTACTTTCGCATCTTTTTGCATGTCCTCCAACACCGGAACCTTCAATTGCTTCAACAGGGAATGCATGTGATGGAAATTCTCCATATTTATAACTTGATGCGGCGTCTTCGGATGTTCTTGTGCATGAATTGGAATATGTTCAAAAATCGATTGCACAAGTTTCGTGTACCACTTATCCAAATCCGTTCGCCGTTGTGTCTTCTTAAAAATACTTTCTGAGGTCTTTGCGAACTCCTCAAAGTTCTCCACGTAAGGCAACAATCCGCATTTCGAGCGTTTCGGGACTTTTGCATCGGCAATCGAGGCGAGTTGTTGATGCATGAATTTGTCGAAGCTTCGCTTGACATGAATCAGTGCCGATCCGAAGGTCATACTGAGGAATGAATGGGCATCTTGTGCCGACATCACATGCTGTGTGAGACGAACAAGAACGTAAAACGAGAAAAAACTGTCGTACTTTTCGAATGACATGATGTAATCGATGAGTTCTTGCTCTAAACATCCAAAAAGTGACGACATCATTTTACGAAGTTCTTCGTTGATTTGTCGATCGAGTTTTTTCTGCGGCGACGGGAAGGAAAGATCACGATCTGACTTTCCGGGACTCTCGAGAGGCGTTGAAACATCCATCGGCGTCAAAACATTCGATTTTGATGTCGGGCTCGAGACATTTAGTTGGAAAAATTCCATACAAAACATTTGTTCACTTAACGCAACAGGCTCCAATTCTGCCAAAACTTTTTCTAAAACGGAATCAAAAGCATGTCTTTCGCTCGTTTCTGCACCCGGAGCCCATAACTCCTTATTGACACCTAACAATCCGTATGGATGTTGTACCGTTTTACTGCCCGTTTGAAGCTTGAGTTTGCCCGAAACGGAAGTATTCAGTTCGTCCCGCGAGTCAAAACGCTTGTTTTGAGTTCGTTTCGTCGCTTGTTCGAAAAATGATCGAATATCGCGTTCGTAAACTTTGCTCAAGGACGTTGTATAAACTTTTACCAAAGCATCATACGCCTTTCGGTCCATGGCTTTCATCCAATGCATGAGTTCCGAATACGCCGCGAGCTCTCGATGAACGTTGTTGTGTTTCGGGAGTACCAAATCGCTCGTTGGTTGCGTTTCGGCAAAGTCATTTCCCAAATGGATGAACAAATTGTTCAAATGTCGCGTGATAGATTGCGAAAATTTAGCTTTCCATTTGTCAAATCGTTTTCTCTGATCCTGAACTGCTGTCAAACGCAACAATGGGGCATCAATTTCAGCATTCATCGCATTTTGAAGAGCTTTTCCCGCTTCAATTGCGACTCTCAAGCCAGCTGACGTCGTTAAATCCGGATTTGCGAGAGCTCCTTGCAAATTATGAGGCAAATCGAGTTGCGTGACTACCATTTTCAGCTCTTCTTGCAATTTAATGTTGTTACTGTTGGCAATTTCGATCATTGCGTTTTTTTCGCCCATTTTTTCCATCGTATCGCGAATGTGACACAAAATTTCGTCGTAACTCGTGAGACGATTTTCGATTTTTTCCGCTTCGTCGATCGCTTTTTCGATCTGAATCATGAGTTTATTGACTTGTGCTTCACTGGCGAGCACACTTTGCACATTGGCGCCATCCAAATCTTGCAAATTGTTCGTTAGCTGTTCCATAAAGAGCTCCGCATTGCTAATTGCGTAGTTGCAATCCTTCATGAGACGATTCAAGTCGGTTTCTTCCTTCTCGGTGAGTGCATTGAAGTCTTCGTACTCCAATTCGTCACTTTCGTCGCCGCTTCCTTCGACATCGGGCTTTGCATCTGCCGCAGCTCCGTGTTCGGGACTCAAACTGAACCACGATTGCGGGACATTTTTGAAATCGACTTTGTTCGTGCGTAATTTGTTCGTTTGCTTCCACAGCGTTGTGATGAAATGTTGTCTTTCGTGCAAATTTGGGGCCAGCCAACGATATTGCTTTTCTAAAATCAAGTCGAATTCATGGGTGTCGGCTTCAGAATTTCTTCCATCGACTTGTTTCAGTTCTGATAGCTCCCAACTGCGTTTTTTCTTGTAAATTCCCTTTTCGTGTTTGATTTGGCAGAGCGATACGACGACGCGAGGCTTGATGGTACTCAAAATGCACAAGTAATACGTGTTTTTCTTCTTAAATAGTTTGCTGACATGCACCACGGAAATAATTCGCTCGTCTACCGAATCGCAAATCTCCTTTTGTAAAATGTATTTGATGCCGGCTGCCATAGTTTTGCAGCTTAAATCGTGAGGAAAACACAGAAAAAGGTAATTTTTTGAAGGAATTTCTTTTTTCGCCCACTTTTTTGTTGATATTTTGTTTTTAACAAGGCCAGCTCATGAAAATTATGAATACCGAAAATTACCGTAATGTAGATAATTCTTATGGAAAAAAAATAATCCGTTCTATTGAGGTTTTAAAATTCGTTCTATTAAAATTTTTACGTTAAACTTTTGAATTTTTAACGAAATTTCGAAATTTTTCAATATTTTTAACAAAATTTTTGAGAATAAATTATTTTAATGAATTTTTATTAATTTTTTTTATTTAATGAAAATAATTTAAAATTTGTCTAAATAATTGCAAAAAAAATCTAAAAATTAATGGTAAAATATTGTTCTATTAAATTATCTACATTACAGTATTTTCTATTAAAATTTTAATTTTTTTTAGCAAAAAAAAAAATTTGAAAAAAAATGGAGGGCAAAATTAAAAAAAATTGAAATACTTCTTTTCATACAAAATCACAAAATTTAAACAATTTATCAATATTTTTGTTGTTTTGAGTTTTTTTTTTTTGCATTAATATTTGTTTATACAAAAATAAATAGAAAAATTGAAAAAAAATTAAAAAAAAAAAATAAATAAATAAAAAAAAAAATTAAAACAAAAATAAATAAAAAAATTTAAAAAAAATAAATAAAAAATATTTTTTTTTAATAAAAATTTAAATTAAATTTTAAAAAATTGATTTTATTAAAAATTTTTTAATTTAATTTAAAATTTAATTTTTTAAAAAAAAAAAACTAATTGGAATATTAATTTAATTCAATTTTATTTAATTAAAAAATAAATAAAAAAATATATATATTTTTTATTAAAATTAATAATTTTTATTAATTTAATAATTTAATTTTTATTTTAATAAATAATTTTAAATTTAAAAAAAATTAAAAAATTTAAAAAACTCCTGAATTTTTTGTTAGCTGGCCTTGGTTTTTGATGACTTTGGCAGCTGAAACGTCAACGAAGGAGTGTTATGTCATAATCAGCTGCGAGAAATGTGAGATTTTTGACGATTTTCCAGCAAAAAATGATGAAGTAATCCGGTTTAGGAAAAAAAGGTAAGAATAAAATTCAAAACTTACCAAATTATTAAAATTATTTTTTCATTTTTCAGCAGTTGATCGAAGAAAATGGGAACCGGAACGTCAAAAACGACGGAGCAAAAGCGCGATCGCATTGATTTTAGCCTTTTTAAAGCACGAATCGATCGTGTTCGGATCGATGGCGTTCAACGCACGTACGACGATTACCTCGAAAGGACATCCAAGAAGCTTTTTGCCGCGAAAAATGTGCAAGAAGTGCTCGAAGGCGTCAAAGATACGCTCGAAGCGTTGAAACAACTTGGCGTTTTTAAGAATTTGAGTGCTGTTGTCGATACGAGTAAAGGACCGAATGCTTCTCCGAACGGTTATGAAATTATTTTCCATGGCGAAGAGCTTTCTCGTATCACGGGGAGTGTCGGCACTGAAATTGATCAACATGAGGGTTGTTTTGTGTCGGAATTATCGACCCCTAACTTGTTTGGAAGAGGCGAAAGACTCTCTTTGAACGGAAGTTACAGCAATTTGAAGACAAGTGAACTTCAACTGAAGTTTTCGAAGCCATATTTTCATACAGCGCTCGGAGATTACAAACCCGAACTATCGATGGCTGTTTTGAGACATGCTACACTCTTCGATTGGTCTAAATTCAAGACGGCACAAACGGGGATTGCATTTGAAGCAACGGGAAATTTCCCAAAAGACCTGATTTCGCATTCGTTACGGTATGAAGTGTATCTTCGTGACACAATCCCGATGTATCGCAACACGCCGTTCTTCGTTCGAGAGCATTGCGGTCCGAAAATGGCAAATGTTTTGTCGTACAACGTCATTTACGATCTACGAGATTCGCCTGTTTTCCCTTCGGAGGGAATTCGCATCTCAACTAGTCATCAACTCATGAATAGTTCCTTCAAGCGGTTAGGATATCTCAAAAATGACTTGCACGGCGAGATAAATTGTCCCTTGTTCGCGGGCATGTCAGTTCAACTTTCGGGGCGAATTGGAAAAATTTTACCTCTTGGTGAAGGAACAGAGCCCGTTGCCATGGCGGATAAATTTTATCTCGGAGGTCCTCAAACGTTGCGTGGCTTTTATACGGGAGGCGCGGGAGAACAACGAGACGGCGCAGCAACAGGCGGAAATATTTATTGGATCACGGCGGCGCATTTGTGGTCTCCATTACCTTTTAGCAGTTATTTCGGAGGTTTTGGAAAACTCTTTAGGACGCAAATCTTCTGTAATGTTGGGCATTCAGGCAATGGCGAATACACGACGGAAGGTTTAAGAAGTGCTGTTGGCGTTGGACTCGCATTTAATTTGGGAGGCAGGGCACGCATTGAACTTAATTACACACAACCGCTTCGGATGCAAAAAGGCGATTTACCAAAAGCATTTCAATTTGGCATCGGATACGATTTTACCTGAAAAGCATTTGTTTTGTCTTAGATTTTAGTCGTCGTATCTGCCACGCGAAAAAAAAGTACCTATGTGTAAAAAGAAAATCTTGTTCAATAAATCAAATAGCTTCATTTTAGGACTTCAAATTTAATTATTTCACTTTATGTCACCCCCTCCCTCCGATTTTGTCGAAAAAAAAATCAGGAGGAAAAAATTAAAATTTTTGACATTTTTTTTTGTAGTTTTTGATTAAATAAATTTGATATTTTCATTTTTTGCCCTAAAAGGATTTTCATGAGAAAAAAAAATAAATATTTTAGAATTTTTTGATTGTAATTTTTTTTAAACATTTTATACGTTAAACGTTGATTCTTAACATTTATTTAATATTTGTTAATATTATTTTCAAAATTGAACATAAAAATTTTAAAAATAAAAAAAAAAAAATTTTTTTTGATCACGTGACCTAAAAAATTTTTTTTCTACATTTCGATAGAAAATGTCTTTTTAAGACAAATTTATTTTGTTTTTTGTAATATTTTATCGTAATCGAAAAATTTTCAATTACAAAAAATTCGAAAATTTAGATGAAAAATCTTTTGAGTCACGTGACCAAAATTATTATTTTTTCTCAAATTTTTATTTTGTAAAATTTTATTTCAATTTTGACTTGAAATTTTCAAAAATTTAACGTTTAACGTTTAAAAATTTAAAAAAAAAGTATTAAAAGAAATTAAAATAATTAAAATTAAAAATTTAATTTAATTTAAAATTAAATAATTTTTATTTTTTTTTCTTTTATCAAATTATCATGCGAAATTTATTTTTTTTAATAAACAGGCCCGTCATCCATGTCATCTTCCTCGTTGAACGCTTCGCCATTGTCGAAGTAATTGTTCCCATAGTCGTTCTCGTCATCCATTTCATTGTCAAATTGTTCACTTCCCGCATCTTCTTCCTCTTCACTTTCCATTTCGTCTTTTATCTTCGGTTCTTCCTTGACTTTTATCATTTCTTTCTGTTCCAACATTTTCAGTCGCGTTTCCAAGTCGAAATCTTTACTTTTTTTCACTGCATTTCCTCCGTCGTTCGGTAATTTGTGTTTTTTCGTAAAATTAGGACGAAGTTCTGCTGGCATGTGACTGTAAACGAAATTTGCTTTTGGTTTTTCGCTCGCTCCAATGATGTTATCAGAAGTTTTTGACAAATAATACGGCGTTTCTTTCATCTCGAAGATGAATTGTTCATCCCAAAACATCTTGTCGCTCGTGTATGAAGTTATTTTTAACTTTACCGGCTTCGAAAGTAATGGAGGAAATAAAGGCGGAGGACCTGCTTGAACTGGCATGTCTAAAAAAGTAAAAAATTATTGAGAATTTTGTTAAAATTTGCAAATTTATGATATTTACCTTTGTTATTTGACACTCCGAAGGCATGTAGTTGATCTGGAGTAAAAGATGAGTTGCCAGGTCGACTTCTGTTTGCCATTTTATTGCTATTTATCTAATTTTATTCATTAAAAAGAACAGCGATGAACTCGAGGCACTGAAATAACGTGAAACACGATGTAAACAAACAAAAACAGGGTGAAAAAAAAGTTACGTCAAACACATTTCAAGTTGAGACGAATTAAATTGATAAAACAGCTGATCTGCACCAGCATGCAAAAAAAAATTCCTGCCCATGTGCTCTGGGGCGGGCAGGAATTTTTTTTTGCATGCTGGTGCAGATCAGCTGTTAAGAAAAATTATGAATTAACGTAAAAAAATTGAAAAAAAAATTAAACAATTAATTTTTAATCATTTACGAGACAAATTACGCACAACACGTTTACAAATTACTTAATTTATGAGTTATAGCTTGTAATGTTCATATGAATAAAAATAAAGGTTGTCGAGTGAATTTTCCGCATAGCTCGAATGTGCGTTAAAATTCTACGTATTTTGATTTAAATGAATATGAACATAGAGAAAACCTGAATTTTTCTCATTTTAAGTATATTTGTAGTCATTAATTGTTTATATGCTACGCTCACACGACTTACCGTTATTTTTACTACAGATATGATGACTTATGAGGAACGAAAATGTTTGAAGGATGTAAAAAATTTTTTTTTTCATTTTATAAAATTTTTAATAATTTTTTTTTTTCATTTTATAAAAAAAAATTATGAATTTTTATATACATTTCAATAAATTTTAAATAATAATTTTTTTAAAAATATTTTTTTAATACCTTCTTTATAATTTAATGAAATAATTAAAAAAAAAATTTTTAATTTTTTTTTAATTTTTTCCTTTAAAAAAATAAAATTGAAATAAAAACTTGTAAAGAGTCTTTTTTTTTCTTAACCTTAAAAAATCTTTATTTTATATGAAAGATGCAAAAATACATCAAAATCACAAGTTTAGTTAAAAAATTACGAAAATTTTCTTTAGATGTAAATTTTTTAGTTTCAAAATTCATAAAAATTTATTAATTTAAAAAATACGAATATAAAAAATGTTTAAGTTAAAAAAAATTACATTCTTGAAAATTTTTGAAGTAAAAGCCTTTTTGTAACTTTTTTTTTTTAATTTTTTAAAATTATTTTATTCTTAAAAGAACTTTCTTAATGTTTTCTAATTTTTAAAAAATTTTTTTTTTAATATTTCTTTCCAAAAAAATTTTTTTTTTTTAATTTTTTGCAATCATTTACCTTACTTAATTTTTTTTTAAATGATTTAAAAAACTTTTTTTTTAAATTATTTCAAATTTTTGTTCTTAAAGTTTTAATTTTTATGATTTTTTTTATACTTTTAAAAAAATTTTGAATATTTAATTATTTTAAAATACTTTTACTTAAAATACTTTTAATATTTTTTTACGATTTTTTAATTTCATAAAATTGAAATATAAACTCACATAGAACCATTTTTTAAATTTTATTTTCTTAACTTTAAAAAAAAATTATAATTTAATTTAATATCGTAAAAAATTAAAAAAAAAAATGAATTCTTGAAATTTTTTGATGTACGAGCAAACTTTCCATTCAACTTTCGCATTCCCCTTGTTCATAACGCATATCATATGGATATCAAAAAACTGCAATAAAGGTGCAACAACGAATCTAGTTTAAAATATAATAAATTTTTACATGAAAGTGAGTCTTATTTCAGCAATCGGCGAGTGCGGTTCACTTATAAAATTATTGTTATTAAACATATTAAAACAATTATTATTATTTAACCAAATATTGAATAATAATCTGAATAAAAAAATTGTAAAAAAAAGAAAATTTAGAAGTTCGACAATATTGTGGGAAAAAAAGTTGGCATGCAAAAACCTTTTATGATTAAAATCTCAAAAAAATTTTTAAAGCCTTTCTTACATAATTACATGTTGAATTAAAGAAAGGAGTGTAATTTTTACCGAACATTGTCATTAATTTAATTTTTAATTTAAAAACACGTTAAAGGAGGTTAAACAAAACTCTTTATCACAAAACACCCTTGAAGAGAAAATTGCAAGTTATGTGCGTGCAAGTGCTGTTGCAAAGTTGTTTCAAGAAAAAATCCGTGAGAAATCGAATTATCGAGTCAGTTGCCAAGAAAACTGTGCGTCGTCAAGAGAAGAATTTGCTCCAAAAACTAAAAATTACTAAATAATGATGTTAAAAGTGCTTTTTCTACTAATTCCGTGTTCACTTGCTTTTCAACTGCCATTTCCGAGTCCCTTAAAGCTCAACGGGGTTGATTCGTCGGAGCAATATATCCCGCCATGGGCATTTACAAAAGTTTGGGCGACCAATTACAACATCCATCGACCTCTTTCGTCGTACGATTACATCATCGTGGGATCAGGAAATGCGGGAAACGTTATCGCAAGTCGATTAACGGAAAATCCTTCCGTCACTGTGCTTTTATTGGAGATTGGAATGCCTGAATTGCATCTTTTAACTGACATACCGTTACTTGTGCCCTACTTTCAGTCGACAAGTTTCAATTGGAATTATACCACACAGGTGCAGGAGAGAGCTTGTTTAGGTAAGAATTTTGACCTTGAACGAAATTAACAAAAAAAAAAAGAAAGTTAATAATTTTCTCAAAAAAAATTTTTTTTTTTTTTTTAAAGGAATGTATGACAATCGATGTTGTTGGCCCCATGGCAAAGGACTTGGCGGATCCTCGATTATTAATTACATGATTTACACGCGAGGCAATCGGCGAGATTACGATCGATGGGAGGCTTTGGGCAATCCAGGATGGGGTTATCGTGATATTTTGCCGTATTACAAGAAAATTGAGACGGCGTATTTGAGAGATTTTCAAGGAAGCGAATATCATGGCAACAATGGACCAATTCCCGTTGAAGATGTTCCTTTTAGATCGCCCGTTTGTGAGACTTTTATCAAAGCGGGACAACAAGCAGGTTATCGATACAACGATTATAATGGTCCGGAGCAACTTGGAGTGTCTTATATGCAACAACAGACGAGAAATGGATGGAGAATGACATCGGCAAAAGCGTATCTTGAACCTGTGAGATTCAGGAAGAATTTGCATATTCGAACGAATAGTTGGGTGACGAAGTTGTTGATTAATGAATGTAAGAAATTTATATTTTACTGAAAAAATTTTCAAAAAAAAAAAGCTTTTTTAATTTTTTTTTTTAAATTTTTTTTTTTAATATTTTATACAATTATTTACCTTATCTAAATTTTTCAAAATATTTTTTTTTAATTATTTCAAAACTTTTTCTTTAAAAATTTTTTTTTTAATTTTTTTTTCATTATTTTTTAAAAAATTTTGGCCCCATGGTAAATTTTTTAATAATTTTTTTAAAATTTTTTAAAATATTTTCCTTTAAAAAAATTGTTAATAATTTTTTAAAAATTATTTTAAAATATTTTCCTTCGAAAAAATTTTTTTCATGATTTTTTTATTAAATTTAAATAATTTTTTTTTAATTTTTTAAAATTATTTTAAAATATTTACATTTTTTTTAAAATTTATATTTTTTTTTAATTTAATTTTGTTTTTAATTTTTTAAAATTATTTCAAAAAGTTTTCCTTTAAAAAATTTTTTCAAAAATTTTTAAATAATTTTTTTTTTAATTTTTTTTATATCAAATTTTTTAAACAAACTTTATGAATTAATTTAAAAAAAATTATTTTTTAAAATATTTCAAAATATTTTCCTTGAAAAACTTTTTTCTCAAATTTCTTATTTTTTTACTATTTCGTTTTTTAATTTCAAAAAATTTTAAAATATTTTTTTTTTTTTTAAATTTTTTAAAATACTTTAAAAAATAATTTTTTTACAATTTTTTATAATTTCAAAAAATTTTTAATTATTTTTAAAAATATATTTAAAATTTTTTACTTTTATTTATTTATTTAATTAATTTTCAAAAAAAAATATTTTTTAACATTTTTATTAATTTTCATTTCAAAACTAATTTTCAACTTATTTTTTTTTTCAATAGATGATCGAAGAGTTCACGGAGTTCGTTACGTACGCGATAAAAAATATTACACAGTCAAAGCAAAACGCGAAGTAATTTTAGCAGCTGGAGCCTTCGAAACTCCCAAAATCCTCATGCTCTCAGGAATTGGTCCTGCTGATCATTTATCTGAACTCAACATAAAACTCATCAAAGATCTTCCTGTTGGAAATACTCTTTACGAGCACATTGGTGTCGCAGGTCCCATTTATACCGTCGCCAAACCAATCGACAACTTGACGAATTTGGAACGCGTTTTAGGCCCTCAACCGGTAATTGAATGGTTAAATGGACGAGGCGTTGCAACAACAAATGGCGTCGAAAGTCTCCTTTATATGAAGACAAACGTTTCCGATCATCCGGATCCGTTTTATCCTGACATCGAGTTGATGCAACTTTTTGCCGCTTTTGACTTTGACACGGCACAATCGACAACAAGAGCTCTGAATATGCGGCAGGATGTTTTTGACTCAGTTTATTTGCCGTTACTCAATGAACGCACATTTCAATATATGCCGATGTTGTTGCATCCCAAAACGAAAGGATATCTCAGACTTCGTTCGCGAAATCCCTTTCAACATCCTTTCATCTATTATCCGTACTTTGAAGTCGATCATGACTTGGAAACGCTTGTTGCGGGCGTTAAAGAAGCCATTCGTATCACGGATCAACCAGCATTTAGAGAAATTGGAGCACAATTATATCCCGCACGTGTGCCTGGATGTCTACAGTACGAATTTAATTCGCACAATTATTGGCGATGTTATGCAATGCACATGTCGTTCACTTTTCATCATCAGGTAAATCTGAAAAAAAAAACGTAATTTCGCGTTAAAAATATCTCACAAAGGAAGTGAAATGCTTTATTATTGTAAATGCCGTGTAAGGCAATTCGGTCAAGTTTAACTCATGTACGCATGAAAACCTGTTTGATTTACGGAAAAATTGCGATTACGTGAATTGAGTTGTAAAAACTGTAATAGTAGTAGAAAGACAAAGAACAGGTTCAAATAACTGACTAGACGTCTCCATAGATTTTTTCTTTCTTTATGCACACGAGAGGAGAGATTAATGACTTTGCGATATGGATTTCGTAATCTGTTGGTTTTTTCCATTCATAAAAAATTACTTTAAAATTATTTTATCGTATTAAGCTTTTGAGTAAAAGTTTCTTTAATTTTTTTTTTGTGTCAGTTTTCATTAAATTTTTACAAAAATTTAAAAAAAAAAATTTTTTGTCTTTCTTAAAAAAATTTTTTTTTAAATATTTTTTAAATTATTTTAATTATTTTTATTTTTTTTACATATTTATTAATTTTTAAATTTTGACAAAAATTGAAAAATTTAATTTTTTTTGCCTTCCTTTAAATTTTTTTTTCTTTTTTTCAAAATTATTTTAATTATTTTTTTTTTAAATATATTTAAATTTTTTTGCTTAAATTTATTTTTTTTACATTTTTTTTTTAATTTACAAAATTTATTAATTTTGATAAAAATTGAAAAATTTAATTTTTTTTTGTCTTCCTTTTAAAAAAATTTTTTAATAAAATTTTTCTTATTTTTTCTTAAAATTTATTAATTTTAAAATTTTATCAACAATCGAAAAAAAAAATTTTTTTAATTTTTCTTTAACAAATTTTTAATAATTTTTTTTTTTTAATATTAATAACTTTTTTTTATTTTTAGGTCGCTACAACAAAAATGGGCCCTGAATCTGATACTACAACTGTTGTTAACTCCCGTTTAAAAGTTCATGGATTTCCAAATTTGAGAGTTGTTGATATCGGAATCATTCCTGAACCTCCTTCAGGTCATACAGCAGCTTATAGTTTGATGATCGGAGAAAAAGCAGCTGATATGATAAAAGAAGATTGGGGATTATAGTTTTTTTTTTAAACAAATAAACAAATTTTTAAACATTAAAAAAAATAATTTTTAATTGAAAAAAAAATCAAAATTAAGGTAAAAAAGTTTAAATTATAAAAAAAAAAATTTTAAAGAAAAATAAAATAAAAACGAATCAGCTGATCAACGAAAAAAAAATCATATAAAATTGCCAAATTTGTTCCAAAATCAATAGTTGCTCGTTAGACATCGAAGTAAACACACTTACCGGCAAATTTTGAAATAAAAGGAAGAAGAAATACTTAAAACGAGATTTTTTCGCATTTAAACCAGTTTTTCGTATTAACACGTGACTTTTATCAAAAACATATGATGCACCAATTGAGGTGAATGAACTTCTTATGTAAAAAAAATAACGGGCAGAAGGATTTATCAGTGCAAAATGACAAAAGTTCATCAACAATCGCTTTTATTGGGAATTTTTATTGGTTCAGCGTTCGTTTTGATTCTGCTAATGGTCATTTTACCTTCGATCGAGATGAATTATCCGTTCGAGGAAGCATTTTCGACGACCAAAAATGAGTTTTTATCACTAAAAGAACATTCAAGGTAATTTTTTTTTCATAAAATTTTATTTTTTGTAGATTTTTTTAATAATTTAATTCAAAATTTTTAGTTTAACGAATGAATCAACAATAAATTTGAATGAAAAAGTGCGAATATTATGCATGGTTTTTACTCACGAGAAGAATTTCAAGGAATGGGCTTATATGGTGAAACAAACATGGGGCGCGAAATGCACAAAATTACTTTTTATGTCGAATGTGACGGATTCAAACAATTTGATCGATGTCACTGTGCTGGATTTGGTTGAATCTCGAGATACTTTGTGGAAAAAGACGAAATTGAGTTTTAATTATGCTTATCAACATCATCTTTATGAGTTTGATTGGTTTCTAAAAGCTGATGATGACACGTAATTTTTTAAAAAATTCAAATTTTTTGAATTTTTCATTAATTTTTTGATTTTTTACTTTTAGATATATCATCATGGAAAACTTACGACATTACCTTTATCCATATCCATCGGATCTTCCATTAATTTTCGGATTTCAATTCAACACTCATTTCGTATCAGGCGGAGCAGGATACATTTTATCACGAGAAGCTGTAAAAATTTTCATCGAAAAAGCAATTTACGATACGGAAAAATGTTCACAAATCGATGGCGGTGCCGAAGATGCTGAAATTGGGCATTGTTTGTATAACGTAGCAAATGTAACATTTGGAGATACACGCGATGAATTTGGAAAAGAAAGATTTTTTCCTGTCAGTTTACAATGGTTAGTGAACGACAAACCAGCTGATCTCAAATTTTGGTATTGGTCGAGTGCAGAATATTATCACAATGAAACGGTAAGTCGAAAAAAATGATTTTAATTTTTTTTATTTTATTTTTTTTATGTTTTAAGGGACTCGAATGTTGTTCGAACACGTCAATAGCATTTCATTATATGAAACCTGTGGATATGTTGACGATGGAATATTTGCTTTATCGGTTCAAAGTGCACGAAATGGAAGTAAAAGTTAAGGATTTGCCGGTTAAGTTTAAAAAAGAAGATGCTGATGTAATGTTTCCGAGAAAAAATATTGGAAAAAAGCCAAAAGAAAAATAATTTTTTATTTTAAAAAATAATTTTGTTTTATTTCTTTTTGCCTTTTTTTTTTTCTTATTTTTAATATTTTTAATTTATTTTATTTTATTTTTAATTTTTTTGTTTTCTATTTTTTTATTTTTAATATTTTTAATTTATTTTATTTTCTATTTTTTAATTTTTCATATTTTTAATTTATTTTATTTTATTTTTTTTTTCTATTTTTTTATTTTTCATATTTTTAATTTATTTTATTTTATTTTATTTTTAATTTTTTTTTTTATTTTCTTAAAAATTTAAATATTTTTATTTTTTTTAATTTTTTTTTCTTTAATCAGAGACATGAACCAAAAGTTGTTTGAATGAATATGCTTGGCGATTTTTTGAGATGCCAACAAAACGAGAGTTCCTTGTACAAGTTATTTACCGCTCTCTTCAATTTTTCATTTTTCCGCCAATTACGGTAATAAAATAAAAATTAATTATGAGAGCAAACATTTTAACGACGACGACATAAAAATTGGTTGGATTGCAATTTCAAGTGTCAACAACACATAATTATTTTTGCCTTATTTTTCCTTCCAATCGCCGTTTATTTATACAGAAATAATTAATTATTTGTTTACTTGTCTAATAATTACGAGTCATTAAATTTCCGTCACTTAACTTCTTTTCTCCCATAACGATAAAAATTTTGCATGATGCCTTATTGAAGGCCTTCCAATCTTTTTCGTGTTTTTTCATCAAATTTGTCGACAAATTCTGGAGGCATCTCGTCTTTGTGAGATCCGGTTTGACCTCGACGAAGAAAAGTGTATTCACTTCCAGGTCGTTGCTTTTGAACGAGAATTTTGAGATGCGGAGGATTTATTGCTGGATTTGCTTTCATCGAATCAAATTGCAAATGTTGCTTAAGGATCGAAAGTTTTTCCGGAGACAATTTTTTGTCTAAAAAATTACAAAGTTGAGTGAGAACCGAATCCATGTTGTGCTTTAAATCCTCAAATTTGATGAGTTCCATGTTCGGATAAACGCTTTTCAAAGATAAAAATTGATGAAGATGATCCCAATAGTCTCCATACTCGACTAAAAATATAAAAATATTAAATGTTGAGTTTTGAAAAAAAAATTTTTTTACCATTTCCATTCAAAAAAAGCTCCATGAAATTTTCTTTTGTTCCCGAATAATTGTATAAATTGTAATAATGATGAAAATAAGAAACTGCCGCGTCTTTTGCCTCTCTCGTTACGTAAATAATCTTCGGTTTCACATTCCAAAGCGCATTTGGTAGAAAAGCTAATGGTAAGTGACTTTTAATGAATCTCGGTCTCTCCAATTTTTGTATAATTTCAAATTCTGATTCGTTCGTTGGATCAGCAGCAACTGCTTGAATTCTTAAAAAAAATTATTTTTTATTATTCTTATAAGAAAATTCAATTAAAACTTACTCTAAAAACGGAAATCTGTTGCGAATCGAAATTTTGCCTTTTTCGTCGATATCAACTCCATTGCAAATCTGCCAAATTGCTTCTTGACTCCAAGTTGTGCCGCATTTTGGGTAAGTTATGACCCAAATGTCGTCTTCAAAGACTTCCAGGGCTCGAATTTGTTCCAGATACTTTTCAAAGGCTTTGGGAAGTTGAACTGTGTTGTATTTTTTAATTAAGGTGCATATTTTTGGATCTATTTCTTCATTAAATTCGTTTAAAATGTACTTAAATTGAGTGTGAAAGTTTTTTTCGAATCCAGATGAAGCTTCTTTTATTATTTCGTGCACTTTGTAGGACATTTTTGAGATATTTAATGAAGAATTAACTGATAAATAATCTTTTTTTGTTACTCAGACGATGAAAATAATCAAAGAACAAATAATCAGCTGTAATACAATGCGCTTATATTTATAACTTAACTTATATATAACCGGTTTATTGTACTTTGATGAATGTGTGGGTAATTACACTGTCCATTTTTATCAAAAATTGCGGAAAATGCCTTTGGATGCCTTTTGGATGGTTCTCAAGCTTGAAAATTGAAAAATAAAAAATACGTAAAAAATACGTAATTTTCATCTTGAGAGCCCATTTGATGGTTTATAAGCTTGAAATTGATCAAAAGTTATGAAAAATGCCTTTGGATGCCTTTTGGATGGTTCTCAAGCTTAAAAATTGAAAAATAAAAAATACGTAAAAAATACGTAATTTTCATCTTGAGAGCCCATTTGATAATTTTTAAGCTTGAAATTGATCAAAAGTTATGAAAAATGCCTTTGGATGTCTTTTGGATGGTTCTCAAGCTTGAAAATTGAAAAATAAAAAATTGATTTAACTATTTAAAAAATTAAAAAATAACATAAATTTTTCAGTAACTTACCCACTTATTGAGTATTCATCAGATACCAACCTCATCAGATACAACAAAACGATCATCAGTGCAAACAATGAAATTTCGGTGAATGACAGCGTGTTTATATTTGACAAACACTTGAAACGTTTGTCTCAAAAGTTATAATAGTAAAAAAAGATTCTACATTATTTACGCAGGGAAATTGGAGGAAAACAATCAATGACGATGACACGAGGTTTTATGCTTATTTAAGTTTTCATTGTGTTTTAAAACGAATTTTACGATTTTTTAGGGGGTCGAAGTATTTAGTTAAGAAGAAAAAAAAAAAAAAAAGGTTTGAAAATTCTTTCGTGATTAATCGGTCACTTATTTTTACACATGTGTGGCTCGCACTTATTAGCTAATAATTTATTAACGACAGTTTCGTGTAAATAAATAAAATATTGCATTTCGACTCTCTCTGCAAAAACATTCAAATGCCACAATTTATGTTCAAAACGGCATTTTTCCTTTTTTCTCGCCATCGTGTATGCTGTTCTGTTCTGCACAAACTTACAAAATAAATAAAATTACAACAAAAAATGATTTATTGCAATTATAAGTTGACACACATGCAAGTAGTATTTTCATATGCTCCATTCGCGATTATTTTGCGGATAAACAATAATGAATGGAATATATTTCTCTTTTTTTTTCTCTTTATTTATCAGAAAAAGGTATTTTGATCACACAAGGAAGGTGTGATAATATTTTGAAAGAGCAGGATTTAATGTCAGTGGGAGGTCGGCCAATCACATTACAATATTTTCAAGTAATCTTTTCAATTGAATTTAATTTAATCATATATATACCTGTTAGTCGATTGACATAAAATTAAAAAAAAAATTCGAGTGAAGCGTAACAATTAAATCAATTTAGTTGGTGTAAATAAGACAGACACTTCACCCTTTTTAATCGCTTACCAAATGCTAAGAGATCGCAAATTTTGCACCTTTATCAAAAATGAACTGAATTGATATCAATTGAAATCAAATTAAAATTTTCCTCCTCTTGATGAGAAGAGTTGAGAAGATAATTTTATGGTAAATTAAGCGGATTACAGCTACTTGTGTCAAGTGTTGTTTTGCTAAATACGTTTGTAAAATGATGAACTCCTGTCTTTAAAGTGTTTTTTATTCTTCCTTTTATACTCAAGTTTCGATTTTCCTTCGAGAACAAAAATTTGGAAAAAAAATATTGAAAATCTGAAAAATAAAAATAATTTCTGTAAAGAAAATTAAAAGAAAAATATTTTAAAAATATGTTTTTTTTTATAAAAGAGGGCCCTAAAAAATAAAAATAAAACAAAATTTCGCAAAATTCAAGCAAAGGAAAAAAATAATTCGAGACCAACAATTTTATTTCAGAAAATTATTATTTATTTTTAAAGTTTTAGCCTCTCATGCATTTTTCTTTTGCTTGAATTTTGCGAAATTTTCTTTAATTTTTATTGTTTTAGGGCCCTCTTTTATAAAAGAACGCATATTTTTAAAATATTTTTTTTTATTTTTGTCAGTTTTCTTTTAAGTTCTATGAAGTTTTTTGAAGCTTTCTCTTAAATAAATTTTTCAAAAAAAAAAAAACTTATATAGTCAATATATCAATTTTTTCTCCATGCCAAAGGTCAAAACGGAAGCTTAATGCACATTGTCAAACGATGAAACATGAGAATTAAATCAAATTTGTTGGATGAACATGTAATGTGTTTTTTTGTCTTCCTATTTAAGCAAAAAGAAAAATATATTTTTGTCGGAGATGAATTCAATGATGTGTGCTTCCCTTATTATCCCATTAAAAAGGGTTGTTTGTTTTGATTGTAAAGGTTTCGATGTGCGATTAATGTAATCTAATGGACTTTTATTGATGATAAATGCGGTAAATTGTCCCCTTTCTAAGTTTTGTTGCGATATTTGGTCAACTCCTCAGATTTTTTTATAAGGCCGCTTCAAATTTATTTCGAACTTTTTTTCTTTAAAATTTTTTTTTTTAAATTTTTCAAAAAAAAAAAATAAATAAATAAATAAAAATTTTGAACTAATTTTTCATACAAAATTTCATTAAAAAAAATTGGTGAATATTTTTGTTATTTTTATTGTTTCTACATTAAGAATTTCTTATTTAAAACTGATTTCAAGGCAGTTCAACTAAAAAATTGAAAAATATTTTTTTATAAAATATTTTTTTTAATTTTGAAAATTAATTTAAAAAATTAAATTAATTTTTAAAATAATTTAAAATATTAATTTAATTTAAAACTTAAATTTAAAAAAAAAATTATTTAAAATTTAATTTGAAAACTTATTTTTTTTAAATTCAATGATTTTTAAAAAATTATTTTTTATAAGAAGAAAATTCTTCTAAAAATATCATTTTCAATACAAAATTTTAAAAAAATTAATAATTTTTAATTTTTTTTAAATTTCTTGAAAAATTATTAAAATAGACGAATTTGTCAAAATATTAATTTTTTTTGCAAGACAATTTACTAACTTACCCTATTATTAAAATATGTACAAAAACTGATTAGTATTATTGAGATATGAAAATTTTCACAAATGACAGATGTCCTATCTCTCAAACAAAGAAACAAAACCATCAATTCCACAATTTTTTCTATTATTGTACATCCTCACAAAATATTAAATTATTAGTTTATGACAATGCAATTGTCATCAAAATTCACTATTTACTATTTTAGCGGCAAATATTATAAAATATAAACATAAGTAGGCACTTGAAATTTTGCACACTCCAATGATGATGATGATGATTTGATTATTAATTTAATAAATATTAAATATAAAAACTATTCAAAAGGTTGAAAATAAAATGTCATCAGTTTGGCGGTAGATTTTTTTTAAAAATAAAATTGAGTTTTCCTCAAAAGGTACTTTAATTTTTTTTTGTTTGTTTGTACAAAATAAATCAGACCTCATCGTATTTTATTCCAACACTCTCATGGGAGAAAAAACATTTTTATTTACTTTAACGCCGTTAAACGTTATTTACATTCGCACTTGAAACATTCTTCTCCGTCTTTTTTCTTTGGGGAATGAAAATTTTTCTTTTTTCATTGTTGCAAATGCAATACAATTGACTCATTTTTCTTATCCTTCTCTGTCGGGCTTTGCGTTTATTGTGTTTTACATTATTGAAATTCGAATAAAAATATTAAATGAAACCACATAACTGTACATTTGCATATGAATTCCTGAAGAATGAGTCGCCTTTGCAATAAATTGATTTTATCGTGATTTCGACTTTTTATTCACGCAGATTATTCAATAGAGTAAGAAAACACTTGTTTTCGTATGATTTTCATTATTTAGAAAAAAATCATCAAGAAATTTAAAATAATTCAATGTCAGAAAAAAAAAATTTCTTCAGGGTCATAATCAGGGCTTAAAGTAACATTTGCAAAAAAATGCCAATATAAAGGTAATAAAATTTGACATTTTTTTCGTAGAAGACGATCCTAGCTTAAGGGCAAAAAGTTCAAATGCGTCACATGAAATCAAATTGTAGCAAAAGTAAGTTTTTCGACTGTCTTGACATAATCCTTTTACTTTTTTTTCGCTATTGTCAATGGTTGGAAGTCAACTTTCTCTTTGTTTTCGCTGCATATGAGCAAGAGTTAATCCATTTACCTTCGCAGCATGCTTAAAGGCCGAAATTGGATTTTGGTTACCCTTTTTAATTGTCTTATGTGCGTTAATACTATTAGCATACGACATTTAGGTACCTACCGGCAAAAATTATTTTCGCAAGTTGGATTCTTATTGGAATATTTGCTTTGATCTGACATAAAGGTGAAAACGCCGCTTTAATGAAGTCCTTGCTCTTCGAGGTATCTAAGTGCATCATGTGTATGGTTTGCTGTCTTTAAGCATTCGAAATATGTTGATTACAGGAAAATTCGTGATAGCTCGACGTTTTCAATGTAAATATGTAGTAATGGGGAAATGCTTGTCTTCAATGAATGGATTCTGAAATTAATTTCTCTATGGGCGAAAAACGGGTCAGATTGATCAGGTTGACCCCTCAGGAGTCAGTTTGATCCCTTATGCGATCAATTTGTTTCATCAAGGGTTCAACCTGATCTCTTAATGGATCAACCTGATCCCATTTCAAGTCAGTCATCTGCAGACCCAAAAAAAATTGAATCTTTCAAGAGGTCAATATGATTTCTTAAGAGATCAATATGAGACCTTAAGAGATCAATTTGATCTCCTGGATTGATTAAATTGACCTATGGAAGGGATCAAATCGACCCATTAAGGGTTCATATTGATCTCTTAAAAGATTTAATTTTTTGGGTCTGTAAATGACGGACTCGAAAGGGGATCAGTTTGACCCCTTCAGTGATCAGAGTATAGCCTTAATGGGACAAATTGATCCCAGTTCAATCGCCATTTGCTTAAATCTACTCCTTGAAAGTCCGAAACTAAAATTTCTCTCCGACCCAGCGAAACTGTCAATGAAAAAAGATTAATTATTTTGTTCAGGAGACGACACATCCACGTTGCTCATGTTGCTCGTAATTTGTTCTCCTAAAGGGAACGACGAAGGTAGTCTTTAACTAATCTGCTCGACAGGATCTGCGAGCTTCAATCAATAAAAACTTATATTTTAAGTCTTATTGGAAAACTTCTGAGGTAAATTTGAATTTGCAAATAAGTGACAGCCAAAAAAGTTAATTTTGCCATTTCGTTTGTATTTGACTATTTGCGCTTAATCCCCTTCTTGAGTAATAAAAGACAAAAAATTTGCATTTTTAGAGCAAAAATCATTTCTGCACCTTTTTGCAAACTCGTAGTTTGCATAGACAATGTACGTCTATGGAGGATTAAGGGCTAACAAAATGACTCAATTTCTATACCTTTTCTCCGTGTTGAGTTCAAAAGGATACACAGAGACCTAAAACAATAGTTTGTATATCTATTTTACGTATTGTTTACCAATTAAAGCACAAAATATTCTTTACTGTTTTCGAACAATGGAATATTTGTTGTTTTAACATTTTTTTTCGTCTGCTCATAGTATTTTTTTTTTTGCTTTTAAACTTAGGCGTTAGATCGCTAAAATAACGGAAAGACAAAAGCGTAAGAAAAAAAGGACATTTATTGCTCACAATAAACAAACCTTCCTTTATGAGAAATAGAACGAAAAAAAACATAACATGAGCAAAAAATCAATGACCATTCTTCATTTTTTTCAACTTCTTTTTAAGGATGTACCGCTTACTTTAACTTCATTGAGCTATATTTTCCAAGAAATTTTACAACAAGTACCAACTTGTTAATTATAGTGTGAATTTGGTAATTACATATCATGAGTTCACGTCCTTGGATTATTTTTCGCTAAACATTCATTCATTTTTTTCAGAAGAAAGGAAATTGAGTGTTAAAATGTCACGCCTTAAGCGAATTTTAACACCGATTATCCGCTTGAGACTTTCCAAAGGGGTGCAAGATATCATTATCGCAACAAGTCGTCCTAAAAACATTTCTTTGGAAGTCAAAGAGTTTTGATACAATTTTTGCTTTGCAACACAAAAAATAAAAAAAAACCACTTGATTAGTCGATTCTCTCAGCAATTCAAAGGAATTAGAAGGGAAACGAAAAATTACCAACTCTCATGCACACTGCGTTTGTGGCCATACAAAAACCGTGGGACTTCATTCAACCCCCTTATAAAATAATTTTTTTAAGATTTCAATCAATTTTGATAAACAATAACGCGCAAAACTGTATTTAATCGACAAAAATTACGTCTAAGGACTTCAAGAGGCAAACTATTTGATTAATTTTAATTTTATCGTTTTTCATAATTGTTCCATTGCATGTTTTGGGAACAAAACAAAGGAAATACTTGAACTTTAATCGTTTAATATGAAAAATAAAAAAGTGTGAGATAAAAATCTTTTTAAAAAATATGGAATCAAGTGTGCTTATGTTAAAAAGTTCTTAATTGAGATGGTTAACTTTGCATTTTAAGTAGTTTTATTCATGATATATGAGAAAATTCACAGATTTTAGGGTAAAATCGATTTTTCCGTTTTCTTTTGGGTTTAAGTGCCATGACTTTTGATTTTTTCCCTTAAAGTAAGAAAATGGTCAATTTCCATTAAAGAAATGAATGGACAAAGAAAATTTGATTGATATTCTTTTTTTCGAAATTAAATGATCTAAAATAAATTGTATTTCTCGCAACAAAATAACTGAAATATTATTTTTTATAAATTTTGTATTAATTTTGATAAAATAAAAATATTTTAAATAAAAAAAAATCATAAAAAATTAAAAATTTAAAAAATTTTTTCATGAAAAAATATTTACAAATATTCAATTATTTAAATTTTTTAAAATTAAAATAATTAAAAAAAATTAAAAAAATAAAAATTTTAAAAAAAATTTTTTTAAAGGAAAATATTTCGAAATAATTTTAAAAAATTTAAATAAAATAAATATTTGTCAAAAATTATTTAAAATTAAAAAAAAAATCAAAAATTTGAAAAAAAAAATAATTAATTCATTTTTCATTAAAATATAAAGTTTATTTTAAAAAATGTTAATAAAGTAAATATTTTTTAAAAATTAAAAAAAAATAT
The DNA here is from genome assembly GCF_036172545.1 of Culicoides brevitarsis. Classification (NCBI taxonomy): domain Eukaryota; kingdom Metazoa; phylum Arthropoda; class Insecta; order Diptera; family Ceratopogonidae; genus Culicoides; species Culicoides brevitarsis. The sequence goes on from NC_087085.1 coordinate 6,264,173, forward strand.
TTAAAATTTTTTGAAATGTATAAAAAAAAATTTTGAAAAAAAGTTTTTGAAAGGAAAAAATTTTGAAATAATTTAAAAAAATTTTAATTCATTAAAATATAAAATTCATTTTGAAAAATTTAGATAAGGTAAATAATTGCATAAAATAAAATTAAAAAAACAAAAAGTCACTTCTCCATCCAAGATTTCTGAGGGCGAATAACAAAAATTGCTTCTGGATCGACTCAATTTTTAAAGATTTCTAAATGAAAAAAAAATTTTTCTTCCTTATGTCGCGCCGTCATCTCATAATGAATGAACGAAGGGAGGTTCTACGCTAACAATTAAATTATAATTACATATCATAAACATAAATTTCCAAATAAGTCATAAAAGTGACGATTTAACACTGTAATAACAATTCACATGACACAAGAGCGATAATAAAAAATGCCTAGTCAAAATATTTACTTTTCATACAAAAAATATTGTATTTCAATCATTTCTATTATTCCATTAGGATCGACGACGATGATGAAAAAAAATCAAAACTCGACGCATTATTATTACATTATATTATTAAAATTGAAGCAAAAGCAATGAGTGTGTCACTGTATCATATTCATTTTAGCCGAAAATTCAATTCTTCTTGACAGAGTACTTATTGTGTGATTTTTTTTTAGTATTTTATTTTTATTCTTCGTCAGTCAATCCATTCAACTGAGAAACTGAGGTAGTATTAGTGAAAGCTTTATCCCCTCCATCGTCAAAGAAGCAAAGGAGGAGTTTTTGAAAAAGAGCGAGAGAGAAGATAAAAAAGAGTGAGAAGGCGATAGTAAGCATTTGCTTTCAAAACTGCTTGGATGAAAAAAGGTGCAAAAGTAAGCAGTAAGCAATGCAAAGTGCCATAGTGGCAGTGCTTTCAAAACTGCTTGGAGGAATTTGGTGCAAAAGTAAGCAGTAAGCTGATGGGCGAGGGGCGTTACCTTTTTTCAAACCAAGAAAATTTCAAAAATCAAGCTAGTCGAATGATGAACTGAATTAACCTTAGTTCTGTTAAATCTGTTGTACTGAATAGACGTTTAAATAAAAAAAATTAATCGCTCTATTTTACTTTAACAAAAATAAATTAAAAAGAATAATAACATAAAAAAAATTACAAAGTTCAAAGAACATAATAATAATACATCAATAATAAAAAAAAATTAATAATAATTTTTTTTAAATACTTTAAAACAAAGTGACTTTTTACTTCAAAATTTAAAGAGAAGTAAAAAAAAAGTGACAAAAAAAACATTTTGTGAAAATATTTGAAGAAAAAAAATCAAAATTTATCCTCAAACGAATAAAATGGCAGCTCTTGCCCATCCAAATTACGGTTTTTCGCTTCCAACGGGTTTAGAAATGCCCACACCCGGAGACTTTGCTCCTCAGCCATCACACAGTCCGGATTCCAGCATGAAACGAGGTCTTTTCCCTCCAACATCTCTCGCTGGCTTGACTGCTCAAACGCATCAAGCCCAACATCACATGCATGGTCATATGAGTCCCGGAGATGGTCACATCAAACGTCCCATGAACGCATTTATGGTATGGTCTCGTTTGCAACGTCGCCAAATTGCCAAAGACAATCCAAAAATGCACAATTCTGAGATTTCAAAACGTTTGGGCGCCGAATGGAAACTCTTGACGGAATCACAAAAACGTCCCTTCATCGACGAAGCAAAGAGATTACGAGCACTTCACATGAAGGAACATCCCGACTACAAATATCGCCCACGTCGCAAGCCCAAAAATCCCTTGGCTAATGCAGCAAACGGCTTACAAGGCATGACAAATGCTAAAAATCAACTCAACTCGTCGTACAACCCGTTCCATCAATTGCCTCCATATTTCACACAATCCGCACATCCATTGGAAAATTATTCCGTGCCATATTTCGGGGGATTTGATCATTTGGCTCTGACAAAATTGCATCAATCGCAGCAAGCGCAACAGCAAGCCGCCCAACAACAACAACTCTTGGAAGCACAAAAGGCTCCTCAAGTACCAACCACACTCAATTCATTCTACTCAGGCATCTATTCGGGCATTTCGGCGCCTTCGCTGTACGCTGCTCACTCACAAAACCTCTATAGCTCGTCGACGACAAGCAGTGTATCGCCCGGATCGTCACCCGGATCACAAACAACACTTCCCGATATCGATAGTTCGTTACGGAGGCCCGTGCCTGTCTTATACTAAGCACGTGGTATTTTAATAAGAGTTAAGGTGTTTTAAATAATTAAGTGTTAGGTAACAAAAAAACGTAAAAAACATTCCAATTTATAAAAACTGTTGTTTTTTGAATTAATTCTCACTTCACTTCGTGATATTATATGATGTCATGTAACCCAGTTTATCAAGAGTCTCTTTACCTGTTAATATTATTTTTGCTTTACCGTCGGACTCGACAATATCTTCTTACATTCCTTCCTAATAAATAATTATTTGTTTATGTATAGATAAATAAAAAAAACTTCTACTCTGTTCTTTTCTTATAAAATTTTTTTTTTCTAAATGACCAAAAATAGAAATGTAAATAATATGCTGAACAGAGTAGATTAAACCTAAGATTATTTTATATATAAAAAAATAATAATAATGAAATAAATAAGAGTACAACTAAAATAAAAAAAAAGTATTATAAAGTAGTAGAGATCTTAAGTAAAAAAAAAGCAACTAACTGTTTTATTATTATTATAAAATGTAAGAAAATTGCATCTCAAAATAATAAAATTATATAGTAAAAAAAATAAATAAATACAAAAATCTTAATTAAAACAAAAATCTTTTTTTTTTTATTCTATTCTGTGATCTTCAAACTTAAAAACTTTGATTTTTTCCTTAAATTTGCTGTTGATTTTTTTCTCGATACAAATTTTGGATTTTTTTTTCTTTCAGCGAACAATAAAAAAATGGATAATTGGATGACAAATGTAATAAATTTAATTATTATTTATATTTAATAAATATCCAATTCAATTTTTTTATGTTTGAAATGTAAGGTAACATTAACATATGCAACAAAGAATAAAAAGTAAATAAATAATAATGGCGACCTTTTTACTCTTCAATATTATTATGATTATTATTATAATACAATTTAAATAATATACATGCATAACAACTTAACCAATAGTGTGGCACAAGTTCAAGAAAAATTTACATAAAAAATAAACAAGTACACACGCGCGTTAATAGTTTAATTTTTTTTAATATGATAATCATATTTTGTCACAAGTATATATTATTTCAATTTTTTTTTTATTTTTAAATTACTTTTTTTTATTAATAAATAATTATTAAAATTATTATATGGCGGACAAAATTAATTTTTTCTATATTATATGTGTGTATATAATTTGTATCATATAATTATTATAGTTATTATATATAATATATATATATTATATAATACATAATATGTATATTATATTGTATATTTATAAAAAATAAACCTTTTAATACCTATGCATCTTATAATTTTTTTTAAAAATACTAAATATTAAAGATTATACAGTAAATCGATGAAAAAGTAACTCAATAAGAGTGTTTTTGTTTAATTTTTACAATTTAAGTTCAAATTTTTGATATTTAGTATGAAAAAAAAATTATATAAAAATTATATGCATATTTTTATATATATATAATAAAGTATCATAATATATAAGGATAATTAATGCCAAAGCAATAATTATATATCACGATAAATTATTAATATTATTTATATAAATATTATATATTATTAAAAAAATTATAATTTTTTTTCATATAAATATCAAAAATGATACATTAAAATAATAAGTGTTAGAATATTTATATATTATATAATTATATGCATATTTAAAATAATCAATAATTATTTATTAATTGTTTGAAAAAAAAATAATGCATAAAATATAATACTATACTTTTTTTTTTTTGAAAAATTACAATATTCTATTTTTTATAAAGAATTGAAACATATGTCTTATATCATTACTTACCACAGCACTCAACTTTTCACCCTCACATTAAACGTTTCAATAAAAAAAAATGAAAAATCTCATAATCATCATAATATTAACATTAACAATATTGTTTTCTTCTGCAATATATGTTTTCAACCAAAAGCAATGATAAATATATTATTATATGCATCTCAAATATTACCCAGAATAGCACAGCTGAATCTATTTGTCCAATGTAGAAATTTGTTACCATTATTAAATTTGATAATTGATCCTGTTTCATTGTTCAACACACACCAACCCAATAAGCGGGAGAAGAGAAATTACAATAAAGCGTATAAAATACAGATTTTGTTGTCGTCGTTGTTATTTATTTATTTATATCTGCTCGTACGAATATTGGGGTGCATTATTTTATTGTTTGTTGCTTTGTTTATAGATAATAATCATGTAATAATGCACGATTATAGTCGAGAGAGAGAGAGTCGTAACAGAGATTTGTGCAAGTATCTCATGAATAATTTTGTCATTTATTATATTTCAATTCAGAAATTAGAAGCTACTCTTTGAAATGTTAGGTGTATTTATGGTTTTATTATTAATATTATGAATTTATTGCTGAGTGACTAATTGAAATGTGTATTTATTATTATAAAATTTTTATTGATTTTGCCCTACAAAAGTTGAAACTAAGCACTTGTGGCAAAAACTATGCGTTTCCGAGCATATGTTTCATGGAGAAAAGTGATTCTTATGACTCAAGGAAGGTTTAGCGCGAAAAAAAAAATTCAAAAAATTTTCACCCATGAAAACTTCATTAAATACATTTTTTTAAATTTATTTATTTTTTTATAATTTTTTTTTTATATTTATTTTAGGAATTATTTCAATGTCTTGAGGGCAACTTCTCACCTACGATCATTTTCAATAATCATCATCCTTCGTTTAAGCAGATGTTTATACAAAAGATAATTCCTCACTCACTAAATGCCTGTTCACTGATGACGAGATGTGGCGTAGAAAACAATGAATATTAAGAGCCATTGAGCTTTTAAATACTTTTGAGGGTTACGTTAAAGTACGTGGCTCTCAATTCCAAACAATTAAAACTGAAACAATTTATCCTTTCTTTTCGGATGGTAAAAAGATGAACTTTTAGAGATATTACAAAAGTTTCACCGCATGTCAGTAAGAGTTTAGATAAAAAATCTAAAAACATTTTAGATAAACGCTCTGTGTTCGAATCTGCATCAAAAGATTGTTGACAATTTCAAACGTGAATGCACATCATCAGATAAATTTTTTTTTGCGATGTGATTTAATTTATTATTTGTGTGAAACTAAATTAGGGTGAACAATTGTTGAGCGCCTCGTGGCATCGTTTAGGAATTACGAAACATAAAATTTCACATAAAAATGTTAGTCATACTTGGGCAACACTTTAGGGGATTATTTACCATAAAACTATATGTCCTTTAAAACTCAATAAAATTATCTGAACTATACTTGATTGAGCTTACATAATCCTCACAAAAAAAAAAACTCAAAAATTTAAAGGGAAACACAATAAAAATAATGCAATGAATGTTCGACCTCATATACAAATATCCGAAATCGTACCTCATATAACATTATATAAAAATAAAATAAAAAAGGTAAATCTGATCTGTTTGCATTTAGATTGTTCATGTCACAATTGATATAAAAGATGAAAAGACACACAAAATTAGAGACAAAAAATATACAACGTTTTGTTTGTTATTATTATCATTGTCTATTTTTTTGTATATTCAATTCATCATAATGCATTAAGATTCACAATTGTGTCAAGTACGAGCAAGGGTGTGTATCGCTTTCATTACTTTTATTTAGTTGTACAAAAAATACAATTAAAAGTAATGAATAATGAAGTCACTTACATAAAAAACTGTAACTAAAGTAGTTTTATCGAAAGTTTTGTCATTTCTTGTCAAAGAATTTCTTCACATTTAGTTGTGAAATAACTCTCGTTGTTGTTCAAATTCAACACCTTCACTCTTAATTGACTCTTATTTATTTGTTAATTAATTATTTGAATGATGCGAAATTTCAAGTTGCATATATTTTTCGTACTCATGAAGAATCGTATTGATTTCTAAAAAGAAAAATTTCTTTTAAAGCTGATACCTAAAGCTTTTGAAGCTTTTGAAGCTTTTGAATTAAAAAAAAATATAAAAAAAATAATTTAAAAAAATATATTAAAAATGTATAAAAAAAATATATATTAAAAAAATGTTAAAAAAAATTGATATACAAGAAGTTGTAAACTTCTAAAACAGATCATTTATATTCATTAAAAAAACGAACTAAAAAGGAATAAACAAGATCCTTTCAAGAGGAGAATATGATAAAACGGAGGTTTTCTAAAAAGACTTTGAAGATAAAATTTGTAAATTATCTGAACGATATAAAATTTTGACAATAGTTTTAAATTAATAGTTAAAAATAAGAAAAAAATTTTTTTTCATCGTATGTAATCACAACAAATTAATTTATAAATTCAAATCGAGTTCCATTAACCAGTTTCGAGCTTGTTCTGTGGTTTGGTGCAGAGCTGATAAGCCTCCTGAGAAGTGCCTTGTAGGACATTCCTCCATAATGTGCTTCAATGTTTGTTTGTTTTTTTACAATTGTTGAGAATTCAAATTAAATAATTTAAAATTGCTAAAATATAATTAACAATAATCAATAATAAAATATTCAAAAGAGACAAAAATATCTAAATTTAGTTTTTTTTACGTAAATAGTACTAATTAAGAACACTTGACGAAAAAAAAACTAAATTTAAATTTTCTTTACAAATTTATGTGTGAATAAAAAAAAATTAGAAAAGATTTTTAAAACACATTTTCAAAATTACCCTAAATATTATGATTAGTTTTGCTTTACAAATGTACATTCTAACTGCTAAAAGGTGTGAATTTATTCATTTTTCATGAAAGTCTTCTATTGTTATCTTTTTGTATATGCTTGACCAACACTAAAGCAACCCAAAAAATCGATCATTTATTATATATTCGTAAAATAATATTGCAACTCATGCATGAATTAAAAACATTTTAGTCTATATATTGCATCATTTTATGTACTTGGTCTTACCACTCGACCCTCTAATTTTAATATTTTTTTCCTATTTTTGGATAAACAAAACCCTAATTTCAGGTAAACATATTTCGCAATAAGCATTTTAACATATATGAAACATATAAATAATGAAGAATGACAATGCGATATTCTAAAACGCTTGTGCTCGTCTTTTATCTATTCACTCGATTATTTCTTTTGAATTTTTTTTTATATTTATAGAGAGAATTCCATCAATTTTTAATTATTCACACACGAATACAGAAACACAAAAGAGTTTATTATTAGCTTTTTGCGACTCAGTGATTGTGTATTGAATTGCCGCTTCAATATCACCAAGGTATCAAACAAGCGAAAGAGAGAGAAAAATATTAGAATACGAACCTTTTGTTTGTGGTTGATTTTCTGATTTTAGTGAGTTATAATTAAAAAAAACTCATCTTCATCCAATTCAAGTTGGAAGCCAAAGACAAAACTCAACAAAAAATGATTGTCATATTAATAACAATTAACTGCCCTTCAGATGTTTTCAAATTAGATTGCTTCATGTTCATGGCATCATCTTGTGGCAACTCTTTAGAAAAGAGCAAAATTTTCAAATTAATATCAAACAAAGATATGGTTAAGACGGCATGCGGCGATTTAAATTGCTACTGAAATTAGAGTTAGCTTTTAGTTAAATTTACTTTTTCGCCTTATATATTTTAAATTTTTTTTAAATTTATTTTTTTTAATGAAAAACATGATATTTCAGTTTTTATTGCAATGCGATTCGAATTCCATGAAATAATGTCATTATATTCCCCGAACGATTATTATTGGTTTGCTTAAGCCTTTTTTATTCTTTCAACAACATATAAAAGAAGTATACGTGAATAACTCGAAAAACTATTTCGGGAGTAAGTTTATTGTTTGTTTGTTTTCTGCTAATCCTTTCTGCTCTTGCATTGACAAAAAAAAATAAATTCAACAGCTCGGGTGGCCTCATCTCTTGTGCCTCATGGAAACTTTAATGATTGACTTTTCAATTATGAAAAATTCTTTTGTGTACTTTAAGAACCAAAAAATAGGTTGACTTTATGTTTAATGCCATTCAAAGGCATTCATCATCGTCACTATTGTCTATTTTAACACCCAAGTCTTTTTTTTTAGTATCTTTATTATGAAGTGAATTTTACAACAATTTTTGGTTTTTGCTGTAAAATATCACATTGTTCTTCTTTTATTATATTAGATGGATGTTCAATGCAACAATTTAGAAAAAAAATCTAAAGTGTTCGAGATTTTGCAAAACACGTAGAAAATAATAGAGATGCAAAGAATAGACACAAAAGCGCTGTATGTAAATAAACAAACTAAACAATGCATTAAGAAACTCAGAATTTTGTGTGAGGCAAGGCATAAAGGTAGGAACAAAGCGAAACCATGATATATTTTTGTTCTTTAGACACGTCTCTGACCATCTGGTTCGACCATACAGTATATTTTTCTTTGGGAGAACTGCATTTGTGTCATAATAGAGTTCACGTAGTGCGTCTGAATACCAATGTGTGGTAAGAATTTATGGGCCCCAAATTGTCTGTTATTGATAATTTTGCAAAAAATCTATTTTTTTCAAAGACAAATTATAAAAGGGTCTAAATTGTCTTGAATTGACTCATTTTTATTCAAACCATGCTGTTATTGTACAAATATCTTATTCTTTAGCTAAACACTGAAAGACTAACTTAATTGAGAGCAGGGTGTGATCATTGTCCAAATTGCAATAATTTCTGAGTAAAATTTTCAAGAGCATGTGTTATGAAAACTTAATTTATAAACAATTGAATACGAAAACACCCAAGTTGTTAATCTCAAAATTTCATAAGCTCACTTTTGATTTCGATAAAAAATTACACTATTATTTCCCGTTTCCGCTGCATTGTCTCATAATTACAAGCAACAATGATTTGGAAGCTACTAAAACGATAAACTTGTCGCGCCTTGCTTACTTTGATTTTTGTTATTGTATTGCGTTTAACAAAACAAATAGAATAGAACTTCATATTTATTATTCGTTGTTGTTTGATGGTGATAAAAATAATGGTAATGACGATAATCATCAATATTTTTTTTGTTTAATTTTTTTTTGTAAATTAAACTATTCAGAGATACTTTTAATGTTGATTATTTTAGTAAAAATATGTTCAGTGACACAATTGAGAATGTAATTTATTTAACAATGGTTCACTAAGTGTTTAAATTTGAATGTTTTTACAACGATGATGAAAATAATGATAATAATTAGGCTTAAATTAAATGTTAGATCAGCATCTGAAAATTTTTTTTCATCATTCTTATGATTAAAAAAATTAAATAAAAAAAAATCAAATTAAAATTAAATAAATAAAATAAAATAAAATAAAATAAAAAATAAAAAATAAAAAATAAAAAAAAAATAAAATAAAATAAAAATAAAAATAAAATAAAAATAAAATAAAATAAAATTAAAGAAGATGCGGGAAATGTGAAATTAAACGAAAGAAATGAAAATTTCTCAAGTTTTAAAATTTTTAATTATAAATTTTCAAAAAATTGAAGCATTTTTTTAATAAAAAAAAATTATAAAAAAATTTGAAAATTAAAAAAGCTTTGACAAAAAAAATTTTGAGAAATTTTTGAACATATAAATTTTCTCAAATTTTTTTCTTAATTTTTTTTTTTAATTTTCTTATATTTTTAAATCATTTTTCTTAATTTCAATTTTTTTTAAATTTTGTTTTTATAAAAATTATTTTTTTTACATTTTAAAATTAATAATTTAAAATTTAAGTATTTTCATTTTTTTTGGTTTTATTTCACATTTCCCGCATCTTCAAATAAAATTAAATTTAAATTAAATTAAATTAAATAAAAAATATCTATTTTTAAATTAGATTTAAATTAAAAAATAAAAATAATTAAATTTAAAATAAAAATATGATTATTTATGTAAATAAATAAAATAAAATTTCTTTAGAAGAGGAATATCACGAGAAAATTGAATAATTTGATGAACATTTAGATAAAAATTTTGCAAATTGGATTTATGTTTTGAATAAATGAAAAATTCAATATTGATTCCAATAAATTTTTTTTTAAATACAATTAAAGATTTTAAATTAAATTCTATATTTTTGAGAGTCTCACCGTTGTGACATTTTGCAAAATAAAAAAAATCTTTAGAAATTAATCTGCTTGAAAATTCTTCATCTAAAAGATGACAGGACAACCCTTGTTTTTCTTTTTATTATTTTCTATTCTTTCTGTTAAGGTACTCCAAAAAGGACAAAAAACACAATAGCCGCATGCTTATCTAGATCAAAACCTCAATAACGGAGCGAAAACAACTGACAAAATAATAATAAAAATGATAGAAATCAACTTCAAGCTAATCGATCAAATCTCATCAACGAAGTAAATAAATAGCGGTTTTGCAGGTTTTTTTTTCAATTCTAAAAATCTGTCACTTTTTTTGATAGGTTTTTTTTGATTCTTATCCATCTTTCATGCTTAGGTAGAAGTTTTTTTTAAAGTACAAGAAATTTATGTTACACAAAAGGACTGAAGCGTGAAAGGGTAAGTTGTTCGTTTCTTCTTCCTGTTTCTGTTAAATGCAAAAATATGTCTGGTTTTGCTCTACTGGCTAAAATTTTTGGCAAAACAACCCTTTTACTATTTTATTATTTAATTTCTCGTTACATTTATTGTGTTTTTATTTCTATTTCTTTTGTTCCGCAGACGACTCGAGTTTTCATTTCACTTTAAATAAAAAAGTCGAACATCAGTGATAATAATAAGAGGTACTTATTCTTATTTTTGCATCGAGAAATGTTTCCGTTTACAACTCTTTGCTTTTTGTGCATAACATGAAAGGAATATCAAGCGGGAAACCCTTTCGGAAAATGGCCTGAAACATGTTGTCGCATCGAAACCCATATCATGCCAAAAACCCTCATGAATAATAATGAGAAGGGCCGTTTTTTGATTAATTTGATTTAAATAAACTTGATTCGGCAGGTCAATGAAATGTATGGACATTTAGTGGTAGCCACAAACATAACCCCTTTTCTCTCGATTTGGCTGAAATGTTCCGACACATGTTTATTGGGAGATAATGGAATAAATGATGGAAAAAGGACGCCTAATTTGCTATTGTGCTGTCAACTTGTTCCAAAATAGGCCTCGAAAAGGTATGACGAGCAGCTGGTTTAACGGTATCGCGTCAAAATCACGCGTTGTTTAAGTAAAGTCTAGAATACGGACAAACAATTGGCGCCTGCTTCTGATTTTTTGTATTTGAGCTTGTGCCTGTCAAAATCAAACAGTAGCAAAGTTAAACAAATGTCACGACAATCCAAGTTGTTTGCCTCGAAATCTATTTACAAAAACTTAGAAAAGATAATTAATTGCTTAAATATAAATCTACTTAGTTTTCTCTGAGCACCTCCTATGTGTCGAGTTTGTTTCCTCTTCCAAAAAATACTTAACTGGTGTGCTATTTGCCGAACGGATTAACATCTTTCTTGTGTAAATATCGTTAGCGAGTATCATCATGCATGGTTTATCATTCAGAAAATTTGTTTTTCCTTCTCTTCTTCATTTTTGTACGTTTCTCGGCGTGTATGTTTGTCAAATGTTGTTGAGTGTAATAAATTCCATAACAACAGGCAATAATATCGCTATAATGATACAAACAAATAGCTAATTGAGAAAAGATTTGTTACACTTTAACAAAAGATCGTGATTTGTATGATACTGTCTGACTTATCTGAGTGAATTAACTACAACGACGAATGTCAAAAAAAATTTTTTTTGTTATCGTCGGTATGCGATAAATAAATTAATACAATTAGTAAAAAATTAAATGTCGTATTTATGTGGCAGACAAAATATTTTTTTTGCTTAATAATTATATATATATCATAATGTATAATATAATTATTATAATAGTATTTAATATAATATCATAATAATATATTATATGTTATATGCATATAATATGTATATAATATGCATATAATTTTTATATAATTTTTTTTTCATACTAAAAATTAAAAATTTTACCATTAATCGATGAAAGAATAACTCAATAAGAGTGTTTTTGTTTAATTTACGCTCAAATTTTTGATATTTTGTATATGATATGATATTACAAATGATATGCATAAAATATACAATTAGTATTGAAAAAATTAATTTTGTCCGCCACATAATGAATTTATATATGTTAGGTATTATAAAAAAATTATATATATATATTTTTTTAAAGATATCTGTTTGATTGCTTTTGGAAGAATAATTTTATATAAATTTTAATTAATTTAATAATTTTTTATGTATATATATATTACATATGATATAATATATGTATAAAATATAGTAATATATTTTGTATATATTTTATAATATATAATAATAATATATATATATATTTCTTCAAAGTTCGTAAAAAACATCTGTAAAGAGTATCCCTTGAGGTTTAGCTTATCTACCTGTCGAATTTTTTATGCTCCTGCTGTTGGGACACACAATTTACTTTTTGAAATGATATGAGGGAGTTTCTGAGATGACGAAATGAACACACATCGCAACATTTGTCTTTTGTGTTAGATCTATTGATTTCCTTCTTCTTACCATTTCATCTTTTTATTTTCTTTTTTGTGTTGTTTTTTTTTGCATTGTCTTGCAAATGTATTCCATGGTGCGTTTTTAATTCTTCTTTTGTTGAAATCAAAACCCATGGACCTCAAACAATTTTTCATTCAAACTTTGTTCGCTTACAATTTCGATATTTGGCAAACTGTTGCGTTTTCTGTAAGATAGTATGAATGTTTAAACAAGTCGAAGGGTAAATACTTTTGACACGTACGCAAAGGGTCTTGATCTTAATTTGATAAATTTTTGCACATTGTACTGCAATCAAAGGGTTTAATTTAGCAAACTTTGATTTCTTGTGTCTTCCGATTCATTTTTTTCCCTACGATGTATGAAAAAAAGCAACAACGTAATAATAGACAACAATTATTTGCAAACGAAAAAGGTCGAACAAGTCATACAGACAAAAATCTTTAATTGTGATTTATGGCTGAACTCTAATTTCTCTAATGAAGAGTGAACATTCATTTCTTGTCGTAAATATCGTCGCTGTTATGTATAAAAGGTTTTCTTCAGCATCAGGTACATATCTTATGCGACACCTGGCAGATCTCCGATTTTTAATCTTTGTTATGCTTAGAAGAAGACGATTCTGTAAAGACAAAGTAAAAATTAGTTAAACCGATCCTTCTTTGTATAATTTTGTAACTCAACAAATCGTTAGGAATTAAAATCTTTTACGGTTTATTTTCTTTTGTTTGTTAAGATGTTCTATTACATGCTTTATTATGGACTAATTTACTTTTTTTTTCTCAAGCTTCATTAAGAAGATACATCTAAAAAGGTGCCAACATGTCTGAAAGAAGAAAAAAAAATTAAAAAAGGAGACACAAAGTCTAGCCTGACCTTAAATTTTTTTAGAATCTCCCACGATTCGATTTTGTCGATCAAACTAATTGCTTGATGATCGTAAACACAATGAACCATTTGCACCTTTTTTTGTTATTTGTGAAGTCAGACATTATTCTTGTACAATAAATAAGACAAAATTCTGCTTGATTTTTCATTGTTGCTTTACTTTTACGTACGAATCATTATTTATTATTATTATATATTATTGTCTGATCTGACACTGCATAAAATACTCGATCAATAATGATGCATTTTTGTATTTTGTGTGTTTGTTGAACAACCTTACACACATTCACATCCACAAAAAAAGAAAAGATTGTATTGATTTATGTGACTTTCGAGCATTGTTCCAACCTGTGTTTAAGATGAATTGATGTGTGTTCAAATTCGTTACGAAATTCTTTATTTTCTTTGTAAAGAAAAACGTAATTCACAAGCAAAAATCGCCTGAAAGATGCGGGAAATGTGAAATTAAACGAAAGAAATGAAAATACTTCATTTTTTTTAAAAATTTTTTGATTAAAAAAAATACCTAAAATGAAAAAGAGAATTGAAATATTTTTTTTTAAATAAAAAATAATTTATTAAAAAATTTGAAAATTTTTTGAGAAACACATTTTAATTTTCTTGAATTTTTCTGATAATTTTTCATAATTTCATTTTTTTTAAATTTTGAAAAAAATTAAAATACTTCAATTTTCAAATTTTTTTAGATTTTTTGATTAAAAATTTTCTGAAATAAAAAATAATTTTGAAATAAAAAAAAATTATTAAAAAATTGAAAAATAAAAAAAAAATTGGAAAAAAAGAGAAATTTTTGAACATTCTGAATAAATTTTAACTTTTCTATTTTTTTTTTTATTTTTCTTATATTTTCAAATAATTTTTCTTAATTTCAATTTTTTTAAATATTTTTATTTTTCCTTATTATTTTATTTTTTTTAAAATCAAAAAAATTTGAGTATTTTCATTTCTTTTGTTTTATTTTTTCACATTTCCCGCATCTTTCTGTACGTGATTTAAAAAGTAATTTCACATAACAATATTCATTTATCGCGTGCTTCAGTTTTTGTATTTATTTTACTGCCATTGACATACGAGAAAAGTAAGTTAATTCTCCATCATCTCCACGTTCTTATTTTATGACTCATCGCACGTTGAATTTTCGTTACGAATAGCGAGGTATTTCATTGATTCGTCCATTTCTTCCGTTGCACTACTTTTATCCATAGTCATTTCTTCTCCTTTAAGTTCAAGCCGAAATATTTCTGTGAAGAAAAGATTAGGAGTGTCTTTTCTTTGAGGAATTTCTGTTTTATTTATGGTGCAGTAGGAATTTTCTCATGATCAAAATGACCGAAAGTCAAAAGTTCAATAATTTAATAACTTAATAAACTTTTTTTATAGGCGATCGCAGCGTGTAGGCCAGTAACGGAGGGGCGACAGACTGTCTGGAATGTATTTCAATCCTTTAAACATCTGGTCAAACGATGCTTTTGTAATATTATTATTACGATAAATTGAAACAACAACACCCTCGAGCTCACAAAAAAAATCTTTTAAAATAAAAGAAGGAAGAAGAAGAAGGAGAAGGATAGAAAAGTTGAATAACAAAAGATTCTGTGTTGAAAAAAGAATAAATTGTTATTATTATTATAACACTATTGTTATCGTTGTTGTTTCATCATTCTATGTTTCTATTATTCTTTTTACTTCTCGTCGTGCATGGATGCTGCGTGTGGATTTTTTAAGATAACTTGGCTTAAATGTGTATCCTTTATTATACGCACCTTGCTTGTGTATCTTTTATTATTTCTCTCCATCTATTGTTATTACCTTTTCTATTATTCCTGTATGCTCTGTTTTCAGATTTTTTTTTATTGTTATAAACGTTTTTCGAAAATTTTGTGAAACACTGAGAGAAATCTAGGATATAGTATTTTTTGAACAATGGATGTTTCTCATAAAAAACACATAACTTTTTTCACCATTTTAAGAGATGACATGGAGAACAAAGCTTGCGCACGTAAAAGATTATATAAATGAATGTGAACAGCTTCTTGCGTACAGAAAATTAGGTGCAAACATATTTAAATAAGGCCGCTCCAAATTTTTTTCGAAATTTATGTCCCAAAATTTTTTTTTTCAAAATCAAAAAAAGTTTTAAATTAATTTCAGTGCAATTGCAACTAAAAAATTGAAAAAAAAAATTTTTTTTTTCATAAAAAAATTTTTTACTTAATTTTGATGATTTTCGAAAAAAAAATTTATAGAAGAAATTTTTTGTAAAAATGTCATTTTCAATGGAAAATTTAGAAAAAATAATTTTTTAAAAAATTCATTGAAAAATATGTAAATATACATAAAAACGGTCATTTTTGATGAAACTTTTAACTTTTTTTTTTATTTTGCCCCATTGGATAAAATGAAGCATGAGACAAAAAGCTCAAAAAAAACTTGGAGCGGCCTAATACAAAAAAAAAACAAGTCACTTTTATACAAATGTACGGCAAGAATGTTTTTATTCCCTATCTATCAATTATTTTTATACACAAACAATAAAAGGAAAGAAATTAAGTTCATTACCATGCATATTAATGCATAGAATACACTTAAAACAGCATGAAATAGAAATCCTTGTCTAATTTCTCACTATTATATGCTCTTCTTCTATTTAGATGCGAAATAGATTCAAATCGCTTTAATTTCATTCAAATTCCGTATGAATGCGAAAATAAAACGTTGAATTACCCTAAAGTGCCGGAAGATAGTGAGGAATTAAATAACACAATGAGAGCAATCTTGACCCTTGTAGTTTGTCATTGTTCCTTTATTACAGTTATTGCTGTCATTTTTGGTCATTCTCACAGAGTTCATCTCAAATTATCCCTACAAAAATAATATTATAGTGAGATTCGTACAAAAGACATTTTTAGAGCAGATAAATGATTGTAATTTTAATTGGAAAGGATTAAATTTCTTTCCGTTACGAGGATACCGGACAAATTTTTTCTCACGATTTTTGACCAACAGAAGAATAAGAAAAATGTATCGTCAATATTTTATAAAAACACTCGAAATCAGCCTCAATATTGTTATTTCAATTCTGAGACAGAAAGATAAACATTCACTTTCTTTCAAGAAGTTCCGGAGTAGACAACAATTAAATATCAGAAAAACAAGATGAATATTTTTGGAATGAAAAAAGAAAACAATGAGTAGGTTGGAATGTACTTTAAGTGAAATATTTGTTAAAAATTTGATGATAAACAATAATATTAATTATTTAAAAATAAACGAAAATAAAACATAACATAACTTTTTTTGTCGGATTTTCTTAAAAAAAAAAAATTGTTATGTTATATTTTATTTTCGTTTATTTTTAAATAATTAATATTATTGTATATCATCAAATAACGAAAATAAAAAAAATCAACAATTTTTGATCATTGATTAATATTTTTAAAATTTAATTTAATAAAAAAATAATAATTTAATAAATTTTTTTTAAAAATATTTCTTTGAAATTAAAAAGTGAATATAGATTATTTCAAGTTCAATTTAAAAATAAAAATTCTGTAAAGCAATAATTGTCAAAAAATTTTAAAAATTTTTTGGTGTGATTTTATTCAAATTTTGTAAGACAATAAAATTCATGTTAAAAAAATTTTTAACAAAAAAAAAAAAATAAATAAAAAATTTAAAATTTATAGATAAATTATGAAAATAAAGCAAAAAATAGTAATTTTTGATGAAATTTTTAACTTTTTTTAAAATTTATTTTGCCCCATTGGACTTTAAACTTTATTTAGAGCGGCCTTAACTTTTTTTATCTCAACAATAGAAAAAATATTAATATGCACATTTTAAATATCCTGACACTCTCATTTTATTTTAACCCATGTTCACTTCAAGGACATACATGATAAGTTTGTTGTCTGTACCTAATTTAATTATAAAAGTGTTAAAAAAAATAAAATGTTATCGTTTAACAGATGGGTAGCTAATATGTAAGTGTCGAAAAAAGGATAAGTAATCAAAATTCATACGTTTTGTAGATGATGCATTAGATTACAGAATTAAGAAGGGCAAAAATGCAAAAAAAATGTAACAAGGGTTGAACATTGTTCTATTTAATTTTGCTACCTGTGAAAATTTTCGTTTTTTTTTTGTTATTGGGATATCACTCTGTTGTTTTTCGTCCTTTTTACTTTTGTTGCAGTCTGTTTGTCTTATTCTCATAGATTTCAATTACCTGCTACTGTTCTGTGTAATTGGCTAGGAGGCATAATTTCATACATATTTTTTTATGATGATGATAAAAAAAGCATGCGAAAGAAATTATTAAACGTAATTTATGTTGCAAAACTAATTTTGGGTAAACTGAATATGTGAACACGAAACGAAGTTGTTAACTTCTAATTTGTTAGAAATTTTATAGTTATTTAGGATAATTTATGAGTTTCTTAAAGGAATACATATCTAAAGGATATTCCAAATTTTTTATCTTTAATATTTCTTTTGAAAGCTCAAAATTTTAATTTTTAATTTTAATAATTTTAATAATTTTAATAATTTTAATAATTTTAATAATTTTAATAATTTTAATATTTAATAATTTTAATAATTTTAATTTTAATTTTAATAATTTTAATAATTTTAATAATTTTAATAATTTTAATAATTTTAATATTTTAATAATTTTAATATTTTAATAATTTAATAATTTTTAATTTTAATTTTAATTTTTAATTTTAATTTTAATTTTAATTTTAATTTTAATTTTAATTTTTAATTTTAATTTTTAATTTTAATTTTAATTTTAATTTTAATTTTAATTTTAATTTTAATTTTAATTTTAATTTAATAATTTCAATTTTAATTTTAATTTTTAATTTTAATTTTAATTTTAATTTTAATTTTAATTTTAATTTTAATTTTAATTTTAATTTTAATTTTAATTTTAATTTTAATTTTAATTTTAATTTTAATTTTAATTTTAATTTTAATTTTAATTTTAATTTTAATTTTAATTTTAATTTTAATTTTAATTTTAATTTTAATTTTAATTTTAATTTTAATTTTAATTTTAATTTTAATTTTATTTTAATTTTAACTTTTTATTTTAAATTTTTATTTTAATTTTAATTTTTTTAATTTTTAATTTTAATAATTTTAATTTTAATTTTAATTTTAATTTTAATTTTAATTTTAATTTTAATTTTAATTTTAATTTTAATTTTAATTTTAATTTTAATTTTAATTTTAATTTTAATTTTAATTTTAATTTTAATTTTAATTTTAATTTTAATTTTAATTTTAATTTTAATTTTAATTTTAATTTTAATTTTAATTTTAATTTTAATTTTAATTTTAATTTTAATTTTAATTTTAATTTTAATTTTAATTTTAATAATTTTAATAATTTTAATAATTTTAATTCTGCTAAATGATCGAAAACAAAGAAGTACATGCAAACAAACATCTCACACTTATCGTTGCTGTTTTTATTTGCTGAGGTCGCAATTAATATATTACGCCTCAGTAAATAGTGTTCAGTTCATGAGGTGTGTAATTTTTTGCTGCTGCATTTCAAAACATAAAAACACAAAAAAAAAACATATATATTAATGCATAACTGACAGTCTAAGTACCATATCATTCAATGTGTGTCATACATAAAAAAAGAGAGTACAAAAATACGCAATCCATGGAAAATGAAGTGGTTGCTGCATACAACTTCCCTATTTTCCATGTGAAAAATTTCAGAAGTGTGATTTGAATAAAACAGCGGCGTTGAAACATAGTCTGCATAACAACTGCTTGCAGAATCGCATAAAAAAGAAACAAGATTAGCTCATTTGCACACCAACATTTTAATAACATTGAAGAGATGCAAAAAGAGATGAAACAAGCCTTTGGATGCTTTTTGTTGTTTTTTTGTTGGATTTCAAAGGCAAACGTGTAATAAATTAAAAAGTCATAAATAATGATGAATCAGCTCATAAAAAACAATTATAATTCCAACACCTCTCTTTTCTTCTTTGACTGCTTTTGTGCCCGTCTTTACACTTTGATACCATCTCGCTTACCTCTTATCCACATAAAAAACATAAGCATTTCAACTGAGCTTCATATCATGCTGCGAGTCTGCCTTTTTTATTAGTTTTTCGAGCAATTCGGAGGTTTTTTGTTTCACTTAGACCGAAATTCGATCAATTTTAATCAATTGATTAGAATCTCAAACATTTTTCTAACAATTTCCGAAACTAAGCACGCGCGTAATAAGAATGACTACCGTTTTTCTTATTTGTACGGGCGGCATTTATTGTTTGAATTTCGGGTTTGTGCTCTATCGAACAATTATTGAATAAAAAAAAAGTTTTGATTTTATTCAACTCGAATATTTTTGACAAACTACCAAAAATTAATGTTCAAAACACGAACTTTATCATGTATAGTTTTAATTTTAATTGGATCGCAATATTTGGATTTGAAAAAGTTACGCTTTGAATATTCACATGAAATGTTGTAATTCAGCATTTTTATATTTTTTTTTTTGGGAAAATACTTGAATAAATCCAACCACTTACATGTGCATGTGCTTTGCTTTGCATATCGCATATTTTTGTGTGTCGTTATAAAAAAAAATAATTTTTTTCAGTGTGCATCGATGCGAAAAGTATTTTTCGTTCGTTAAAAGTGTTCTCTAAATAAATGATTTCGAGGATCAAAATATTAAAACTATGTGTACGCCAGTTAAGAAATTATATTAAAAACTCTTTACGTACTTTTTGAATCATAAAAAGCGATTAAAAGGACTTATGGAACACATGTACAGCAAGTAAAGGCCGTAACCTCTCGTAAAAAAATATATAAAAAAATATGCTATTCATTATAACTCGAGAGTCCATGCAGATCAATTACACTAAAGTGCTTTTGAATAGGATGTTTAACTGTAACATTGAGGCTGTATTTTTACAAACAAATGATGATGACGACGTCGCGTAAAAAACATACGTAAAAGTCCTTAATAAAGTGCGAGTAAACGAACGGTGATTAAATTAAATTGTACAAAAGAGGGATTTTCATATTTGTTACATCAATGATTTTGTTTGTAGCATGCAGAGAAACAAGGCATACATGGAATCATCAAATCAAGACTAATTATGTAATATTCGGTTTGAGTGATGAAAAGAGGGGAGGAATATTTTCATGTTATTATTACTTTAAATCGATATTTTTGTCACCATATGCAAAATCTTACTAATTATCGATTTTTGATATATTTCATAAGAAATTGTATACAAGTTATGAAATAAATAATTTAAGAAAAAAAATAAAATAATTAATAAATAATAATTTTTTAAACTACAAAATATTTATATTATTCTTAGGTACTATTATTTTTAAGCTGCGGAAAAAAATATATTTTTTTTTTCTATATTATTTATTATTTTTTACACTAAATATCAAAAATTGTATCATAAATCGATAAAAATTAATTCAATAAAAGTGTTTTCGTTTTATTTTTACAAATTAAACTTCGATTTATGCTTCAATTGTTGATATACATATTTTTATATTATATTTATATTATTTGTTTATTTATATTATTAATTATTATTTATTAATTTATTATATATTATTTTTTTATTATATTTTTTATATTTATTTTTTATAATTTTTTAATATATTTTTTCATACTGAATATCAAAAACTGAGCATAAATTAATGTTTAAATTGTATAAATTAGATTAAATCATTTTTTATCGATTTATGGTATAATTTTTGATATTTAATAAAAAAAAATATTCCTATATAAAATATTATTAAATCTTACTAATTATAAATATATTTTAAATTAATTTTTTAAACTGAAATATTTTGAAAAACTATTAAACTTTAGATAGATTTTTATCTAATCTTATGAAATTAACTCCGATACATACCAAACTCTGCAAGAATTCAGCAAAATTGTTTTTATGACTCTCGGTCAACCAAGCAAGCAAACAAACAATTAAATCGTTGAATCATGAAACCTGCAAAATAAAACTTGTAATAAATGATGTTACAAAAATGCTTTTGAAAAGATTTCTTTTGTTAATGAAAAATTCTTTCATTGCTTTTTTTTCTATTCATGCAAGTCTCTTGTTTTGCTTTGCATAAAAGTTGAAATAAAACCTCAAAATTAAATGCACATTAAGAGCATTACAACAAATTTTTATATTTTTAAAACTTTAATGTCTCTTGTTCCTTTCATGACAAAAAAAAAAGAGAAGAGAATTGTCGGCGACATACTGTCTGACGAGAATTCATTCATTTATTTTATTCTTTTGTCCATTTTTAAATGCTATTTATTAAAGTTTTGTCCGATACGTTGAATGAAAAACTTGAAAAAATGTTTTCTTGAGAAACTTTAATCGTTTTATTGGTTAATGAGTTGTAAATTTTTAGTTATTTATTATTAATTGTTTATCAATGAAAGGGCACACACGTTTTAATTGTAGAATTATTTCGGCATGGCATTGTGAATTCCGAGAAAGAGACTTTTAAAAAACGTTCGAAACTTGTAAAATTCGGCAGATGAACGATGATTTGAGATTTTTATTGTTTATTTTGTGTTTAATTCATGTTTTTTGGTCAATTTCAAAGAAACATTTTTAAACAAATAAGGAACTGAATAAGCAGATGTTCTGTTTTATGAGTGGTTAGATTCTCAGTAGTATCTATTAAGAGAAAAAAAAGTTAAACACTGTATTCCATTCAATTTCCATGGTTAATTGAACAGACTTATGACATGTTTATGATACGATTAGTCTTTGTTCCATATCAAAAATATTATTTTCGCCTGATTTCACTTATAACCCAAATAATAAAGAGGATCACACAGTGCTCTAGTTTTTAGGGCTATTTATTTTTCTTGTTTGTTTTTGTTTGTATCTGTATCAAAATACACTAAATTCGCTACACTTTTCATATTATTTCATATTTTATAAAACGAGGGAGAAATACCTCTTCGGTAATTTTTTAATTGAACAGAAGTAAGTTATTGCACAGTTTTGCAACAGTTTATGACTTTGAAAATTATGATTTTTCGCAATTTATGATGTTTTTAAAGGGTTTAAAAATTTACATCAAATGACTTGCAAACGACTCTCTAAATGTCTTTCTAACATTTTCATTATCGTTCAATAAATTCAAGCGTAAATGGTGCGTTACTTGAAAGCTCTGAAGTTCTTTAACGGAATCATTGCTCATGAAAACCCGCAAATTCTATCTTTTTATTTCATTAAGGATTTGATAAAAGCAATAGAACTCCTCAAGTCCTTGTTTATTTTATTTTTTTTTTGTTTTAGGCTTCTTTAATATTTTTTTGCTTTTTTTGTTCATCACCCGATATCAGCATTTCATCGAAAAATAAATGGCATGAGATTTTCTGATGGTTTTGTGTTAGTTAGGCCTAAAGTAGTCGAAAAAACTTAAATTTAAAATTCTGAAAGCTTTTGAGATTTTAGACATTTTTTAGTGCATTTGGGTATATTTAAGTACCTCTTTGACATACCCGATCTTACTGAAAGTTGGGATAGTTGCGAAAATTTTCCGATGATGTTCAATGACTTTGAACTGAACTATAAATATTAATTTATAATTTTTTTTTTATAAAAATCATTCACGTCCTGTACATCCTTTAAACATCCTAATGACAAAGCTTTTTTGGAGCGACTTTCTTAAATTTTTCACACACTTCTAATAGTTCAGTCCCATGTCATTTTTACAATAAAAAAAAAGAACAAATCCTAATAAATTAGAAACCTATCCATTGATTGTCCAACACACCATTTTGAATGTTTTTGTCTCCTTTTTCATTCACCTGCATTAATAATTGTTGAATAGCATCGTTTTTTTTTCTTTTGACAAACTATAAGAAGAAAAAATTCATTCACATAAATAATCATTATAATAAAGGACGAAAATAAAAGTCGGTATGATACATCCGTGAATTAAATAAAAAGGATGAATGAAATTTCGAAAATATGAATAAAATAAGCCGCCACGAGACTTGAAGAGAAGTAACATTCCAAAGTTATCTGAATGAATTTTTAGATTATTATTGAAGTCGGATAAAATATTTTGGTCATTTATCCTTTGTTAATTTTACTTTTATATCAAAATTGATAAGTGTATTCGAGAAACCTTTGAGAGACTTAGTTTTCTTTTTTTATTATTTTTTGGATTAAATTTATGAATGAAACTTTTTGACTTTTTTCAAGTTCATTTTTTTATTATGATTTTTTTTTATAAAAACCTATCAAAGTTATCATAAAGTTATAAAAGAATTCCTTTACTTACCCAAAATTGAATGAAATTTGTTCAGCTTAGTCATTACTACTTGACATCCATTCATAACTTTAATTTTTTGAATCAATAAGGAATTTCACTTTTTTTATATTTCCTTAAAATTGATTTGAAAAATTGTAAATTTTAATTAATTTTAATTTAATCTGGAATTATCTTTAATTAAATGCAAATATCATTCAGGTCAAATTCTAAAAAAAAAATATGTCACAAACACTTTTACCCTACAGTTTGAGCCAATTACTTTTTTTATTTGCATTAAATCAATTATTTGCGATTCCTTCTTTCCTTTTTGCGCTCATTTTTTTCACATCAGAAATCTTGAACATATTTTGTCATGTAGAACTTTGAGATTTAACCATAGCAACCCTTTTTCTTGTCGCATTGTTTAGCTTTGTACCACTTTTATACAAAATTAATCCATGCAAATATTTTTCGTGTAATACCGTAAAGAATAACAACAACAACAGGGAAAAATCGATCATGACTGCATAAAAAGCACAAGAAGAGAATCACACGACGATTATTATTTATACATTTTGCGATCCGAGACAATCTTATAAAATAGTCAAATATTATTATGCGAGAGTAAATCAAATTCAATTTAATCAAGATTTTTTTTCTTTATTGTATTTTTTTTTATAAAATGGGTTCAATCGATAATTTTGTCACCAACATGTAGAAAGAAAATTATAAAAATGGCGCGAAACGCCTTCAAAAGCCTTAAAGTATTCAAATATTGCTTGAATTATTATTACTTTATTTAAAAAAAAAATATTTAAAGGTATGACAGTTAAAAGAATTATTACTTTAATCCTCTTCTTGATATATGAACACATAAAACTTTTTTTTTTAAATTTGACTCAATCTTGTCGCCATACGAAAAAGTGAATTCCTTTGCGATAGCTATCAAAAAAAAATCGATATTCCTGTGTAGACATGCAGCTAAAAATATTAATATTATAAATATTAATTTAGAACAACAGACACAAATAAATTTAAAGTGTTAAGCAATAATAAAAACTTTTTTTTTTAAAATGAAATTCATAACGATCCAAGACTGCTGAATGAGCGTCTGTCAAGTTACTCAAACCAGAAATAATTCTTTTATTACAAAGTTAGCAAACAAAGGTGAAACAAAACACAAGACAATAAACGAATGAAAATAAAAATATCTCATAAATTTTGTTAATCCGATGTAACGACGCGAATGAACACGAACGACAAAACGCGCAGCAGTGATGTAGCTAAATAACAACAAAACACCATGCTGAAGAAAAAAAAATATTTATAAGAGACCGTATTTCTGCCAAAACTCATTTGTTAAACTGTCAAGAACGTTTAGCGGTGTGACTTTCAGTTTAATGACTTACTTGTTTTTGGAATATTAACTAAAATTTTTTGGAAGCTCACTATATATATTTTTATATGTTTTGTTCTGATTTGCCCTTTTTTTGCAATTATTTGATTTTTAACTATTATTTGACTATTTCCTCTTAATTTAATAACCTGCCAAATGCAAAATAATAATTTGGAGGAATTTTATCCTTTTTAAAAATTTGTAAATTTTGTATATTGTTGCAATTGTGCGATTTGGTATAAAGTTTTTCAATAATTTTTCAAAAATTTTTACAATTCTTTGTTTTGAAAATCATAATTTAACGTGAATTTTCTTCTCAAAAAAAATATTTTTCATAAAATTACTTAATTTATTTTTTAAAATTTTTTATGGAATTTTTTTGTTATTTTCTATGAAGTTTTATTCTCTAAATTAAAATCATATCTCAAAATAAATAGTAAAAAAATATAAAAATATTATTTAACTTTAAAAAATTGTTAAAATTTTGTCATTTAGTATGAATTTTTTTATTTTTTAAATTTTTATCATTTATTTTATTTTCAAAATTTTTGACTTTATTTTTGATTTTCATTTGAAACAGCCTTAATGTATGTTTATAACACTTAATTCAATATCCTCACATCAGCGCAACAAATATCCTTTCAGTAATTGATTATTTCCTTTCTCACACTTTTGTTACACATTTTTTTTTCTATTTTTACAGAAACAACATCACATTCAATAAGCAAAACAATAAACATACAATTCAGGCGTAAATCGAGAAACTATTATTCTGTACCGTTTTTCTTTTTTTTCCATTCAGTAGGAATCGCCTTCAACATTCTGTTGGTAATCGCATGTAATATGAGATGGAAATTGTACACGTTTTGATAATACTCTCTTTTTGTGCCTGATGAACGGGACCCATTCATATAAAGTGTCGATGATTATTATTATTTGACACCATCCGCTATTGTTCACGGGCATTGTGACAAGACGTAACAAAGGCTAAAAGCAAAAGGAGGTGACAACATTGGTAATTGTTTTTTTTTCATTCGAGATCCTTTGTTTGTGTAAGAAAATTGTCGAACGGATACAAGTAATTTGTGACAAGTTTTCTGAAATAACGGCGAAAAAAGGTTTATTATAGGAGAAGAGGAAGATTGAAGACCAGTAACACAAAAAGAGGTATTAATATAATTTATTTTCAATCAAAGCGTTTAATGGAAATTAAATGCATATTTGAATCACAAAGCAGATACAAATCGACAAAAAATGTGCAGTCTCACAAGTCCAAGTGTTTAAAATCAATGGTTCTTTACACCTTATTCTGTTGTTTTATCCTCTGTAAAGCTGTTCAAAGCAAACCACATGGGGCACTCGTTTGGAATGCAGAAAACAAGATATTTATCAAAAATGCTGTGATTTTAAGTGAATTGTGCGTTCGAAATCCTGTTACTACTTTTCGAGTTGAAAAAAAGAAGAAACAAATTGCGTGAATTCTTGCAATGAAACTGAATAAAAATGCAGCAGACAAAATGGTGCCACGAGTCTTTCATATACTACCGAGCATAAAAATAAGTTTTTCTGAAGTACCATGACGAATGATTCAAATTCGACGTTCACACATGCCTTCACACAAGAGAATAAAAAAAGCGATCATTCAAGCTTGTACACACTTTTGAAGTCAATCGCTCCATTAAAAGTAACGCATAGAGAAATAATGTTAATTGCTTCGATATTTGACGGTTTTATGCTCGTACATAATTAGATTTGGGTCACATTTCGCACGAACACGAACATTCCAAGGTAGATGGTAGATGATTACTTTGTAACACGCGCAGATGGTTATCATTGTTCTATTGAAATTTTATTTAAGTTTTTTAAAAGCATTTTTTTTTTGAATTGGAAGAAAAGAAGAAATCAATCGAAAAACATCAAAAGGACGCTAATTTGTTGTTCATTTCATCTTTTTTGTCAAGCAGTTTTTTTGTTAGACGAAGCAAAAACACAAAAGAAACATTCTTGACTTTAATCCTTGTGTGATTGGGGTCTCTTAGCAATAAGAGTAATAATAATAAAAAAAAATGACAAAAATGCAGCTTTTTATATAAAAATTTCTTCATCCTTTTTCAGTATCAAAAAATATAAAAGCGATAAAACTTTATACCAATTTAATGGTGAATTGAAAGGAGCCGATAAAAGAAAAGATGGCATCAGTTTGATTTTTCTTTTTTCTATTATAAATGACAACCTTTGTAACAAACATTTTGTGATGTTTGTTGTTATTAAATGTTTAAATTTTTATTTTGATGAGAAATAACGAAAAATTTTAAAAATAGCATTTAATGATCAAAAATAAGCGAAAAAAAAATTATTAATAAGCTTGGCAAAAATATGTAAATGCATATTTTTTTATTTATTTAATTTATTTATTTTATTTTATTTTAATTTTATTTTATTTTATTTTATTTTATTTTATTTTATTTTATTTTATTTTATTTTATTTTATTTTATTTTTTATTTTATTTTATTTTATTTATTTTTTTATTTTATTTTATTTTTATTTATTTTATTTATTTATTTTATTTTTTTTTATTTATTTATTTTATTTTATTTTTTTTTTAATTTTATATTTTATTTTATTTTTTTTATTTTATTTTATTTTATTTTATTTTATTTTTTTTATTTTATTTTATTTTATTTTATTTTATTTTATTTTATTTTATTTTATTTTATTTTTTTTAAATTTTTTTATTTATTTATTTTATTTTATTTTATTTTATTTTTAATTTAATAATTTTATTTTATTATATTTTGTTTTATTATATTTTTATATTGCAAATTTTTTAAGCCAAAAAAATATTTTTTTCGAAAAATTTTTACAAAAAATTAACTTATGAATTTTTTGAAATTTAAAAGATTTTCTCTATAAATCTGCATTTATAAAAAGAAATAATTTGAAAAAAAAAATTTTAGATGATTTTCTTTCAATATTAAAGAATTTGTAGAAAAAATTGGTCTAAAAGTTTATTTTAAAATTTCAAGATGTTCAAATTTTGATTTTGCAAACAAATTATAAAAAAAATACTTTCATTAAAAATATTTAAAATTTAAAAATATTTATTTTCAACCAAAAAATTATTTTTTTAATGCATAAAATTGCATATTTTGCTTATAAATGCATATTTTTTAATTTTAAATATTTTTGCCTATCCTAAATTTATAATTTTTCGAGCGTTAAATAACAGAATTAGAGAACATATTGGATTGCGATTTGCAATTTTTACCCTTTAACATGGATTTATGCGTCAAATCGATAAATTACCCATAAATGCCCTAAGTAAATTTACATTAATGCATCCATTAGTCCCTATTTTAACAATTGCAACAAAATAAAAAAAAAATGTGCAAATTTTCGTTAAATGTTTTTTTTTTGTACATTTTAAAGTTTTTTGGGCGTTGAATTTTATTTTTATTGCTTTCCAATATCATTATTATTAATAGTGTCTCTTTTGTGCAAAGTTAGAGAGAGAGTTGTTTGAAAGCGTGTTTTAAACCGATACGACATCTGATTCACAAAAATTGCATGCAGTTGTCTGGCACATCTTAGTGGGTTGTATAGCGATAAATTAAGTCATAAAATGTGATCGTATATATTCACATATGATTCGAAATTCAATAATAATAATATAATAATGAAAAATGGCACGCAGTAGTTGTTTCCTTAAAGGCAAAAACAACAACAACGAAAAAAAAAAGTTTAAATGTTTTTTGCAGTTGTGCAGCAATTTGTTTTGATTTATTGCATCTGAACATCTTCTGTGCCATGAACGAGAGTTGCAACGTTGAAAAATTTGACCACAATTAAACATTATTAATTAAGACATTTATCAAGATTTCTTTAAATTTTATCTTAACAACGTTGAAACTTGAGTCGAGACACAAAGTCTAGCAGGTAACACGAGATTAATCTAAGATAAATAGCATCTGTCTAAAACATTAACAAAATAATCCAACACCTTCGTTTAAACTTTTTTTTTGATTTTTGTTGGATGGATAGATTGCCCTATGGGCGAAAAACGGGTCAGATTGATCTTTTAAAGGATCAGGTTGACCCTTCAGGAGTCAAATTGATCCTTTAAGGGAATTTTTTGATCTCTTAAGGGATCAATTTGTTCCATTAAAGGCTTAATTTGATCCCTTAAAGAATCAACCTGATCGCCTTTCGTCATCCACAGACCCAAAAAATTGAGACCTTCAAGAGATCATTTTGATCTTTAAAGAGATCATTTTGATCTTTAAAGAGATCATTTTGATCTTTAAAGAGATCAATATAAACCCTCCAGAGGTCAATTAGATCCCTTTAAGAGATCAATTTCATCTCCAGAAGATCAGTTTGATCTCTTAAGGGTTCATATTGACATCTGGAGGGTTTATATTGATCTCTTTAAAGATCAAAATGATCTCTTTAAAGATCAAAATGATCTCTTGAAGTTCTCAATTTTTTGGGTCTGTGGATGACAAACTCGAAAGGGGATCAGGTTGACCCTCCAGGAGTCAAATTAATCTCTCAAGGAATCAAAAAAATTCCCTTAAAGGATCAATTTGACTCCTGAAGAGTTAACCTGATCCCTTTAGGGATCAATCTGACCCGTTTTTCGCCCATAGAGTGAAAATGGCGGCATTTCTATTTGACCATATCAAATCTATTTGTAGTATTCCTAAACTTACATTGTTATTTTAAAATGTAAATTATTCCACACGTTGGGTCTCTTTTGTTTTTTCAAAGAGAAGAAATCATCTTGGATAAGTTGACGAACCATCTCTAAACTATAAAGATTTATACTAAAACCTTCTCAACGTTAAATCTTATTAATTTCTGAAATATATACACGTCAAGAAGATACTCGTCGTGAATGAATGACGATGATTAATCATTCGGTAATTTCGTTTCATTTTAGACAATGGCACTGTAATATCATTTGACACGTAGAAAATGGTATAAAACAAATAAAAATTATGAAAAATTACTTTTGAAGGCTTTGTCTTCCTTGAGTTGTTTTTTTCTCTATTGTTTGGAATGTCTCAATCTTCAAACAAGCGTCAAAGGAAAACTTTGAGAGATTTATATTGTAAATAATGAAAAAACATGATTGATATGAACATTTGTTATTGAATGTTACTCCATCGCTCATATATTGTTAATTTTTTTAAATTTTTTCTTTAAGACAATGTTTTTGACATACTTAACCACGAATTCACCAAAATGACTCAATTTAAAAAAAAAATCGAGGGAATCTCTCATATCGTAAAATTTCACATGTGTCGGGGCAATAAATATCACAATGGCAACAAAAGTGATATCAATGGGCGTTTCAATGAGGAAATAATGATTTTAAATTGTAAAATACATTTAACAGAAAAAGAAATCAAAAAGTGTAGTGAACAATGAAACGTGTTACCTCCTCAAAAAAACCATCAATAATTTAAATGTTACCTTTTATATTGCTTTTCTTCCTCTTTTAAATGCAATGAAGATTTTTGAATTGCCAAATGCTGTGAATGCAAATTTTGCTTCTCAACCGTTAAATGGTAGCGGTAGAGAAAGAATGTAATAATAATAAAAACCGTGTAACAGTCAATCAAAACGAAATTATTTTTCTATTATTTTGATGCAAATTTATTTATTTATCATATTGACTACCAAATATATTTAATGTTATAACATGTTTGAAATTGTATGACATGTATAGAGAGTATGTGCAAAAAAAAACGTATAAGTCTAAAAATATTTAAATCGGAATGGGTTTCGAGAATATTATCGATTTTTAGTCCCTATTGATAAATGGAATATATGAAGGTAAAAGAGAAAAATCTTTTTTATTTGCAAAATAGGATATGTCTGTTACTTTTATTATTATTTTTTTATTTTTTTACTAAATTTATTTTTTTTTAATTTTATTTTTTTTATTATATTTTTTTATTATATTTTTTTTTAATTTTTTTATTATGTGTATTTTTTTTTTATTTTTTTTTTATATTGTATTTGCTCCCAAAATTTTGAAACCAACACATTTTTTGCGAAACTATACGTTTCCGAGGATATGTTTCATGGACAAAAATGTTAGATTTGACATCGCGGATGTTTTAGGCGAAAAAAATTGGTATAAATTTGTTTTAGAAGTTAAAAACTTCTTTTAATACATTTTTTAAAATTAATGTTCTTATTATATTTTTTTTAAATATTTTTTTTTATTTTTAATTTTTTTTTTATATATTTTTTAAATTGCAATAAATTTTTAAATGTTAGAAAACTTTTGTATTAAAATTGAAATTCAAAATAAGAAAGGATTCTCGTTTTGAATATGTTATAATTCTCATCGTAATTCGGTTTTGGAGCTGAAAGATTAAAAAAAAATAATGAATGAAAATTTCTTTCGGAATTAAATAACAAAGTAAGAAATAATTGAACAAACAACAAAAAAAAACGTAAAATGATTAATGATTGCATTACATTTTTTTTTTCTTGAATGGCATGATGTCGTCGCTGTGACAAAATATGGGGTTGGAACATTTTATTTCATTCAGTTTTTACCACGTGTTTTGCTTTCAGGTCAATATGGAACGTATACAAATTGTGAACAAAAGAAAATCTTAATTAAGAAACGCACGCAATAATTATTTAACATTTTGATTATAAAA
The DNA here is from genome assembly GCF_036172545.1 of Culicoides brevitarsis. Lineage (NCBI taxonomy): Eukaryota > Metazoa > Arthropoda > Insecta > Diptera > Ceratopogonidae > Culicoides > Culicoides brevitarsis. Next base: position 6,296,198 of record NC_087085.1, read on the forward strand.
GCAAAAAATAGAAGTACAACCATGTCTCCTCGAAATGTTTCCTAAAAAACAAACTTCAAGCAAAAACGAGAGGGGAAATATATAAAAAAAAAACATCGTTGGCGGATTGTAATGACAAAAGGCAACGCAAATACGAAGAAAAAGAATGGGCAGCAATTAAAAGCACAATCGACTTAAAATATATTACAATTTCCATGTTGCTTTTATTCTTCATTATTCATTCAGACATAATGCTTGATTTTTTTTTGCGTTGCGACATTACTCGAAAAAAAGTAGCAAAAAAGTTTCGTATTTACTTTATGGCTTCTTTTAAATTTTATTGTTGCAAACCATGCAAAACAAAAATAAATCATGATTCCTGTAGACTTTTTTTTATTTACTCACTGCTCTAACAAAGATGTTAATTTTTTTTTAAATTTCATTATTCCATATTTGATGAAGTAAAGTTGCTGCTGGAGTTACTCTGTGATTAGAAAATTATCATAAATAAATTGTTTTTTTTATCTTATCAAAAATTTACAAGTAAGATTTCTCAAACAATACATTCGAAAACAATCTTAATAGTTCATTATTACGTTAATTCAATCAAGTGAGTTTGCACTTTTGCAGCTTAAAGGTAACAGAAACATTGTTTTCACGTGTGAAGGAGATAAAAGTATAAGGCGAGTTGAGGAATACAGGTTTTTGTTTGGTGTGACGGGAAAGACCAATACAATAAATAAAAAATATGAAATATCATGTAGTCACAAAATTCATTTATAATCATTAAGAGAATAAAAGAGGATGCACTTTTGATGACAGAGCTTTTTAAAAATTTATATGATTCATATTTTTGTGAGTATGGCATTCTTTTTAAAAGTATGTTGAGAAAGTATCTATCTTGTTTGATTCGATAAAAAAAATGCTCAAAAATATAAATTTTTATTTTTTTGTTTAAAAAAAATTTAAAAATAAAAATTTAAAAATTTAAAAGTAATTTTTATATTTAAAAATTTAAAATTTAAAAATTAAAAAAATTTAATTTTTAAAATTAAATTAAAATTTAATTTTTAAAAATTTTTTTTTAAATTTAAAAAAAAAAATTCAATTTTTAATAATTTTTATTTTGAAAATCATATTTTAATTTAAATTTTCTTTTCAAAAAATATTTTTCATAAAATTACTTATTTTAATTATTTTTAAAATTTTATTTTTAACAGTTATTTTTTATAAAATTCGATTTCTTCAATTTTTTTATATGAAATATGCTTTAAAATAGCAAATCTCAAAGAAGATGATTAAAAAATATCAAAAATATTATTTAACGCTCAAAAATTCTTAAATATTTGTCATTTTATATTTAAAACCCCCCCTTTATTTTGGACTTTATTTTTTAATTTTGTGTAAAAATGTAACAATCTCACACCTTCTTTCGGACAATGGATCATATATTTTTTTTACCTGCAAACACAAAATATATCAAAAATTTTCCTTAATCATATTTGGAATCAACCAAATATTAAGTTTCAATCAATTTTTTTTTATCTAGCTTCCGGAGCTTCAAATAAAACGATGTAAGCCGATGTCCTTTCCGCATGACAAAAACATCCTAATATTTACTTTTCTGCAATATTTTATTATATTTGAAACATTTGTCCTGATTTATAGCGCATACAATGGCATTGAACCGATTTTTCATGGATTTACCGAAAAAAAAGATATATATTATATACAAACAAAAATGACAATTGAAACTTACAACTACTGTAAATATTGACAATTAAAAAATAATGTATTTTTTGGTATTAATTCATAGAATTAGTTGTGACAAAAAATAAGTATACGTGAATAGAAATCAATCATTTACTTTTTTTTTCGAATACAAGAAAAAACATAACTGCGCCAAGAGAGCGGATGAATGAATGACATGGGATAAGCTTTGGCATTCCTTGAATTGAATGTCCTTTGTAACATAAAATAACAAAAGATGAGAAACATGTAAATTGTGCAGCGTATTGTCCCAAAATGTTTTTGAATATTGTTTACCACACTTTTCCCATAGGCAAAAAATCTCAGGTGAATGCGAAAATTACATGTTCGAATCAACAAAGGATAACATTTTTACAGGTAGAAACCAATCAAAAGTCTTGACTTTCATTATATTTCATTAATTTTGTATGCAAACGAGGAGTAAAAACATCCGCTAAATTATGAGAAAAAATCCTTTGAGACACATTTCGATCAAATTCGGTTAAGATATTCGCATGTGCTTGTCACAATTATTTGCATAACGCACCCTTTTGCATTCTATTATCTTCCTTGCATCTTGCATTGTTGCAAAATTGTCAAAAGGAGTGAGATTTCACTTTAGAAATTTCTCCCATGGAATCGTTTGATTGACAAAACATATCTTATTTATTCAAATAATGAAAATGTAATTGCAGAAATGCAAATTTTGATGTTCTAATTTGCTTTGGCGGTTTATGAGAGTGAGCTGTTATGTGCCTTTCTTTATTAAATGACATTGAGTTTGCTTTCTTTTACAGCGAAAAGGGTTTCACGTATCAAGTCTTGCTAACAAGAGGGTAAATTAAACCTCAATTTTATGAAAAGCAAGTAAAAAAAGTAAATTTATTAACTTTAAGACATTTACTTTCAAGATGATAATAAAAAATAAAATCTTCTTCAAAGATACTTAAATCCCATTAAGCAATAAATATTTAAATTATTAGATACTTGTAAAGGAAAAAGAAGTGGTATCATATGGAGATAATAACAAAGAATACAATTTTTATGACTTATTTTAATATTTTTAAAGGTGCATCATTGTGTCATCATCGAAACTTACTGAAACCTATTTATTTATTTGATAATTTAAAGGACTCCCAATGCTACCCAATTAAAACCTTTGTCGCTTATCTGTGTGTGTTCAATATTTCACTGTCGAGAGGATTCTCATACTTAAGGTGAATGTTTATTCGATAATTTACCTAATTTATGTATTTTTTTCTTCGGTTTTCTTTTTATACTGTAAGAGATAGAAATCTAAGCCGATGACTTGAAATTATTAAAGTTAATTTTTTTTTATGAATGTTAGAAGTTAATATGTAGGAGTTGTAATAAATTTATTGGTTTTTATGAATGAGAATGGACCAGCTAGACAAAATGTCTCTTGCTCATGCGATCGTGTGAGAGGAAACTTTAAAAGCGAACAAAAGTGAATAGTTTTATCAGCATGATTTTATGTATGTTCAAAAATATTATTATTAATCATTTATAGCTTTATATTATTTTATTAGATTTTATTTAATATTTTCATATATCTTATGGAAGTTAATAAACATTTATTTGTGAAATCAAACTGGATAAAAATAATTCAAAAATAATTATTTTTATTACTTTATAAATTTTTAGTAAAAAGAATACAGAATTTTCTTTGAATGTCTCTTTGATAGTTGTAACGTTTGAAAATTGAAAATATGGAAAAATATTTTTTTTTTCAATATAATTTTATATTTTTTTAAATAAAATATTATATATAATAATAAAAAATGAAGTTTTAAAGTTTAAAAATATTCTTCAAATTTTTTTATGTATCAGTTCAGATCCAACATTCTGAAAGCATTTAGACCCTCATATATAATTCGAATTTTCTTGCTAATTCAATATACTTCATTCATCTATTAAATTACAAATTCTGCATAAAAAACTGTCTTTTGTGGTTTCTTTATCAATTGAACATGTCCTTCTTATCTCTATTATTCACATTTAAATCAAATCAAACATGTCCAGACTAATTTTCTCATATCACTGTCAATATCGGCTTAAAGATAGATATATTGAATAAGTATTTATCCTTATAGCATTTTATCACAAAAAGAAAGATTATCAGATTTCCCCCCTCATTTTTTTCCAAGCGTGAAATAATAATGTCCGGCATAATAAAGTCTCTCACTTCAATCGAAATGACACAAAAAAGATATAATTCAATGTCAATAGTTAGCCTGTTACTATTACCGATATTATCGGATGCTCATCTTATGGGGAAATTTCACCCCAAATCATAAAAAAAGTATTTTGTGGTTAATTCTATTTAATTATGATACCAAAAAATTTTTTTTGCTGTAATTGATATACTTATTTTGTTTTAAATTGATTAATCAATGGAACAATTTTAAAAGTTAAAAATTTAACTTAAATTAATACTCAGAGTCAAATTAAAATCAGAATCATGTCTCAGATCATTAATAAAGTTATTTTTTGTCAATTATTATTTTTTTTTCAATTTTATTAATTTTATTTATTTTTATTTAGTTTTTTTATAAATTTTTTTTTAATGATTTTATTATTAAAATACATAAAATTATATATTTTTTCATAAATATTTCAATTATAATTTTATTATTATTTTTTTTAATATTAATATTTTTTAATATTATCTATTTTTTATTTAATTAACTAAATTTGATTATTGAAAATATAAAATTTTATATTAATATTTTATTTTTTTTTATAAAAATTAATATTGATTTAATTATTTAAAATATGATTAAAATATATATAAAATTTGTTTCAGTTTTGATTTGAAAAGTAGGAAGTTGTCGATGCGTTTTAGTTCTGAAAGGAGGCTGTTGAAGAAGTTTATTCCTTCATGAAAAGTTTCGTGAGTAGTTTGTTCGAGACAATGGGATTTGTAATTTGGATCTTCTTCTTGTATCGTGGTCATGTCGATCCTGAACGAGATTTGACAGATTTGTCCTCAATAGCCCTTTTGAAGTTCTGAAAATTGAAAAAAAATATTGTTTAAGAATGCAATTGCAAAATTAATTTTCAGCGCGTTATTTTAGAAGAGAAATTTTCATATTAAACTTATTAAAAACCCTCTAAAATGTCTCCAATTACATTATAAAAGAAGGATATGACAAAACGAAGATAAGAAAGCGAATTTGATACACTAAATCGAGCAAGCTGAATATTCTTTTCTTTTGCGTCATTGTTTGTTTGTATGTTTCGTTAAGCTTTATATAGAATTTCGCTTATCTTATATGTGTTTTGTGTCTTGTTATTTTATTATTATATGACAAATAATAATATTTTTCTTTTATATCTTTTCTAAAACATACATTGGGAGGTACTATTTGGTAAAAGTACACAACAAAAAGATCTTACAACAACAGACACACAATAAAGATGCATAAAATTGAAATTGGCAATAAGAAGCTGCTGTTTATTATTCTTTCTACTTTTTCGTGCACTTTGTTCAATGCCATTCTAAGAAAATTGAAGAAAAATTGTCAAAAAGGGAATTTGCATACATCTGAACCTCAGCATCAGCATCATTATTACTGTGCGATGAATAGTTTAGATACTTATTGATTCTTTTGTGCCATTGATGTTAAAGATTTGGTGTTTATTCTACATATTGTTTGCTATTTTGTGAATTGTGGGAGTGATTTGTGTGTTTGTGTCACAAAAAGAGTCTTAACTACGTGCTTTTGTTTGTGGATTTTTACAATATTTTCTTTGGTTTGGAAATTTTCTCGATAATTTTTTTTAGTCTCATGAGACTTCTTACGATCTTTAACAAAAAATTCGGTTAAAGAGAAATAAAAAAAACATACATTTACATCCAAGTAGCCACCGAAACATATTTATAACACACAACATGCCGTGAAGTAAGAAAAAAATATAAATTTTTATTGCATTCAAAACGGATTCGAATGAATAAATGGAAGAAGAAGCAAAACTACGAGAATACACGTCGGTAGACATAATGTCTCCGAGTTATCTCCTACTAGCTAATTTATAGATCTCTAAATGTGTTTTACTTACATAAATTATATGTTTGAAGGAATTTTTATTATTATTTATGTTTGTTGTTTAACATTTTGAAAAAAAAAACAAATCAAATATAAAATTAAACTTTTGAATCAATTTTTGGAACCCCGTTGTGCCTTTTACATCGATCGATAACTATCATAACATAACACCTTTCGAGACATCTTCATTTTTTTGGTCATTTAACGATTAGAAAGGTTTCGAGTCGTCGATTAACAAAAATCCTTGTAACTATAAATATCAAAAAAAAACACGAGGATATAGTTAGATAAGTTAAACAATAACACAGCACGGTGAATTCCTTTTACTTCACTTCACACACGAATGATGGGTAGGGCGGAGTAGCATTAAAAAAATACGTTTCTGCCATTGTTTCTCATCGAGTCGAGTCATGTGCAATAGAAGAAGAACAATGGAATGGAGAATGACAAACCAAGTAAGCGATTTGACTGTGACCATGCAATAATGGTTTTTCGTTTTTTTTTTGGCATTAGGTTCCCATGGCACACTTGAAAGATATTTTTTTTATCTTTTTTATTTTTTTGTAACAAAAAATTTATAAAAAGTATCAATAGATTTTTAAGCAATTTTCTAATTCTAACAAAAAAAGTGTTTCCTGTTTATTATTTTTTTTTATATATAATAATACATCAACTATCCTCAAATATATATTTATTGTTATATTACATACAATAATCTCTATAGTTACGTCAGTTGTACACAAAACAACAAATAATAAAAGTTTTATTGTTGAAGGTGTATCTTTTCACACATATTCTACTTAAGTTCAATCGAGTTGCATTGTCATAAATTATTCTTGGTATTCGTCGTTAAAACAATTTTCTGTTTGTTAGATATTGTTAGTAGTCATTATTTATGTTAAAAATAAAAAAAGGAGAAGAAAATTCTTGAATGAAACTAAAATGGAACAATACAACAACCATAAAGGGCCTAATATTTTCATTCATGAAGTTATGAATGATTTTTTTTATCATATAAGGCCGCTCATATAAAGTTTTTTTTTTCAAAAAATGTATATGATGCAATTTATGTCAATAATCAATATTTTATGTTTCTAAGGTTATATTTATGTATAATTGATTTCAGAGCAATTAATAAAAAATTGAAAAAAAAATAAAAAAAAAATCTTTAAAAAAAATTAGAAAACATAAGTTCAATAATTTTACAAAAAAAAAAAATTAGAGAAGAAAATTCTTGTAAAAATATCATTTTCAATACAAAAGTTAAAAAAAAATGAAAAAAAAATTTTTTTAGAAATTCCTTCAAAATTTATGAAAATAGGCCAAAAAACGGTCATTTTTGATAGAATTTTTAACTTTTTTTTTATTTTGCCCCATTGGATTTTCGGGTTTTGAAATGGGGCATGAGAAAAAATGTTCAAAAAAATTTGGAGCGGCCTAAAGTGTATATGATGCAATATTGAGAAAGTCACTTTTTCTTTAATTCTCTTTAATTTAAAAGAATTTTAGATAAGTTATTGAAAATTTGAAATATAAATCGAATTTTTGGATTTAAAAATACTTCTATATTAAAAATGCGAATAAAATATTACAAAATATTGAAGGACAAAAGAAAAGTAATTGATACTTATTTAACATATGTCGATAAATGAAGAAAAAAACTCTTTTGCATATCTCGTACAATGTTTCGGAGTTGATAATAACAATATCGAAGAAGGCAGTTAAAATATTTGCATAAAACATAACCAAGTCGAGTCATGTTAAGTATAATAAAAAAATATATTTATTACTTGTACTTCGATCTTGTATTATTATTTGATGACACAATAGAAGACACAATTTAAATAATGGCTTTTTGTTCGCAAAATTTTCGCTTCTTATAATTTTATTGCTTTCTTTTGTTAATAAAAAAAAGAAGTAGTAGAATATGAAAGTTAGTTTATAAAAGCAATAAAAGATCGACCGTTACACATTTTAATGATAATGAAAATATAGACTTGGATTTTTTTTTTTTGGTTCAATTGTTGAAAAATTTCAATCAAATCAATAAAATTATTGTTATTCATATATTTGATATTTTTCTAATGTATTAAGAAATTTTAATAAATACAAAAAAAAAGTATACTCGATTAATTTTATATTAAGATATATTTATTTTTCAATAGTATTTCAGCATAAAATTGCAAAAGATCATAAATATTTTAGTAATATGAGGCAAAAAAAAAAGCAAAAGGGTTTATTCAATACAAAAAATTATTAGGTTAGAATAAGTGAGGTACGCAAATTTAAATATCGTTTTGGGTCTTCGTCAGGCGACTGATTGTCTAGTTTGTAATCGATAGATTTGTTTGAAACATTTTTCTTAAAATGCCAGATGTTCAACGAACAAAATGCTCATCATCATGAATAATCCGGTACTTAAACTTTTTTTTTGTGTTTTTGTTAATTAAGCTTATCTCTATGTTCTTGTATTGTTGTGCCATTGTTTGAGGTCGGATTATGACGTTGTCACAAATGACACACAGAGGATTCTAAATCTCCTGTATTCCAAAAGAAATGAAATATATTCAAAAAAAAAAACTAAAAAAAATAAAAAAAAAATATTTTTTAAAAATTAGTTGTAAAACTTTTTTTTTGAATAAAATTTATTAAATTAATAATTAACTTTTTTTCATTAACAGTTTCGCTGGACCTGGAGGGAAATTTTAGTTTCGGAGTCTCAAGGAGTAGATTTAAGCAAATGGCGATTGAACTGGCAACATCAGACGAATTTTTGTTCTTTTTGTATCTTTTTATGTTTTATGTCATGTCAACTGTAACGCAAATCGCATCGCCAAACTGAGCCAAAAAAGCAGAACTCCTGATATTTTTGCCAATAAAATTAAAAATTACAAGTGAATCTAATACATTTCACTTGTTTCGTCCTGATCAGCAAAAAAAAACCTGTTACAGTACATCTTTTCATGTTCTTATTGTTTTGACACAACCGTATTGTATTATTTAAAATTCTTTGATTTTTGTTATCTTTACATCTCCATTTTCTATTGTTATTGTGACAAAAGCATCACATTTAAACAAAAGGCTAATATTAATTATTGTTATTGTAAGGCATTATTATTTTACATTTTTTTTTTGGTTTTTCCAAAACAATTTTTACAGTACATTCTGCTACTTGCTGTTAATGCCGTTTGTTGTAATCTACATGTAATCCTTTTTAAAACGGACAAAGAAATTAAACGATGGAATCATCATTATTATTTTTAAAAATATTATTAAAGAACTTGTAAATGAACTTTTTGCATCTTTTGATGGATAGAAAAAATTCTTTGAAACTAACCGAAAGCCATTGTCGAAGATGTAAGAAGACTTTTTCTAAATTATAATCTTCAAGACATTTTTAATCTGTTATTTTCTAACGAAACTCTTTTTTTTATTCAAGCACCACCCCCTTTTGAAACTTAACATGAATATTAAATGTAAAAATAAAAAAAATGTATCTCCATTTTGCGTTATTTTTACGTGGGTTGTAATGGTAAATGTTATAATAAAATTAATTTTATGTCTTTCTTCTTTTATGGCAAACGAACACGATGGCAGGTGTTACCATGCCATATAATAATTTATTTATCGCTATGTTAATTTTATTCGTTCATTTACTTTTATCTAAACAAAAATGGCTTAACATCTGCTTTCCTTTGCACATTTTGAGCTTTAACTAGCCAGAAATGTGTGTGACTTTCATTTTGGATAGATTTTGCGATGAGATAATACTGACGGATTGTAAGGCGGCACACACAAAGGAGATTCCTAAAACGGAGAATGACAATCAATAAAAAGTAATTCGATAACAATTGAAATTAATATAATTCAAAAATCATCATCAATGTTCGATTAATGTAAAGATTACAATCTTAAACGTTTTTTTCTTTATATTTTTGTTTCCTTTATTTGAAAATGTTCTGTGTGTGTCTAAATCGGTAGCGACTTGGATTTTACTTTTCATATTTGATTATAAAAGTTTTAAGTATTGTTCGCCATTTGATGAAAGGAAATGCGATTCTAATGAATAAAAAAATACTGAAAGGTAGATTTCATTATTGAACATTCAATAAAGAAAGCGAGATTATTATCTACTTTTGTGTTGTATCAAAAAAAGATACAAAAATATTCTAAAGTTTATTTTTTCTATTATCTATTTTTTTTTGTATGTGAATTTTTTTTTTGATATTTGTACTGAAACGACCGAATTATGTAACAACAATGAATATAAGTCAAGTGAAGTAATGTGAATTGTAATCTTGGTAATAAGATTTATTTGGATGCGTTTTTCTGATGATTTTTATCGGAAGTATATCCGAGCGTCAAAATTTTATGGGAATTACGGACAAATAGTTTTCATTCATTCAGTTAGAAATAAATTTTGTACAATGTCACCCCCCTAAAATATTTTGTAAAATAACAACGAGTACCAAGCAAGTCTCCTAATTGATTACCGACACGTTTTTCTCATTATTAACATATTGCTGAGTGTTAGAATCAATATATGGCAAATATTTCAAGAGTCATGTAGCCTTGAGCGAATAAACAACAAGAAATTTAAAATCTTGTTAATTTAATTTAAAGTTTTAATGCTATTATAAATAGAGTACCTAAAATTGCTACCGCTTTTCATTCTTTTTGTATCATTTTTAATGCAAAAATTGAAAGCGAGAAATTCTTTTTTTTTTCCTTTCATGATGATGATGAAAATAATAATAATAGTTCCATGACAATGCCAATAAGAAAGCAAACATTTTTCGTATATAAAAGCCTTCTTCTTGCTATTATTCATTTCTCGTTTCTTTGTGCCTTTTGTCGTGCTATGAATGAGCAATGTAGCAACGTTGAACGAGTATATATTCATTCTTTAGAAATTTTCTGAAGCTTTTCATTGTTATTATATACTTTTGTTAATATATAATGTACAAAATGTAACATTCAAGTGTTTTTTTCTCCATACATATATCGTCAACACATAGAGCTAGAAGAAACGTATTCATCTATTATACAGTAACAAAAATTTATTTTCCCCAGAAAATGGCAGCAGCAAGTACTTGCATTGTATACGAATACAAAAAACTCTATATATATATAGAAAGCACACAAAGGCTTTATTATTATTATTATATAAGAGCTTTTTTCCAATTTCATTACATTTACATTATTCGTTTTGATTGTTATCATTTTGCTATTATGATAATTGTGGACTGTTCAGTCAGTATTCTGAATAAGTGTCAAATGAATGAAGTAATAACAATAATAATGAATATAAAAAACGATGGTGTCTAACTTTTTTTTTTAATTTTAATGTTTTCATTAATGATTCGAGAAAAAAAAATCGAGGAAAAATGTCAAACTATAAAGAAATCTTATTACGCTCAATGACAAGATACTTTTTGACACATTAACAATGATTGAAAAATATCGTGAGTTCAGTTATTTTTGTTAATAAATAATCACTAACAATATAATCAATTCAACAAATATATATACACATGATGAGTAAACGAAGCAATGATCAATTGTTAATGAATTTTAATAATAACACAATTTAGATATTATTATTGATGAACTTCAATTTTCAGTTACTTGTTAGTCGACGTTTGTTATTATTGTTGCTATTGTACAATTTGTTCATTATTATCATACTAATGAGAAAAAAGATACGTGACGATAAAAGATTTTTTTTATAAATTCATGAATAAATAAAATATGTGTTAATTGATTAATATACTATCAATAATTCTAATTTATATTTTTTGAGATTCATATACTCGATTCAGGTGCTTTTATTATATACTTTAAAATTACAAAATTAATTTTGAGAAACCATTAAAAAAATTGTGAATGAGTGTGTAGGTGAAAATAAAGTACTTGATACCTACATTCATTGAATTTAATTGAAACATCAAATGCCTCAATTTTTTGTTATATTTAGGCAGATCCAAATGAAAATCACAAATAAAGTTTAAAATTTTGAAAATAATTTTTTTTTTTTGTATTTTTAAGATAATTTGAGCTTTTTTCATGAAAATTTATTTATTTTAATTTTTTTCTTAAAATATATTTTTTTTAAAATACGTGAAAAAAAATTATTATTTATTTAAAAATATTTTTAGCTTAAATTATTAACTGAATTAAAATATTAATTTTTTAAAAATTGATTTAATTTTTTTTTAAATTTAAATTATATTTTTTGAGTCAAAAAAATATTTTAATAATTTAATTTAATTTTTACTCTAATTCTCTATTTATTGATTTTTTTAAAAATTTTCTTTAATTATTTATTTATGTCAAAATGATTTTTTTTCTTGAACTCAAAACAAAAAAATATTTTTAAACCAATTTTTTGTCAAAATTTTAAAAAAACATTTTCCTTTTTTTTTTTAAAATTATTTTTTTCAAAAAAAAATTTTTTTAATTTAATTTAATTTTTACTCTAATTCTCTATTTATTGATTTTTTTAAAAATTTTCTTTAATTATTTATTTTTGTCAAATTGATTTTTTTTTTTTTTTCAATACAAAAAAATATTTTTAAATTTTTAAAAACATTTATTTTAAACTTTTTAAAATTCATAGAAAATTATTTTTTTCTTGTAATTATTTTTTTTGAAAATGAATAAAAAAAAAAGATATGTTAAAAAATATTTTTTTAATTAAAAATTGAGATCTTATATTTTTTTATTTTCTTCAAAATTATTTTTAAAAAACTTTTATTCATTCTTTATTGTTTTATTATTTTATTTTTTTAAATTTAAAATTCAATTATTTTAAGAATTTTACGAAATTTTCTGATTATTATATTTATATGAAGCAATTAAAAAATAAATAAAATTATAATTTTGATAAATATATTGATAATCAATAAATTCAGTAATTTAATGAAAAAATATATTTAGAAAAGAAAACTTATGATAAAATATAATTTTCAAAACAAAAATTAGTAAAAATAAAAAAAATAAATAAATAATATTAAAACTAATTACAAAAATATAATTTAGTGTGATAATTCACAAAGTTTTAATATTATTAAAATTGAATAAAATGACAATATCGCACTATATCACATTAAAGGGAGTGTGACAAAAAAAACATAATACGAATGAATGACATTCTTTTTCATTATATATCGTTTCGTTGTTGAAAGTTGAGTTGATATTTAATACCAAGTAACGCAGAGTTACTGTAACATCCTTTGCACAGGCAACGAGCAATTCAAAGCACAATTGAAGTCATATTTCGTCTTTTATCCAATAAGAATTGAACAATAATCTACGTTGAAAATAATGCGAGTACGAGCCGTGCCTCAGTGTTAGTGTCGAAGCTTTTTCAATTCCCCTTCTGAATTCAATTCGAATTGGAGAAACGAAGAAACGTGTGAAGGAGTATCATATGTGTTTTTCCTCCTGAATCAAGTTTTATTTCACGTTCAGTTTTATTTCACGCACGTATGAGACGTCGCGTTTAATAATGAAGAGAAAACAGAAACAACCAATCATATTCAATGACCAATAATAATTGAACAATAAGACGCAGAGCATGCGCTTTTTTGTAATTTTATCATTTTATGTGTCTTTAGATAGATACAATAATATAATGACGAGAAAAAAAAACAACAAACTGTATGACGGCTTGTAAGAATATTCTGTCCATTGTCGTTGAACTGGGAAAAAGATTTGAATAAACGTTCATGGAAAAGTTTTTTCTACTCTGATTTTTTTTTTGTTCAATTTATTATGAACAAACATTTCTACACACAACAAGACTCTGCACATGACTTTTCGAGGTATCGAGCAGCGCACGACACGAAGTAACACTTTATGTTGCGCCTCGGTTTCGTACGATTTCTGATTCATTGTCGTTCTTTGTGAGTTGCCGCTCGTGTGTCTGCAAAATTCATAAAAGTCTCTAAAATCTAAAAAAAAAACTACTATGAAATATTAACATATTTACAAATTAAGCGACGAACAAAAATTGCAAGACATACACATGCGTTAAAAAGTTCGTCGTACAAGTACAAGGAAAAACGATAATAAGAGAAATGGCGGTATTTGAATACTGAAAAAATCGTTGTAATATCAGTTGTGTACAGGTATTTTGTGTGGCTAGGCGCGAAATGCGATAATTCCTCGGTAATAGTCGGTTTCAAAAAATAAAAAAAATTATTTAAATATTTTTACTTGAACCGTTTTCAATCATTTTGCGAGTATTTAATAAAATGTGCTCACTTGTACATTATAAAAACAATGATAATATTGATTATAATAGTACCATTGTTGCAATATTGCTCTTTTATGTTCAAATTTGTGTGAAAGAGTCATAGAAATGACAATAACAAATATAATATCAACAATTCAATCAATAAAGTTAATCAATAAACATAAAAGTGAAATATATAAATTGTTTTGAAAATAATACAAATATTTTGAATAAACTAAAAAAAATAAAATGAATCAATATTAAAAAAATAATCAATAAAATTAAAGTGAAACATAAATTAAACACGTAAGTAAAAAGCTTTATTAAAAAGTGACACTCAATTAACCGAAGATAAAAATGTCAAAAGTCTTAATTTTGAGTTAACCTTAAAAAAAGTTCATGTTCATATAAATGAAGGGTTTAAAGGATAAATCGCACATACGCACTTTTTGGAGTTAAATGGAGTTAAAAATGAGAAAATATGCGGAAAGACGAGTAGTTTCACATACATTGAGAAATTTTCAGAAAATGTTCGAAAATGTATATTTTATTGCGATGTGCCAGATCGCATATTTGCAAATTAATGTGATAAATCGCATATATGCATATAAATGCTCTGAAAGTTAAATTTTTAAGTTTCATCAAAAATAAACAAATTTCTTATATTTTCAAGTTCTTTAAAAAAATTCAATTGGAATCAAAAAAATTAAATTAAACTTTGAAATTAGAAGAATTTGAAAATTACGTTTTTTGTATGAAATAAAGTGCATATGTGCGATTTATCACATTATTCAACAGCAAATTGCCCTAATTTAGCTCTTGCAAATAAATTTGGGCAATTTACTGTTAAATAATATTATAAATTGCACATATGAGCCTTATTTCATACAAAAAACGTAATTTTCAAAGTCTTCTAATTTCAAAGTTTAATTCAATTTTTTTAATTTTTGAATGCAAATAGGAAATTTTTCTGATTAAAAATGTATTTAATAGACTATTAAATGAATTTATTTGGTAGCTTTTGAATCAAGAAAATGTTAAAAGATCAAATTTGACAGCTCAAAAACGGTAAAAAACTTAAAATTGATTTTTCTCAGTTTGTAAAAAATGCATATGTACGATTTATCACATTAGCCCTTCAAATATCAAAATTTTTACACAGCATCATAAATTCCCGCTCCTGTAGGTGTTTGTCATTTTTGTGTATTTCCAGTAGTGACATTCGAAAATATAAAAATAAAAAACATTTAATGTGACAATTTTACGAGTACATACGTTAAAATATTGTAATAATGGCACGTGCTCGGAAATAATAAAAAAAAACTTAATTAATTGCGAGTCTAATTTTTTATTTACAAACATCGTTCCGTTAAACAGTGGGATACGGATTTGTCTACTTTTCATTTGTGCAATACCTTTAAATGAAATGAAACAAGAATCTCGTTGTTCATTTCAATGTGATTATTGGGAGGGTAGTGAACTTTTATAGTCTGAATAACTTTTTATGCATATTGCGGCATGATTTCAAACGCAAAATAATTTTATTGCCATCATTAAATATTCGTTTTTTTTTATCTGCCTACTCATGATAGTTATTTGTTTGACAAATTCAGTGATTTTTATTTCTCTCGAAGAATACATAGAGGAATAAAAACAAGATCGTTTTCGTAATCCATTGAAATATTTGTCATCATTAAATCCTTTAATCAACACTTGCGTGATTTTGCAATTGAAAATTTTTACCGCAAGTAACACGTGTAGATTTTTCTATATAATTATTACACTTGCAAGCAAATCCACTTGATTCAACATTTTTTCGTTCGTTCTTGAGTGAAAAAGAAAAAAATGAAATTCTTTTTAGAATACAGCCGACAACAATAATATAATAATAAAAGGAATGACATGAATGAATAGTGCATATTATTATTGTGTTATGTATAAGTAGATGATTAATAACAATTTTTTTCTAAAAATAGAATAACAATGATGTAGAATATTTTTTAAAAAAATACAAACCAAACATCAATCGGATGTTTTTCTGGTTGATGATGCTTTTTTAAAAGGGACGCATTTTTTTTTATTCTGAAGATTTAATTAAAAAAAAACTTTTTTTTTTAAAAATAAATAATATCATTTTTACAATGCGCGTAATATAGTGTTTTAATTTTCGGTGTTTTATTTTTTTACCGTCGGCAATACGTTTCGAAGTAAAACGAACGTTTTTTTTTAGTTTTACGCCTAATCATAATACAAAAGATTATTTTGATTGGTATCTGTTAATCGTTGTATAATTTTAATTATAATTTCATACTAAAATTTTTAACAGTGAGAACAAATAATAAATGAGAATTGCTACCGACTTTTTAGCTTTTCATCCGAGTAACCGTATAAAATAAACATGATTTTAATAATTATTAGTTTTATTATGAATTTCACACATTCGTTCTTTCCTTTATTTATTCAGTTAATTATAAAGCTTTGAATTTGCAACCGGTTTTTAATAAGATAAGTTATGAGGAACCAGAATAGTTGCTTCAAATTATTTAACAAATATTTAAATATAAATGGTTTGTGTTGAGAAGTCGTTCATTGTTATTTATAATAATCTACGCGAACGTAGCTTGATATAGTTTGAGTAATATAAATTATATTATTTACATTCATTTTTTAAAAAAATGTAAGCATTTGAAAATAAATATTTATATCCCTATAAAAATAATATACTTTTTTTTTGTAAATTAGGAAATATTTTTTAATGATTGATAAGTTTATAAATCATTTTGTTTTAAATTTTGTAATTTTTTTCATTTTTTTAAATTTTTTTGAAGAAGTTTTCAAAAAAAAATTAAAGATGACACTTGTAAGCTTCTCATTTTTTATCTACTTTTTTTAACTCCAAATATTTTGTTTATAATATTTTTATTTCTTTATTATGTATAAAAACAACTTTAAAAATATATACATAATGATAATCCAAATTTTACGGTTGGCCTAACTATTTATCATCAATTCATTATTATTATTATTTTACCAAGAGGCTTTTAAAGAACTAAAATTGAGACATTTTGCAGATGTCTCTTAAAAGTTCAAAAATGAGAATTTTGACACATTTCTTTTTTTTTTTTGTTGTATATATAACTTAAGAAAGACTCAAGCAGCGTTGGGTCTCAAGTAAATTTAAATTTATTTTTGATTAAAAAAGAGGAACCGACATAAAAAGTATAAAACAGAGGAATAATAATAATCAAATAAATAACGAATGTTTCATGACATTTACCTAACCGACTATCCTGCTGTGAATTTTATCAGAAGCCAAAGTGAGGAAAAATCGAATGCCATAAATTAAATATTATTTAAAAACAAAGAAATTTATTTTTTAATAAATATAACTAAACATCTAATGATATCACATCCTAAAAGTGAATGACATGATTAAATACGAACAAGCAATGATGATATACAAAATGATAAAAGGGCTATTGAGGACAAATCTGTCAATTTCTCTCGTTCAGGACCGACATGACCACGACACAAGAAGAAAGTCCAGATTGCAAATCCCATTGTCTCGAACAAACTACTCACGAAACAGTGTTTTTCATGAAAGGATAAACTTCTTCAACAGCCTCATTTCAGAAATAAGACGCAGCGACAACTTCCTACTTTTCAAATCAAAACTGAAACAAATACTGACAATAATTTGAGGCATGAATTTGATTTTGATTTGAATCTGAGTATCAATTTTAAAATTTTAAGAACTCTATTGGAAAACTAAAATAAGTATAACTTTCACCGATAACAGCAATAAGAAAAAAATAAATAAATAAATTGAAATTCAATCAAGAACAAAAATTAGACGCGAGTTAATTCACTGTTTGAAAGTGTTTCATTTCTTATTTATATTATTATGACAAATAAGTCATTTTTTCTCAAGTGTCGCATTATCTTTCAAATCTACTAATGCAACTAATTGCTGACCATTCAAATGTCTCACAATTAACAATTTAACGAGGTGTAGACGAGAGAGTGTGTCTTTTGTGTGAAAAACGCGAAAAGAATATATAAAATACAAATAAAACGAGTAGAATACAAGATTATTTATGCATTTACATTTTTGACACGGATTAATGTTTGTTATTGAGATAAAAAAAAATTAAAAATTTCAGGAATTTAGCGGTAGAAGCTTCGTTAGTTGTCTGTCACTTAGTCTTGATCCATTTAATTTAAGTTTGATCAGAATATCAAGATGCCATGGAAACAAACTTTAAAAAGGGGCAACTGCTTTTGATTACAGTGATTACATTGTTGTTGTGTCAAATATAAGAATCTATGTAGGGGGCGGAAATATGTCAAATATTGTGTTTTGGCACCCCATAATTATATCAATTCGAAAGTGTAAGTAACACAAGTACGTTATCATTACAAAAACACCCAAACAATTCAATTTCAATCGTAATAATTGTAAAATTGTGGTTAAATTATTGCATTTCACATTTTTTGGAGGGTAACTTTTTGCGGTTAATTATTACGTTTGGAGTTGAAGGCAATCAATGTATTGCCCAAAGGCAAATTTTCACACTTTTCTCAATGGATGTAACTTTCATATATTTCCGGTTTTATTCAAACCGTGACACCGTCATTAAAGCTCTATTGGACACTGCCTTATCGATTTTCGGATCTTTCTTAATATCTTGTCTCTAACGTTCATCTACCGGCAACGGCACGAAAAATCGATCAATTTACGAACAGTGGTAAATACCATCAAGATAACATTAAGTATGCATTTATCTGTATATTTTTATGACTCTTGTGAGAATCAAATTCCATAAAGTTAATCCTCTATCGAGAGAAAGACGATGTTTTGATATGTGATTCAAATACGAATTCAAATCCAATTTGAGTTTCAAAGAAGATACAAAAAGAAGAGGAATGGAGAATAAATTATTTCATTTAAGAACTTTAGTCCAACATAGAGGCTTATCATGATTTGTTTTCGCTGCGGGAAGTCGTTTTCACTGACTACTTGACTTTTTGTGAAGAATTATTATTATTTATTTCGGAATTGACCTACCCGAAGGACGTGAATGCTTTCTTCTACCAAAGATGTAAGGCCATCAAATTATATGTTACCCTCCCCCTCCGATTTTGTCGAAAAAATTTAGGGATAAAAATAAAAATTTTTAGAATAAAAGGAATTTTTTTACATTTTTTGGTACTTTTTGATTAAAAAATGAGAAAAATAGCAAATTTACATTTAAAAGATATTAGATTTTTAGGAGAAAAATTTTTTGAGTCACGTGACCAAAATTATTATTTTTTCTTAAATTTTTATTTTTTTTAAATTTTATTTATATCAATTTTAATCTAAAACCTTAAAATATTAAAAACAAAAATAATAATTAAATAAAAAAAAAATAAATAAAATTAAAATAAATTAAATTAATTAAAAAAAAATAAAATAAATAATTAAAATAAATAATAAATAAAAAAAAATTAAATAAAAAAATAATTTAAAAAAATGAAAAAATTATTTAAAAAAATATTAAATAAAATCCTCATGCGACATAAAAACTTAAAAATTCTTAAATATTGATAGAGCAGCAATTTTAATTAAGAAACCATACATATGTATATGAGCAGAAAGAAAAAAGCAACAAACAACGAAACATTTTTGATGAATTAATTAATGGAAACAATCTACCCCTTTTCATCGTCATTGCCTGTTGTGTTGGCAAAATAATTATTATTTATAAAGCAAACGCACACACAATTGCTTTTCACAAAGGATTCATTTTAATTCCAACAAGCACCTTCGCTCCTGTGTTTTCTGTATGCGTTGAAAGTCTATTATTCGAGTTAAAACAAAAGCGAGCATTATATAAATAAATAATTTAAAAAGTTTTGCAAATATGGTCGCTTTTTGATTTTGTGATAAATAATAATAAAAGTAAATGAAACTTGACGGAGGAGTGTTGATTACATAAAAAAAGCCATACAATCGTTGACGTTTTCCCTTTTATTCATATTTTAGGGAATAGAGGCAAGAAAAACGGTTCGTTGAATTAATTTTTAATGAATCACAATTAAATTGCATAAAAAGTAAATTAATTACTTCAATTAAATGACACAAAAATGTCAACAACGACGACGACGAATTATTCGCCAATTATATTTCTCATTTTATGCAAGAACTGAAGTTGCCACTCGAAGATTATTTTAAGCGTAATATTGTTTGTTCAAGTTTTACGACTGCCCATTTCAAGTGAATTTCCGCTTTTAACAAAATTGTCCCTTCAGAAAAATTATAAAAATTTAAAAAAATAAATATTTTTTTATTTTCAGAGTAGAAGCACAGGAGATTTAGAAGCAATCAATAAAAATGATGGATCGAATACCGTCTTTGTCACTTCCCGGTTTATCTCTGTCACATTCGCTATCGATCCCGACATCACAGCATCTGAGCACCAATAGTGGAAATAATTCTTCGCATCATCATCATTCTCTGGCAAACTCGCTACAAAATTTACATACACAAAATCTCCATCATCATGTATCCTCATCGGCATCGTTACATAATTCACAGTCGAATGTCATGAACAGTATACATCAGAATATGTCGCTAATGAATGGAGCTAATAATAAGTAAGTTTTTTAAAAGAAAATTATTGATTTTATTATGATGAATTTAAGCCATTCCGAATGAAAATCAAAATCCAAAAAGTTAAAAATATCATCAAAATTGACCGTTTTTTGGTTTTTTTCATATTTTTTCAAGGAATTTTACAATTTTTTTTTTTAAATTTTCAATTTTTAAGAATTTTTGTGTTGAAAATCGTATTTTAACTTACATTTTCTTCGTTAAAATTTTTTTCAAAAAAAAAATGATTTCTCAAAATTTTTGGACAATTTTTTTACGAATTTTTTTTTGTTTAAATTTTTAACTTGAAATACTCTGAGATAAATTTTAAATTATCAAATGTCAATGTAGATACCATAAAATCAACTAAAATATTGATTTATCACAAAAAACTGTTAAAATTTTGTCATTTTGTATGAAACAGTATTTCAATTTTTTTTTTATTTTGCCCCCCCCCCCATTTTGAAAAAAAGTTTTTGGGACAAAAAGTTCGAAATAAATTTGGAGCGGCCTTAAATAATATTTAAAATTTTAATTTTAAATAATTTTGTGTTTAAAAAATTTATAAAGGTTACTTTAGAAAATAAAGAGAAAAAAAATAAAATTATTCGAAAATCGATAGTTTGGAATAATTTCGTTTTTTTTTATTTTCTTGGAAAGTTACAAATATTTGATAAAATTTTAATTAATTAATTATTTTTTTATATGCGTTTTTCAAAAAATAAAAAATTTTAATTCAATAAAAAAATAATTGAAATAAAATTTAAAGTCAAAAATTAAAAATATTAGCTTATTTGATAAAATATTTTTTTTAATAATTTTTTTTTATTATTGAAAATTGCATTTCAACATGGATTTTCTTTAAAAAAATTAATTAAATAAAAAATAAAAATTTAATAAAATAAATAAAATTAATTAATTTAATAAAATAAATCCCGGGCGAAAAGGATAAATCGCACAACTAACATTTTTAACAAAGTGAGAAAAATCGATTTAAAGTTTTTTACGGTTTTTGAGCTGTAAAAATTTATTTATAAACTATTTCTTCATTTTCAAGCGCACAAAAGTAAATAATTGGCCACTAAAAACAATTTTTGTGCAGAAAAATTTCTTATCTAATCTCTAAGAGGTAGTTTTGGGAAATTTTTTATTGAAAAAAGGGATAAATCGCACAAATGCACAAAATTTCATATAAAAATGAGATTTTTCAACTCTTCCAATTTAAAGATTTTTGCAAATTTTTTGGTTCAAATGGACTTTTTATGCAATAATAAGGCATAAACAACACAAAAACATAAACAAAAAACGATTTGGAGAAATTTTAAAATTTGACTTATTACCAATTTGTATGCATTTGTGCGATTTATCCTTTTCGTCTATTCTTTCTATTGAAATAAAACTGATATTTTTTAAAAATTTTTGAAAATCTCTCAGTGTATCTCAAAATACTCGTCTTTAAGCATACTTTCCCATTCTTAACTCAATTTTGTCAAAAATGTCAGTTTTGAATTTCAAAATTTTGAATTTAATTTTTTTTTTCAAAAAAATTGGAACAAAACTATTGACTTTCATTAGAAACGGCCTTATTTCTAAAATTATCTAATCAATACCTTCA
Organism: Culicoides brevitarsis; assembly: GCF_036172545.1. NCBI lineage: Eukaryota > Metazoa > Arthropoda > Insecta > Diptera > Ceratopogonidae > Culicoides > Culicoides brevitarsis. The sequence continues at coordinate 6,318,484 of NC_087085.1, forward strand.
AAATTTAACTATTTTTAAATTAATTTTTTTTCTTATTTTTTTCAGTATTTTATCACAAGCAATGAAGAAACCCGTTGACGATCACATAAAACGTCCAATGAATGCATTTATGGTATGGTCTCGCTTACAACGACGAAAAATCGCTCAAGAAAACCCAAAAATGCACAACTCGGAGATATCCAAACGGTTAGGTAAGCATTCAAAAGAATTTTTTCATTTTATTTTGAATCAACATATAACTCGAAACGGAAACAATATGACATTAACAAAGATAAATTTTTGGAAACGTCATCGTCTCTCATCGATGTTGTTTTGTTGTTTGTCTCTGCTTCGATAAAAAAAAAATTTTAACAATACCCAGTAATGGAAAAAATACCCACTTTTGCTATCTGCTTTGAGAGTATATGGAAAAATATGCCGCATAATAAGGGAAATGAAAGGAAATGAAAATGCGTATTTTTTCTGCTCCTCTGTCTGAATTCGACATAACAATATGGAAATGATTATTATTATTCGGTGAACGTGAATGTTTTTATATAAAAAGTTTGAGAGAATAAAAATAATAATGTAACTAGAGGAAAAAAAAAAGAGGAAGTTTTTTGTTGAAATAATGCAAGAAAGTATAAAGCAAGGAGTAACAGTAAATAATGGATTGTTGAGTTTTTTGTTTTGTGTTTTTCCATTTGCAATTGATATTGTTGAAGAGTGCTTGTGGGAGGAGTCGCATTATTTTATGATTATGACTAATGGCTTTCTTCACTCAATGTTTTCTCGCATTATCATGTATTAGCTATATTTTTATTGGATTTCGAGCACTTAAATGTCTGAGTTTGGGTAAAATTTAGAAAAAAATTAGATTTTTCCTCATCGCATAAAATATCGTGAGTAAAGCGCATGTCACAAACAATGGAGCCAAACAATCGCTACTTGTTTGTTCGTTACAATATCAAAACTCGTGTACTCGCAGGGTGTATTGTTCCATTGAATGAATCCAAGAGAGAGGAGAAGGAACAATGAACAGGTACATGGAAAACATATTTTCACCCTTTTATTTCATTATTTTACATCCTGAGTACCTGTGTGTTTCCTATCAGCATTTTCTCAATTGTCTTCACTCCGTTTTAAAAGTCTATGACATAAATTTTAATTAAATTGCACAAGAAAATGTATTGAACTGTGGGCAGTTTTACGATGATGATGAGGAGTGTATGTGACAAATGACCAAACAAATAACGATAATTGCAATAATAAATTGAATAATAGCATAAAAATGTGTTTACTCTTTTTCTTTGTCATTTCTGCATTGTCTGCGTGTATCACAAACATTCACTTCATATATTATTAGTTTATTATTGTGTCGCTTTTGTTGGGCAATTCTTTTTGTGTGTGCGGAAATTGGATTCGACGACTAATATCAAGATAAACAAGAAGGACAAAATATAATTTATTTTTCAATTATTACTGTCCCTATATGACTTTTTGTTTGATTAAAGATAATGTTGCGAAATTTTTCTTCAAGAAGAAGGACATTTTCTTGTTAGGCCGTTCCAAATTTTGAAAGTTGAAAATCCAATGGGACAAAATTAAAAAAAAAAAAAAGTTAAAAATTTCATTAAAAATTACCGACTTTTTGTGTAAATTCATAATTTTTCAAGAAAAATTTTCAATTTATAATAATTTTTGTATTGAAAATCGTATTTCGACGTGAATTTTCAATTAAAAATATTTTCATGAAAATTATTAATTTTTTTTTTCAAAAAAAAATATGACAGTTTTTATTATTATTATAATTTTTATTTATTTATTCATATATTTTTATGATATTAATAATTTTTAATTAAAATGTTTAAATTTAATTAAATTTAATTTATTTTTTTTAATTATAATAATTTAAAAAAATTTATTATTAATAAATAAAAAATAAATAATTTATTTAAAAAATATAGTTTAATAATTTATTTAATAAATATTTATTTAATAAATATTTTTTTTATTTTATTTTTAACGCATTTTTTTAATTTTATTTAATTTTAATTTAAATAATTAAAATGTATAAAAAATATAATTGAAATTTGTTTTTAATGTATCTACATTAAGATTTTTTTAATTAAATTGATTTTTGAGCTTAATTCAATTAAAAAATAATTTTTCATGAAAAATTTTGACTTTAGAATGACTTTACAATGACTTTAGAAAAAAAAAATTTTATAGAAGATAATTCTTGTGAAAATATCATTTTTAATAAAAAGTTTTAAAAAAATTGAAATTTTTTAAAAAACATTTTGAGAAATTATGAAAATAGACCAAAAAACGGTAATTTTTGATGAAATTTTTAACTTTTAATTTAATTTTGCCCCATTGGATTTTCAGCTTTTAAAATAGGGCACGGAACAAAAAGTTCAAAGAAAATTTGGAACGACCTTTTCTTGTTACTTAAAAATTTTCAAGTAGGTACCCTTTCTCTTCGTGAATGAATGAAAAAAAGAATGCAAAGACGAACAAGCAGTGAAAAGAGCAGTAAAAATTTTTCATTTTGTTAAAAGTATTTTCTTGTTCTTGAACAAAGATCTCGTGCGCCATTGTTACAAGAAAATATTTGTTGCTTGAATAATAAACCAGCAACAATGTACAAAATGAATATTCATCATTTTGTGCAAAAATGACAAACAAGGAGAAAAAGATGACACACGAACAATAAAAAAAAGAGAAAATGAAAATTGTTTTCTCAAGTGGAAATTTAATATGTATATATCGTCTTTTGTATCATTTTATTATAAAAGTAGCAACAATGGCGTTCTATACGCGAAGAGTTATGATTGAAAAATGACAATATTTTTTCTCGCGTACGCTACTTAACAACGAAACGCAGAAGGGTGTATGAGGATTATTATTAATTTTAACCAAATGCATTCGTCGTTTTATTTTAATGAATGCTTTTAAAATAATTTGAAAAACATTTAATCGGCTTATGTCATGAGCACTTTAGTTTAAAGCTGCCCCAATAACCAGTCAAAACACTCACTATTTGACACGTGTTTTATCATTTGCTGAACAAAATGCTTCCTAACAAAAGACCTGCTACTTTTCTTGACACTTTTTCTCAAAATGTCAAATCATTGCCATTGTAATGTGGCCATTATTTTGATTATTTTTTTTTAAACTGTGTTTTGCATATTTTATTCTTTGCGCATTGTACAACAACAAACATTCCCGATGCTAAAAAGTTGGGAAAATTGAAAAGAAAAAGTCGCTATTGTCTGCCTGTCACTTTCATATATGTGATTGAAAAGGATCTTGAAGAGATCAAATATCGATTTTCTTTTCAATTTTAGAGGAAAGTTGAATTGAACTTTAATTTTCAATCAATTTATACAATTTTAAGGTTTAAAACATTCCTTGAACAAACGTATTTTTGTTTTGAATGTCAAAATTTATAATGAAAATTTGATTTTTAAAGATTTTGAGGTTAGATTTTGACACATTTACACAAAATATTTTACTTCAAGTCTTGAAACTCTTCAAAAATTATCATTTAATACAGAATTTGACGTCTGTCATATTAAAATGACAATTTTTGAAAATACAATTGTCTAAAAATTGTTCGACATAACCTCAAAATTTTATACTTGAACATTTTGAGGTTAGTTATCGAAATTTTTAGATAACATTTTGAATATTGAGTTTCAAAAGTGTTCAAAAATAGAAAAATTTGACAGCTGTCATTTAAAAAAAAAATTTTTTTGAACAATTTCAAGACTCGAGGTACAAATTTTGCTTAAAAATGTATCAAAACTAACCTCAAAATTTAAAAAAATCAAGTTTTTAATAAAACTTTTAACACTTTTCATCAAGAAGAAGACAAAAAATTGAAATTTTTCTAACCCTTTTTATCATCATATAATTCAATTATTATCATATAATCCATTCTAATCTATTACGAGAAAGCAATTAATAAAAACAGACAACAACAGATCATTTTCTCCATTTTCATAAAAAAATTTTTCCTATCAATTTCATTCATTGAAAAACTTTGAACAACAATCGATGAAAATTATGAAAAAGGGAAAAGATGAAGATTAGACTTGTATTTTTTCTCCTTTGGTGTTCGAACAATGCAAATAATAATTAAAGCAGAAAATGAATCTTTTGTCTTTTTGACAATTAATTACGTAACGTGCAAGTTTGCTGAAGATATATTCAATGAAGTAGAAGATGTTTTGTTGTTATTGAAAAACGTCATTATCATAGTGTTTGTTTTTTTTTTCTTTTTTGTTTTTCAATTCTCTATGGAAATCAATTTATGGGAAATAATCTGCGAATCTGTCTAGACCAGCTTTAAAAAATATTTAAGTTTGATTACTGAATAAAAATTCAGAAAAAAAAAACGATGAAGAAGATTTTTTTTAATTAACACAGGTTTCGTTTCAATAACTGTAGGCACTTCCTTTGCCGGCTTCAATTTTTCGTTGCCATTGTTCATTAACATGGATTTTGCTACAGACCTTCCCCATCATGTTTTGTAAATACGTTTTGCGAGGAATTGTCTCTATCTGCCTGTAAATAATGAAAATTCTCTGCACACAATAGACTCGAATGTTGTAACTACATCATTGTCATTTATTGTCTCGCTGTTTTGTCGTTGTTTATATCGAGAGTAGTGTGCGTGTGTTTGTGTTGTCATAGCATCACTCACTAAAGCCTTTGTGTAAATTTTGGTCTCCTCTAAAGTCTCTCTAGCAGTAACAATTCGCAACAATGGAAAATACGAAGCTTTGTTTAATGTAATTGTTAGTTGGAGTATTGGGTTTTGTCTCTCTTCGCTTTTATTATTTTATTTTGTTTTGTGTCGAACAGCATTGGAAATGAGGTTTCTTTTCAATTTAATTTTGTTTTGTGTCCAAAATCGATTCTTTCCAATATTTGTAGATTATAATCAAAATGTCACTGATATAAGATGTACATATGGGGTAGATAAAAAGTTGTCAGAAATCAATCGGTCATATTTTTTAAAAATATTTTTACATTTTAAAACAAGTATTTTTTGTTTTGGAAGTTTTTATTATTTTTTTTTATTTTTTAAAAATTATGTTTTAATTATTTTAATTAAAATTTTAATTAAAATTTATACATAAATTCAATGAATGAATTTCAAAAAAAAAAAAATAGATTTTTTTTTAAAATTATTAATTAAAATGAATTTCTTTTTTAAATTAAAATAATTAATTTAAATTCCATATTTTAAAATCAATGAATGAATTTCAAAAAAATTTAGTTTTAAAACAATTATTTTAATTTATTTTTAATTAAATTGAATAGTTTTTCATTTATTTAAATTAAATTAAATTAATTCATTTAATTAAAATGAAAAATAAATCAAAATAATTAATCAATGAAATAATGTTAAAAAATATTTTTTTGAGAAAATATATTAATTTCTGGTCCTTAAAAAATTATTTATTTTTTTTTTTTATTTTTTCAAAACTCATTTGATATTAAGTTTAATTTAATTAAAATAAAAAAATTAAAATTTTAAAAATAAAAAATTAAATAAAATTATAATTATAAATAAAATTTTATTTTTTTTTTTTATTCATTGAATTTAATAAAATTTAAAAAATAAAAAATTAAAATTTTAATTAAAATAATTAAAAAAAATAATTAAAAAATAATTAAAAAAACAAAAAAAAAATATAAAAACTTCCAAATCAAAAAATGCTTGTTTTTAAATGTATTTTAAAAAATTAAAAAAATATTGATTTCTGACAACTTTTTGTCTACCCCATACATCTAATATCAGCGGAATCTTCAATTATCATTTAAAAAAAATAAATCCGTATCCTTCCTTTTTCTTATCACTCTTATCTTGGGTAATTCCTACAAATTTATCAATTTTTTCAAACATAATTTGATTTATAAGGCTTTTGATGAATGAAGACACATGATAACATTTAGACAATTGTATTGGAATTACCTTTGGATGATGAATGACTAATGATAAGATGATAAATTATGATAATAAATGATAACGTTCAGTATTTAAGGAAGTGCTGAATTCAAAATCATTAAAGTAGTAGAAAAATGTTCCGCTTTATCGCAATTTTGTTGTGTCTTAACGCTGTCTTTGCTGCAGGTGTGTATTTTTTTTTTGTTTTTACTCAAAAAGTTTAAATTATAATTTTTTGCAGTGCCAATTTTGCCACGTATTCAAGTACGTGATGCAAATAGTCGCATTGTAGGAGGAGAAAATGCCAAACAAGGACAATTCCCGTATCAAGTTTCTTTGAGAAATGCGTTCAATGGACACTTTTGCGGCGGATCTATCATAAATGCCAACACTGTGCTCACGGCGGCTCATTGCGTTGTCGATTCTACTGTAAATAATGTTCGCGTTGTCGCTGGAAGCCATTTGTTGAGCAGCGGCGGATACACATACGATACTGCTAAACTCATTGTTCACGCAAGTTACAATCGTCAAACGCTTGCCAATGATGTTGCTCTCGTAAAAACTGTTCAAAGCTTCAGTTTCTCCAATTTGATCCAAACTACGCCGTTGATCAATCGTGATGTGCAAAGCGGTCAATTGCTCGTTTCGGGATGGGGATATTTGTCGACGAGCGGAAGTGCTCCCGATAATTTGCAATATTTGTACACAAATGTTATCTCGCACGCTGATTGTTCACGTCGCATTGGAACTAATGCAGATACAGTTTGCGCTTTTGTCTCAGCCAACAGAGGAATTTGCTTCGGAGATTCGGGAGGTCCATTAGTTGTTCCGGGAGAAGGTCAAGTTGGTATCAACTCGTTTGTCATTGGAGGATGCGGATCTGGATATCCAGATGGTTTCTGCTCTGTTTACTATCACAGATCATGGATCATGAACAACGCCAACTAAGGAACTCTTTGAATATCAAGCTTTGAACAAGCTTACAATAAAAAAATTAAAAACAAGTATTTTCAAACTTTTTTAAGCAACGTTTAGGCCGCTCCAAATTTTTTTCGAACTTATTGTCCCAAAAACTTTTTTTTTTTTTAAATATGCAACAAAAAAAAAAAATTTTTAACTATTTTTGAGCGTTAAATATTTTTTATTAATTTTTTTTTTTTTTTTTTGAGATTTTGTAATTTAAAATAGATTTCAGAATATTACATATTAAAAATAAAAAAAAAATATAAAAACTAACTGTCAAAAAAATTTGAAAAATAAATTCAGTAATTTTGTAAAAAAAAATTAAATAAGAAAATTTATGTTAAATTACGATTTTTTAAACAAAAATTATTAAAAATTTAAAACTTTTTAAAAAAATTTCTAAAAACATCTTGAAAAATCACACCTAAAAACGGCCATTTTTGATGAAATTTTCAACTTTTTTTTTTTTAAAGTAAATTTAATAATTTTCGAAAAAATAAATTTAGAGAAGAAAATTCTTGTAAAAATATCATTTTCAATACAAAAGTTTAAAAAAAATGATAAAAAATTAAAAAATTCTTTTAAAAATAATGAAAATAGACCAAAAAACGGTAAACGTTAAAAAAATAAAAAAAAAGTTATGCCTATAAAAAAATAATAAAAAATAAATTTTCAACTTTTAAAACAAATTTTTATTAAAAAAGTAAAAAAAAAAAACAAACTATAAAGTATAAAATAAGTTCTTGAAGTTATCTTGCTTTAGAAATTTAAAACTTCATTTTTTATTATTTTTTTTTTAATCTCTATATTTTTTTATTTATATTTTGAAATTTTATCATTAATTTTATTAAACCTTAAAAAATTCTCGAAAAAATTGATATTTTCATGAATTTAGATGTGCCCAAATTAAGAAAAAAAAATCTTCAATTTGTATTTCAATTTTGGGTGCCAATTTTGGGAGATGATACCGTATATATAAATAGAAGATCTTTAAAAAACTATTCAATTAAAATTATGCTGATTGTTATGACATTCTTATTAAACAATCTCATAAAATTCGTTTGCTAATGAAAATACAATTGAATAACCGTCATTTGATCCTTCGCTTGTTCACCCTCCCTGTCATTCACATAATTTCGGATTTGTTGTCTGTGTGCGGTAATATTTATTTTTTAAAATAAGTTTTCTCATTATGGTTTTGTATGGTTATATTAATGTAAATAAATAAACGATGTGATGTATGAATATTAATGAAAATCATCCTTATCACAAGGGTTGCGCGTTTGTTCTCATTTAGGATAAGCATATTGTCAATCAGACAAACTTCGTGATAAAATCAGCTAAAGAACCAAAAAAGGGGTGCTGTGATACTTGATTGACATTAGATTATAAGATTTTATAATTGAAATTTACACATCTACTGTAGTGTGAGAGTTTTTGTTTCCGAAATATTCACGGAAATTACGTTGCCAAAAATCACCCCCTCTTAAATTGTAATGCACGATGAAACTGTTTTTTTTACATTTCATGACAATCGTAATTTATTCAGAATCATTGAATCCGGTAGTCGGCGTCATACTTCAATTTTCCACATGAACTCACAATGACAACAAAAAATATAAACAAATAACGCATCTTTCGCATCTCATTCACTTCCGAATGCAATAACAATCTAAGAGAAAATAGTCGATAATGGTCAAACATGCATATTTAACCTACATAAATATTTGTATTTAATAACATGCAAGGAGTTGCGGGAATCCTCAAATTTAAGTAAAAAATTAAAAATCGCAACATCAAAAGAAAACATTTGTAAAAAGTAGAAAATTAGCAAAAATTATAAGTTTTTCAAGTTTCAAATTAAAAAAATGAGAAAAATTAATAAAATTTAAGTAAATTTATTTCAAAATTGTTAGATAATATAAATTCAAAAAATCAAATAAAATTTATATTATCTAACAATTTCAAAAAAAATTTACTTAAATTTTATTGATTTTTCCCGATTTTTTTAATTCGAAATTTGAAAATCTTGTTTAAGTCTAGTTTAAATATAATTTATACTAATTTTCTACTTTTTACAAATTTTTTCCTTATAATGTTGCGATTTTTAATTTTTTACTTAATTTTGAGAATTCCCGCAACTCCCAATAAAACTCATCGTTTATAATTGAGAAAAATTCATCGCCCTTTCTGCATTCAATTTAACTTTTTTTTTTTGTTTTGTTTGTTGTAAAATATTTCTGTGAATGTACCTGTTCTCTTGCCACTGCTTTGCTTTTATACATTAGGTATTATCAAAAAGTCAAATGAACCATATGTCCGTTATAGATTTTTATTCTTTTTTGTGCGTCGATTGTGCAATGTTTCGACAACAAAAGAATTTACTTTATGAATTGATAATGTTGTGTATTTTATTCGACATATTATTGCGCGCCGTAATAAAATAATATAACAACAAACAAGAATAGACAATAGTTTGCTACCTCGCAGTACGAAAAAATAAAAAAAAATCGGAAGCCGCCTTCTATTGTGCAAACTCAATTTTTTATATTTTTTAATAATGAAAAACCAATCAAGTACAAAACTAGTTTCATTCATGTTATGGGAGAACAAAGAAAACAATGATCTGATCGTCAGCAAATGCATTGATATGAGAGATATGCGTACTTTTTGCTACCATTTTCATGTATAAAAAATTTATTTTTTTAATTTAAATCATTACAGGTGCTGAATGGAAATTGCTGACAGAAGATGAGAAGAGACCTTTTATCGATGAAGCAAAGCGTTTACGGTAATATTTGCGATTTTTTGTTTTCACAAATTATTTTACATTGTTAAATTTTTAGAGCTCTCCATATGAAGGAGCATCCAGATTACAAATATCGACCAAGACGGAAACCCAAAGCTTTAAGACGTGAAGGATATCCATATCCGATGCCGTATCCATCAGTCCCTGTAGATGCATTACGAGCTGGTTAGTGTCTTCTAATTAAGTCATTTGTCTCTTTTGTTTCAAAAAAAAAAAAAAAATAATAATAAAAAAAAAAAAAAATGAACCAAATCACGCAATGATCAGTATCAGTTTTATAAATTAGTTTCTTTTATAAACTTTAATTTTAATTCTTACAGGCTATTTTGGTCCCGGAAGCGCTGCATACTTAAGCAGTCATTTGTCACAGTCAAGTCCGCCAACTACTCAGGTAATTTAGATTAGGATGATCATTAGTCTTAATTATTATCAAGTATTTGAACGACAATAATTATTTGGTTTGTTAAATTTTTTTTCTCATCATTTCAAAAGAATTGAAAGGCTAAATTTATTCTTCTGTTGAAATAATGACATGTTAACAATAACGAGCTAACGAGCTAAAAAGCAAGCAAATTTTCGACAAAGCTTGTGTTTGTTTGCGATTGCAAGAAAGAGACAATAAAGCACCTTAAAACTCAAATAAAAATATTTCAAAAATTCTTTTTTTACAACATTTATATTGCATTTGCCTTCAAAATATGAGAAGTCACGAGTAGGCTCCAAAACTATGCGTTTCCGAGCATATGTTTCATGGAGAAAAGTGATTCTTATGACTCAAGGAATGTTTAACGCGAAAAAAAAAATTTCAAAAAATTTTTACCCATTTCAGTTCATTCAGTAACGACTTTACGAATTCTTATTTTTAAAAAGGATCATCATCCAATTTATTTAAAATTTTGATAAACATCTCAATTTTTGTACCTTCTATCTAATATTTGGTTAAACAGTAGCAGGAACCATGACAAGACACTTTTTCTCGTTAACTTGTGAACTTGACATATAATTGCTTGCTTGCTACCTTGCATTCTCCTCCTGTGTTGAAAACAAGATAAACATCTTATAAATACTTCAAAACAGACGTGATCATTAGTTTGATGTGATAATTTCATGTTTAACATTCATTCATTCATAAAGTTCCAGAAGAGCAGACGTTTCCTCAAAATCCTCACAATTTCAACAAATCATGCAAAGTAATAAGAGTCTCTGTTTAAAATAATAATTGATTTTTAAAGTTTAAAATACTATAATTATTTTCTTCTTTTGACCTGCTCATTCAATTCGATCTAAAAAGGGCGTTTTAATGGATGTTGATATATTTATGGTCTGCAATTATCTTAGTTTAATTCAAACATGGAAGTTTTTTATTGTTATTTTCACACTGCACAGAGAAAAAATAACTTTTTTTTTTATTAAAAAAAAATTAGGCTATAATTTTAGTGTTGAAAAGTAAATAAATAAATAAATAAATAAAAATAAATACATAATTGAATAGAAAAATTGGGAAGTGCATTTTTTTTATTCAAGGGAGGGTGAGAGTTTCGACAGGTTGAATAAATATTTTGAATTTTTAATAATTGAGACTTTTCAATAAGAAAAAAATGAATGTTAATAGGGGCTTTGGCGTGAAAATATTTTTATGGGAATAATTTTTTTGTCTATTTCACAAACATGCTTTAGAGCCTTTGAAAACCGCATTTTGAAGAAAAAATTATTTTTTAAAATTTTTTTTTAAAAAAAATATTTTTTTAAAAATTTTTTAAATTTTTTTACCGAGTGCACATTTTAATATTTTTTTTTAATATTTTTTTTAAATTTTTTTTTATTTTTTTTTTTAATTTTTTTTAAATATTTTTTTAAATATTTTTTTTAATATTTTTTTTAAAAAAATAATTTTTTAAATTTGTTTCAAAGATCAATTAAAGTAATTTCTTTTTTTTAGGCATCATTAACATCTCAAATGGACGTCTCAAAGTTCGCGCTTGATCGAACTGCTTACTTGAATTCCGCTGCTGCAAATGCTTTATACGACACAACAAAGGCCAGTGCTTACAGCAGTGCATATCTCGATCCAACATCGATGCTAACAAAAGCGTATTTCGACTCAAAAATGTATCAGGATCGTGCAAATTACGCGTTTGACATTTCCAAAATTTACGGAGGGCAGCAAGGAAGTCAGCAAAGTCAACAAAGCAGCCAACAAAATCATCATCATCATCACCATCAGAATCAATTGCTAAATGGAAGCAGCTTGAATAACAACAACATCGACGAGCGAGACACAAATTCACAACTTAGCGACTCACAAGACAAGGGACAAGTCATCTCCGATAATCAAGTCGACACAACGAGCATGGGAAATAACCAATATGGATCATCATCTAGTTCGGCGGCATATCAAAATTATGGTACGCCAAATAATACAAACACCGCGCAAAATAATAATAATAACAACAACGGCGAATATCGTCGCCCATTAACTGTCATATTTTGACCGATCGACAAGGATTTCGAGGATGAATTGACTTGAGCAAACATTATTACAGGAAATTTTTTAATATAAAGTTTTTAAAATAAGTAAATAAGGCTTTTATCTTTGTTTAGAGAATGCACTTGTGTTTTTAAGAAAAAAATTCGTGCAATTAAAGAGTAAGCTTCTATTGGATGCTTCTAAATATTTTTGTTTAAAGCTAATTAATGTATAAGTTTTACAAGTTTGTTGTAGAAAAAAAAAATCTTTATCTAAATAGAGAAAATATGTAATATGTAAAGTTAGTCTAAAAAAAAGACAAGTAATGAGCTAAAATGTATACGAATAAAATGTTTTAAATCAATATCTTAATTAAGTCTAATGGTTATAATCATAATGAGGAAGTAATTGATGTGTATTAATTGGATATATAATAAAGTTCATTATGATTGACTCAACAAATTATAGTTTTTAATTTGAAATTGCCCTCGAATGCATCAAAAGCAATAAGGAGAAACGATTTTGAGCCGATTTTTTGTGAAATTCTTGTACCCTTTTGCCGAGTTTTCCGTGAAAAGCCTCCGAAAATGCTGTTTTTCACATTTTTTCACCCGATTTAATCGGTTATTGCACCCGATTCGGAAGTAACGACTTTTTTAAAATCGATTTTGTCGAGAGATGGCGTTCCGAACAGTTAATAAACCGAGTTTGAATCGGTTAATCGGTTCAATTAAAATAAATTTTAATTTTTATATAAAAAAAAATCCAATAAAGAGCTCTTAAAAAAAAAATTAAAAAAAAATAAAAATAAATTAATTAAATTAAAAAAAATTAATTAATTAAAAAAAAAATTTTTTAATCTAAATGCTAAATTTTTTGGGGTTTTTTACGGAAAACTCGGCAAAAAATTTTTTTTTCATCGTATGTAATCACAACAAATTAATTCATAAATTCAAATCGAGTTCCATTAACCAATTTCGAGCTTGTTCAAATCGAGTTTCACAGACATTAACCAATTTGCAAAAAAATTGAATGAAAAGTGCGAGTAAAAATTGTTGCCTTTAAGAATCAAATTTCATGTAGATAATTCAGAAAAAAATGATCCGTTATATTAACGAAAATAGCTATTTTTGAAGAAAATTTTGAATGAATATTAATTAATTTATTTTTAATTTTATGAGAAATAATTTAATTTTTTTCTAAATATTTGCTAAAAAAATATTGTTCTACATATTGACTTCGAAATTGATGTTCCATTAATTATTAATTAATTAAAATTAAAATTTTAACAATAAACTTAAAACTAATTTTTAAAATTAACTTTCAAATATTTCAGAAAACAACCCCTTAAGACAATAACCATATTGCACACAAAATAGATACCTCTTGTTGTTTTAATTTGACTTTAATATGCATTTAAACTCATCTTTGCTTTGATTACAATTCAAATTGACAGGCAGTGTAGACAAATAATCATCCCCCCTACTTAGATTATTCACAGCTATTTGATTTTTGATCCTATTTAAATCTTATTTGTGTGAAAAAAATAATAAAATAAACGATAAAGGGGTTGGTTGGCAAGTGAGTAAGTATAAGTACTGTAACGAAATCAGCACATATGCAACACTCTTGAACAATTGCACCCCTCATTCTCGTTTTACTTTTATCATACATTGTGCGAAATGTTTCAATTGTATTTGATGAAAATAATAATCATAATAATGATACAAGAAAAATTTGTATGCAATAAAATGCTTTAATAATAACAATTTACACGGCTATTGTGGGAGGGAAAAGGAGAAAGAGAGTAACTTTTTTATAAAAATTCCTTTCTCATTAGAGAATTTCGTATAGTTAGCATTGTTTGGTAGCAAGGGACAATAAAAAACGGATTTAAATAAATAAACAATTAAAGGTTTATTGTCTTCTCGTTACTTTTCTCCATAAAATGAATGAATGACGCAGTCACCGATAAAGGGATTAATTATACAATCGAATAACGGAGGAGAAAAGAAAATTGTGTTAAAGAGAAAAAAAATAAAAATTATTAAATTAATCACAAATACCAGAAAGGAGCAAAGAAGAACAAAAATAAATAGCAATTGTTCGGCGAAACAATAACAAAACGGAGTGACAGACATTCACAATTGAATTGACGACACTTGACACATAATCATAATATTGACACAAGAGAAAAGAGAAGTCTTTCTCCATTTATGCCCGATAGCTACATCTATATTACTTTCTTTATTTGATCGAACAATAGAACAAACAATAACATCTCTCAATGGCAATCTTTATCACAAAACTCTTGACTTTGTTATTCTTGGATATGGATCCATCTATTTAATGAAAATGGAAAAGCCTTCGAGAAAAGGAACAAAATACCAAAAACCACATGTTGCGTCATCAATATCACAATTATTGCAATCCTGACACAAAATACCAACATATATGAGGAAAACCAACAACAACAAACAACAACAAAAGCCATAAAAGAGACTATAAAATGTTCATCATATTGTAGTTAGGACAAAAAGTGATCGTATCACAGTCAGAACACAATAAACCACACCCGTTTCTATTGGATTGGATATAAAAAGCATCTTTTGTGTATGGAGCATTTGTCGCTGTGTGCTAATGTTCTTCGCATTGTACAGCAATTCTGTTTACAACATTAAAAAAAACGGAGATCCGTGCGCATGGAAAATTATTTTTCTTGAAAATTAAACAAAAAAATCCTAATGAAGCTTCTAAACTGGAATTATAAAAAAAAAAATAATAATATAATAATAAAAAAAGGCATCCGATTTTCTTCTGTGGGCACACATTTGACTAAAACTCATAATAAAACCGTAAAAATTTCCCCATTTCCTCCATTTGTATTTATTCAAAGCAACGAACAATGTGTACAAGAGCATTTTTCTCTACGAATGACAGAAAGAGACGACAAACTCCATACAATGCTAATGGATCCACGCAGTGTTTCTCCCCCTTTTATGTGCTTTGAACACAGAACTCCATGAAAGAGGACAAAAAACATCCATGTTTACACCACATTATCAGACCACACACGCCATTCAACGTACAGACGAACAAATAAAATAATAAAAGGAGAGAATAAAAGGCGAAAAATTATACGAGTCTATAGGACAGCACGTGATTCGCATTTTGTTGTACAAGTAGAAAATAGCGCGCGCGAGTGTCGACGACAAAAGGATAAAAAAGAAGACAGTTTATCTATTAGTTCATTGTCACATGTGTACTCAAACGGTGTAAACGTTTCTTTCAAGAATAAAATAATAAAAAATAAAATTATGAAAAAGTAATAAGTTAAACATTTTGGGATTATTTTATCGATAACCATTGACAAAGACGGTTGTGTTATTTATTAAAAATTATTTTAAAAAAATAATATAAAAAATAAAAAAAAAAATAATAAATAAAAAAAAAACCTACATGAACTTTGAAAATTTGATAAAAATCAACAAGATTGATCTATTAAAATTCGCGGAAACATTCCAATCGGCAACAACTTCAACATCAATAGCACTAAAAAGTAGCGAAGAAAACAAATTTTTCACAAGTGAAAATAGTGATGATAATCATATAATAGTAGACGACGATTCGTCATCTCTAACTCGTATTGTTGGCAGACAAATTATCAAACAGTTAAGAATTTTTCATCAAAAATGACATCAAGCTCAGCAAAATCGCCAAGTTCTAACATTGATCACATCAAACGCCCCATGAATGCTTTCATGGTTTGGTCACGAGGGCAGAGACGAAAAATGGCACAAGACAACCCAAAAATGCACAATTCTGAAATTTCGAAGCGACTTGGCGCTGAATGGAAATTACTCACGGAAGGACAAAAAAGACCGTTTATTGATGAGGCAAAAAGATTAAGGTAAATTTATTTTTGTATCAGGCGAATAAATTTAATATATTAATTTTTTGTCGCCCCCCATTTCGATTTTGTCGAAAAAATTCAGGGGAAAAAATAAAAATTAAATTAAAAATAGAAATATTTTTTTATTTTTTTTTTTGAAATCAAAGAAATCCGCTTTTAAATTAAAAAATAAAAAAAATTACTGTGGGAGATTTTGTTTGATTTTTTTTATTTTAAGTTTAAATTTCAAAATAATATAATTAAAAATTAAATGAATAATATTAAATTAAAAATAATAAAAAATTAAATTAAAATAAAAAAAAATAAAAAAATAATTAAAAATAAAAAAAATTTAAATTAAATTAAAAATTAAATGAATCAACCAAAAAAATCAAAAATATTTATTTTTTTATTTCCTTAAAAAAATGAAAATATTAAATTTATTCGCCTAAGTCGTAAACATCAATATGCATACGCATACAAAACAAACATTTTCTTTCCGGTATTATATCTGAAATTCTGTAACCGCCTTTTAAAACAGCTATCAGTTATATTTAAACCTTTTTTTGTGTAAATACAATCGAATGAATGTTCAGACTCAGAATCAAAAGAGCTTTTATTATTACGATCGTAGTCGATTTGAAGGTGAACAAATAAAGAAACACGAAATAAATAAAAATAAACCCAAAAAAGAATCATTCACTCACTGATAGATAAGAAATCTGTGTACTTTGTATTACTAATGTTAATGTCTTTTTGATATCGTTTTCGTTCTTTCTTTTTTTATTTATTGTGTATGCAAAAGAGGATCCTTTATGTGTATTACTTACACTTCATAATCCAAATAAATACGAGCAAACAAAGAATTTTTTGATAAGAAATACAAATATCGAATGCTTTTTTTCATTTATTTTTTTAACACTTTTAAAGTAAATAATTTTTTTTTTATTTTCAGAGCTTTGCACATGAAAGAGCATCCTGACTACAAATATCGTCCTCGACGTAAGCCAAAAACTCTCGTGAAATCTCCGACGCCTAACAATATTAGTAACAACAACAACAACAATAATAATTCGCAAAATAATATTTCAGTGAAGGATTCGCCTCCGCAAAATACAAAATACACATATCACAACTTTGACCTAACTGTTCCAGGCATATCAACTCGCCCTCCTCCCTTACCATTCGCGCCATATACGCCTTATGATTTTACATTTGCTGATCTTCAAGCTCGTCTAAATGCACTTTACTATCATCAGTGTTTCGGGAGAAGTTCTTTCAATCCAATGACAGAATCGATATCACCTTCGCCCCCGTCAACGTATAATAAGCCTCCGAGATCACCGCCAACAATTTCTTTGCCAACGACTCCTCCGATGCATCAAACTTCTCCGAATGGAGCAAATGTCATTTGACCAACTCCATTGCGCTATGGAAATGGCGTTGTCTCGGAAACTGTCTAAACTTTTTCTTTTAAGCAATATTTGTTGTTCTTAAATGTTTTTCTTGTCTAATTTACTTTTCTATTGTTATTTAAAGTCATATTGTGAAATAAAAATTTAAATTAACACAAATCAGTTTTTCACGCCCCTGCGTCGTTGACAAAACGCTAAATTAACCCCTCTTGTTCGTTGTTGATTTTTAAATTAATTTCCCCTTTTTTTTCCTTGCTTATCATAAAACAATATTATTTTCTCGGCAGTTGAACTTTCAATTGAATTGAATGCATTCTTATCAAAATATCAATTTTCACTGCCTTTTGTGGTAAATTTAGTTATATTATTATTATTAGAAGGGTGTTTATTATGTGACACAAATGGCAGCAGGTCATCTTTTCTGTTAAGAGTCTTAAATGATAATAATAATCATGACACGTGCGGTTTTGTTTTCTTTTCATGCCATTTGTTATACACTTCTGAGATTTGCTCGTTTTTTATTGTAGTCATCGCAGAAAAAAACGGAAACTAAGGGCCTTGCTGTTCAAAGTGAAACATCGCGATAACTTGCTTTCTTTCTTGCACGATATTCTACTTGAATACTATTAAAAATATTCCATATAATACGTCGAAACAACGAAAAACGAAGCAAATATATTGTTTTTAAGATAAGAAATTTATGACCTTGTCTTCCTCTTTTTCATTTTTTTACAACATTATCTTTTCTCTCGCTTTTATTTGAACTTACAATATTTGGTTTGTTTTCTTTAACATTGTTATTGCTGTATTTAAGATTTTTTCTCGCAAAAACAGTTTTTTGTATTCATTTTCATATCAACTCAAAGGCTCGATGTATTTACTAATGAACTTCAACAATAAAAAAAAACTTTTGATTTTTGTGTTTTTGTCAACCCCCCAAAATATTAAAAGTAAGATCACGTTTCAGAGAACAATCAAGCAACAAAAGGGTAAATTTTATTCAATCATAATAATAATGCCTTTTTTTATTCATCGCTTCTCATAGTGTCTATGTGTCGATTTTGTTGATAAAAAATGTGAAAAACTCTTGCGGAACAGTGAATTGAACGGATTGAAAATCGAAAGTTTTTATACTATTGATTTAAGTATAAATATTAAAATTTTGTCAAGATACTAACTTTTTTTCGGACGATACAAGTATGAAAAAAAAAATTAATTTCTATAAATATTCTTAAGATTTTTTTTTTCATTCAAATACGAAAGAAAATATTTAGAATGAAAATTTAGATATTTTGTTTTAAATTTGATCGAAAGTATGCAAAAAATATATTTGATATACTCGATATCAGACATCAGAATACGTAAGAAGGCAATATGATGGAAATTATTCCAAAATGCTGCCCAAGAGTTCTTTCTTTACTTTTCTTTTCGAAAGAACCTAACTAACCTGAGCTAAAACGCACTTTTCTATTTCCTACGAAAACTTAAAACTACCTAACGCTCTATAGCAGAATCCCTTATATACTATTGGGGAACACAATTCCCGTTACAAAAACAATTGAAGCTTTCCCTGACTTAAAAAAAAATAAAAAAGCTTTCCCTATAGAGCGACAAATGCTCTAAACTTAATTCTAGCTGAAAAAAACTTAAAAGCTACCCTAACGAAAAGTGCGTGAAATATTCTACTTAAAACTAAAAAGATTCAAAAACTTACCCGTTTTCCTGTCATTGATCCCAATGATTCCCGTCTCTTTTTGCGCCTTTTTTCCTGTGAAAATCGTCGATTACGATGTGATTCTCTCTTCTTTCCTCTTGTGTTTAATTTTTGCTAAAAAAAAAAAGATTTTCGGAACTCTTTTTGACAACGCAAAATTGCCGCAAAGAGTTCCAAATTACAATGTATTCTATTGAAATTGACAACTTACCCTAAATTTCGATGATCGCTTCCATCGTCTTGATCGCCTCATCATTTCTCCCTCTTTTTATATGTTTTCTTTATTTTTTGTTTCATCCTTCATCTTATCCTGTTAGTCCTCTGCTTTGTCTTGCATGTTCTAATAAAAAAATATTTTAAAAAAGCCTTTAATATAATTAAAAAGTGTAAAATTACACGAACCTCGTGTTTATTGTTTTTCTCCCAAAACCAATATGGCGGATGTCATTCGTTTAGGCCGATACAAATATCAAAAATGCTTCCGATCTCACTATCTATAAAAGTAACTACCTATAAAAAGGAAAATTTTATTTTTTCAGTTTTTCATAAAAATTTTGAAAATTAGAAAGAATAATTTTCTTCACAAATAAATACAAAAAATTAAAAAAAAAAAATTTTATAAATAATTCTCCATTTTTTTTTTCACATATTTATATAAATTTTTTTTTTACATAAATTTTTAATATGAGAAAAATTGAATTCTTTTTTTTAACAAAATGTAGGTACAGATTTAATATTTTCAAAAATTTTTAAAAGAAACATAAATATTAATGATTTCTTTTAATTTGGAGGAAATTGAGGAGAAAACCTAAAAGACGAAAACAAACTTATATTTATGTAATTCAAAAACAATAAAAGGTATAATTAAAAATTCTTTTGCTAAATTATTCAATAGAACAATCGAATGAAAATAACAACTGCGATTATTTGCGTTTATTGCATTTTTTCGAAAAGGCTCTGTTTTTTTTTCAATGCAAGCTCAAATATTTATTTTTTCACCCATCACAATCAATCATGTGAGTCGATATTAAATTATAGTTTGCATTGTTCGTCCTCAATTCAAGCAACACAACAGATTGCATTGTGTGCATTTTGTCACTTTTTTGTTACAACAAGCAATCAATTGCAACGTTGCGTTGAATAGCAGCCTAAATACGGGGTTTGTTATAGACCTAATTGTAGTCCGGTTTATTTATGTGTCGCGAATAATAAATTTATTTCAATTCTTCACTTCTCCAACAAAAAAAAATCATCACGTTTTTTTATTATTTTGCTTTTTATTCATTGAGTAACAATAAAAGAAAAAATTTTCACTCATTCCATTTTTATTTAGAACAAGCTATAAAAGAAAAACATGAATAATAACAACAACAACAACGAATCTTATCTAAATTCATGTTATTTAAGTATCAATTTTCCATGGTTTTAAACATTGAAGTGTAAATTGTATTTTTGAAAAGATTAAATGAAAAAATCCGTATGCAAACATATGACGAGGTTTAGGCACACAGTAAACAGATAATGTACGTCAGAAAAATATTATGGAAGAACTCTTCGTCTTCATTGGTATTTTTAATGAAAGAAGAAAAAAAAAATACGATAAGGGATGTAAATATTAAAGACAAGGAGGGCATGAAAGCAGGAAAAATAACATTCAGATAAGATGTTTCTCCTTTCTCGTTTCATTATTATAAAAAAAATATACATGCACAGTTAAGCTTAAATTCATTGTCATAAAGAAAAGGAAAATAAAATTTTATGATTTATCGCCAGTTTTCTCCAATGCGAGAGTATGTCAAAAACCGACATTTTTTAAAGAATTTACGAACCGGATGTCTTCTTTTTTTATCCAAAAAAATAAGAAAGAAAAAAGAAGAAAGTCGAAAGGAAAAGGAATTGTGTCACATTTTCTTTGCTTTCTTCTCTGAATGTGAATGTAAATGGCCTCTTTGACCGGAAATAAAATGATTCTTATCTAATTGAATAAAAAAAGGCTATTTTGATTTGGTTCTTGTTCGCTTTTTCATTGGAAGCGACTTGGATGCCATTGTTCATTCTTTGTCTTCTTTATAAAATAAAATAGACTTGAAGCAACGAACAATTTTTTTTCCGCATCACCATCACTCTATTATCATTTTCACTTAATTCCAACATAAATATTATTATATCTCAGCTAATACGAACATAAAAGACGCTTTTCTCCATAATATTTAGTATACTGCTCGGGATTTTGTCTCGTAGACCGCACAATAGAAGAGAAGCAAAATGCTGTGAAAAGAAAATGGAATTCACCCAGAATTTCCATATAATTCACATAATTTTGGTACTAATATAATAATAACCTAATAAAAAAAAGAAGAATGGAAATCATCATATAAACACACACGCAGCGTCCAAAAAATCATCGGCACACAGGCAGTCGGTTATAACAATAAAAGAGAAGAATAAGAGACAACAGAAAAACATTTAATACTTTTTTGTTGTTCTATAATTCTATTATATTGCTGCATGTTCTTTTGATGATAAGCACATTGTTTCAAATATACCCATGTAGCTCTACAATGAATTGCACCGCAGATATTTGTATTTTACGCTGCAAGAGTCTTTTATAAAACCATTTAGAAAGCCACAACGCTCTATATTGTTGCAGGAGGATTTTCATATGCTCTTTGTTAGATTTTATTGTAACAAACGTGACCTTTTTTCTTGTGCAATTGTTAGATAAATGTCATTGTAATAGTTTAATTTACGCCTCTCTCTCTTTCGATTTATAAGGAAAAAGTTTTGCTGTAAGACGAGTGAATCACCTGTTCATTAATGACCAAAGTTTTTCTTTTCAGAAAAAAATGAAAAGGTCGAAAATTAAATTTAAACTTTTTATAAAAGAAAAAAAAATTAAAAGAAAAGGTACTGATGAGTTTATTTGACGACTTTTATTTTATTGAATAGATGACAACTTCATCTGTTTTTCAAAGAAAAATGAATTGCTATTGAATGCATTTTGGTGAATTTAAGAATGATAAAAAATTTAATGTTGATTCGATTTTTCATTTTTTTTTTGTCTGTTTTGTAGGTATATTACCGTAATGTAGATAATTCTTATTGAAAATTTTTTTTCAGCAAATATTTAGACAAATTTTAAATTATTTCTCATAAAATCAAAAAATAAATTAATAAAAATAAATTAAAATAATTCATTTTCAAAAAATTTGTTAAATAAATTTAAAAGTTTGTTAAAAAATAAAAAAAATAATTTAAATTTATTTTTTTTTATTTTAATTTTTTTTTTAATTTTTATTTTATTTTATTTTTTTTTATTTTTTTATTTTGTTATTTTATATTTTTTAAATAAATTTTCTTCTTTTTGAAAATTTCTTATTGAAATATTGAATAATTTAGCTAAATGATCAAAAACATTTGTAAAACAATAATTTTTTAACAAATTTTCAAATTATCTTATTTTTTCATTTTCTTGAATTGTGGATGCCCTATGATAGAATTTTCACTGTATAAGTAGAAACCATTTTTAAAAAATTCTCGGATAGACATTTTGAAATCGTTTTTTTTTTCTTCACTTAAACACTTTGAATTATAAATAAATAAAAAAATGTAAGCATAAGCGAATGAATAGGAAGAAAAGAAAAATTAAATTCTTTTGAACAAAGCTTCATTTGTCATCAATTGTCATATTTTTCAAAACTTATTAAGGATACTTCTTATCAAAAACCGTGAATTGAAGGTGAAGAAAAAAGGTAATTAAGGAAGTTTTTTTCCTCTTTGACTTCTTTCTTTTCATTCCGCTAAAAAAAATTTGAGATATTATTTTTGCATAAAATATCGGAAGTAACAAACATAATATCGTATCACTTTATTTCTCGTGTATCATTATATTCGGTTGTAAAAGTAAACATTTTGAAAGCGTTGCTCGTTAAAACTCATTATTTTTTCATATTTATTCTATTTTTCTTGAAACATACAGTAGCATTTATGGCCATTTTTATTTTATCTCAAAAGCATGAAAAATTTTTCTTGTTCTTTAATGGAAGCGAAGCAAAATAAAATCGCGTTAATTTACGCTGTAGAAAAAAAAACAAGTTGCATCAATTCTACCAATGAAAAATCTACCAATGAAAGAAATGAATCAGAATTATAATAATGCCGCACGTTTTCCATTCACCCAAGGAATGTGAAAAATATAGCAAAGTAGACTGGCAATGTAGTCAAATCTCCTCATAAAGCCTTCTTTTGTCATCGCTTTTATTGTTGAGCATCTATGAAAAAAAATTGAAGAATATAATAATAATGTGTAGAGAAGAAAAGTTGAAATAGCAAAAGAATTGTAGATAAATAAAAATTGCCATTCTCGAGGATTACTTTTCTCTTGTGTTGTTACTTTGTAATTTTATTATTTTTTTATTGTGCAAAAACATTCAGAAAATATAATGGAAACTTTTAAGCACTTGCAAAATATTTTTTCTTGAAGAAACTAAAAAGAATATAAAAAAATAAAATAAAAAATTTTTTTAAATTAAAAAAATATATAAAAAATAATAAAAAAATTAAATTAATGTAAAAAAAAAATATAAAAAAAAAATGTAAAAAAATATTTAAAAAAAATTAAAATCAAAAATATAAAAAAAAATATTAAAAAAAAATATTAAAAAAATAAATTATTTAAATAAATAAAATAAAATTAAAAAAAAAATATAAAATAAAATAAAAAATAAAAAAAAATATTAAAAAAATATATTTAATGAAGTTTTCAACTTCAAAAATTAAAAAAAAAAATTTTTTTTTTCAAATCAAAATTTCAAAATCGCCTGTACATCGGAAAAAAAAATTTAGAAAACGTCCAAAACAAAAGTTATTTCTAAAATCAAAAATTTTGAGAAAACCGTGATCTAGCTTAAAAATCGGTATGTGAGCCCTCATAATAAGAGGATTTTGACTTAAATTTTTTTTAATCAATTTTTTTCGCTTCTTTAAATGGCTCTTGTACATCGAAAACGCAAAATTTAGAAAAAGTCCAAAACAAAAGTTGTTTCTAACATCAAAACCTTCATTTTGAGACGGAGAACCGTGATCTAGCTTAATTTTGAAAAATCGGTATGTGAGCCCTCATGACTTAAATTTTTTTTAATCAATTTTTTTCGCTAACATCTTTAAATGGCTCCTGTACATCGAAAACGCAAAATTTAGAAAAAGTCCAAAACAAAAGTTGTTTCTAACATCAAAACCTTCATTTTGAGACGGAGAACCGTGATCTAGCTTAATTTTGAAAAATCGGTATGTGAGCCCTCATAATAAAAGGATTTTGACTTAAATTTTTTTAATCACCGCATTTCTAACATCAAAACCTTCATTTTTTTCGGTATGTATAATAAAAGGATTTTGACTTAAATTTTTTTAATCAATTTTTTTCGCTAACATCTTTAAATGGCTCCTGTACATCGAAAACGCAAAATTTAGAAAAAGTCCAAAACAAAAGTTGTTTCTAACATCAAAACCTTCATTTTGAGACGGAGAACCGTGATCTAGCTTAATTTTGAAAAATCGGTATGTGAGCCCTCATAATAAAAGGATTTTGACTTAAATTTTTTTTAATCAATTTTTTTCGCTAACATCTTTAAATGGCTCCTGTACATCGAAAACGCAAAATTTAGAAAAAGTCCAAAACAAAAGTTGTTTCTAACATCAAAACCTTCATTTTGAGACGGAGAACCGTGATCTAGCTTAATTTTGAAAAATCGGTATGTGAGCCCTAATAATAAAAGGATTTTGACTTAAATTTTTTTAATCAATTTTTTTCGCTAACATCTTTAAATGGCTCCTGTACATCGAAAACGCAAAATTTAGAAAAAGTCCAAAACAAAAGTTGTTTCTAACATCAAAACCTTCATTTTGAGACGGAGAACCGTGATCTACAAAAGTTGAAAAAATTTTGAAAAATCGGTATGTGAGCCCGCATAATAAGAGGATTTTGACTTAAATTTTTTTAATCAATTTTTTTCGCTAACATCTTTAAATGGCTCCTGTACATCGAAAACGCAAAATTTAGAAAAAGTCCAAAACAAAAGTTGTTTCTAACATCAAAACCTTCATTTTGAGACGGAGAACCGTGATCTAGCTTAATTTTGAAAAATCGGTATGTGAGCCCTCATAATAAAAGGATTTTGACTTAAATTTTTTTAATCAATTTTTTTCGCTAACATCTTTAAATGGCTCCTGTACATCGAAAACGCAAAATTTAGAAAAAGTCCAAAACAAAAGTTGTTTCTAACATCAAAACCTTCATTTTGAGACGGAGAACCGTGATCTACAAAAGTTGAAAAAATTTGAAAAATCGGATTTTGAAAAATCGGTATGTGAGCCCCATAATAAAGGATCGGTTGTGACTTAAATTTTTTTAATCAATTTTTTTAAAAGCTCCTGATTTTGTCCAAAACAAAAGTTGTTTCTAAATTTTTTTAATCAATTTTGAGCCCTCATAATAAGAGGATTTTGACTTAAATTTTTTTAATCAATTTTTTTCGCTAACATCTTTAAATGGCTCCTGTACATCGAAAACGCACAATTAAGAAAAAGTCCAAAACAAAAGTTGTTTCTAACATCAAAACCTTCATTTTGAGACGGAGAACCGTGCAAAATCTAGCTTAATTTTGAAAAATCGGTATGTGAGCCCTCATAATAAAAGGATTTTGACTTAAATTTTTTTAATCAATTTTTTTCGCTAACATCTTTAAATGGCTCCTGTACATCGAAAACGCAAAATTTAGAAAAAGTCCAAAACAAAAGTTGTTTCTAACATCAAAACCTTCATTTTGAGACGGAGAACCGTGATCTACAAAAGTTGAAAAAATTTTGAAAAATCGGTATGTGAGCCCGCATAATAAGAGGATTTTGACTTAAATTTTTTTAATCAATTTTTTTCGCTAACATCTTTAAATGGCTCCTGTACATCGAAAACGCAAAATTTAGAAAAAGTCCAAAACAAAAGTTGTTTCTAACATCAAAACCTTCATTTTGAGACGGAGAACCGTGATCTAGCTTAATTTTGAAAAATCGGTATGTGAGCCCTCATAATAAAAGGATTTTGACTTAAATTTTTTTAATCAATTTTTTTCGCTAACATCTTTAAATGGCTCCTGTACATCGAAAACGCAAAATTTAGAAAAAGTCCAAAACAAAAGTTGTTTCTAACATCAAAACCTTCATTTTGAGACGGAGAACCGTGATCTACAAAAGTTGAAAAAATTTTGAAAAATCGGTATGTGAGCCCTCATAATAAGAGGATTTTGACTTAAATTTTTTTAATCAATTTTTTTCGCTAACATCTTTAAATGGCTCCTGTACATCGAAAACGCAAAATTTAGAAAAAGTCCAAAACAAAAGTTGTTTCTAACATCAAAACCTTCATTTTGAGACGGAGAACCGTGATCTAGCTTAATTTTGAAAAATCGGTATGTGAGCCCTCATAATAAGAGGATTTTGACTTAAATTTTTTTTAATCAATTTTTTTCGCTAACATCTTTAAATGTCGCCTGTACATCGGAAACGCAAAATTTAGAAAAAGTCTTTTTTGTAATTTTTAGTACATTGTGTTTATATGTTTGTCCAGCATATGAAGAATTGGCAATAATTTCTCTTAAACTAAACAATGACTCGGTACACAAACGGGTTATGTAACAAACATATACTACAATTCGAATTTGCTTTGCTAATTCAAGGTACTTTTTAATTTTATTTTTTTACATTTTTTTTTTAATTTTTTAAAGTGTTTGTTGAAAATCCACGAAATCTTAATCAAAACATCTTATACTTACAGGAACACATGAGAAAAATCGACAAACTTTCTTTCCGCTACATTTACAAAATTTTTCATTATCTCTCGATCAAAAATGCTGTCGTTAAAGACGCGAATTTTCACCGTTATACGTTGTTCATTTGTAATTATATTTATGGCTAAAACCACAATGAATGAAGTAAAACGCGCATTTCGCGCTACACAGAAGGTAATCAAGCACCATTGAATCGTATATACTTTACATTTTCCTTCAAAAAGTTTAAACGAGCAAAGTCTGTGCAAAATAATTGCGAATTATTTCCGTTTGTTAAACAAAATAAAATATATGAACTCTTTCTCAAGCATTTTCCGCAGAATAAAATAAAATGAAGATGATAATGGAAAAACTTTTTCCACGATGCTCTCAAATAAAATGAAAGAAAATGTGTACAAACAAGTCGTTTTTCAAGTAAGTGAGCAACTGAACGACCGTAAAAAAAAGTTTGTTTTTTCTAACATCCTTTTTCCTCTTCGACTTGCGTGACATTCAAGAAATATTATTTGACATATAATTATTTATGGTTGCTGCTAAAGTAAATTTTTTCGCTTCTGATTATTAAATTCAATTGCATGTTGATGCAAAAATTCAAATTAGAAAAAATTTTGCTTCATTTGATTTTAAATATGAGAATTTTCTAACAGTTTATGATAAAATGCAAACTTTTCTCACATTAATATTGAGATTTTAATCTCATGCTCAGTTAGCTCAGAGGATCTTAAGGATGTGTGAAAAATAAATTTAATAAAAGTAATTCGAACGGATTTTTTCTTTACCGAAGAGGAGGAAAAGAAATTGAATTTAACAAAATATGGCGTCAAAAATAACGATACGCTCCTTCCTCTCATCTCAGAGTTATTGAA
Organism: Culicoides brevitarsis; assembly: GCF_036172545.1. Lineage (NCBI taxonomy): Eukaryota > Metazoa > Arthropoda > Insecta > Diptera > Ceratopogonidae > Culicoides > Culicoides brevitarsis. Next base: position 6,346,392 of record NC_087085.1, read on the forward strand.
AATTGTAAAATAATTGAAAAAAATGCGCCTGCAGCATTTGTTGTTTCAATCACATATTTATCCTCCGACTCGTTTTCTAAACACTGATTGTCACACGAACGCAATTCAATGTTGCAAAAAATTGTTGTTCTGCATTGTGATTGGCTTTTCTGTTTTTTGAAAAAATAAAAATGCCGCTAGATAAAAGCAACTGCAAATTTTAAACCAGGGTTGAAAAAAATTTCAGTTAAAAAAAAATTCCTAAAGCTTTTGCTTATTTTTTTTAATTTTAAATAAATTTTTCAATTAATTTTTTTTTTTTGTTTAAATTTTTAATTATTTTTAAATAAAAAATTTTTTAAATTAAGTTGACTTTTGACTTAAAAGTAAAAGCCTTTAAAGCTAATTAACTTTTGCTTAAGTAAAAAATTAAGTCAAATAATTCAAAATAAAAAGCTTAATTTTCAAAAAATTTTAATTTTTCATAAAAAATGGTTCGAAATTGAAAAAAAAAATTAAATTTTTTGAAAAATTAGGCTTTTAATTTTGACTAAACTAACTTAAACTTTTATTTAAGTAAAAGTAAATTAGCTTTATAGGCTTTTACTTTTAATTTTTAAGTCAAAAGTCAACTTAACTTTAAAAATGTCAATTCAATTTAAAAATAAATAAAAATTTAAACAAAAAAAATTTAATTGAAAAATTTATTTAAAATTAAAAAATAAAGAAAAAGCTTTAAATTTTTTTTTGACTGAAAGTTTTTTCAACCCTGGCTATAATTGAGTCATGGATGTATTAAAAACACGGATGACATGATTTCAAAATAATTTCCTGACGGACTATGGATGCAAAAAAAAATTGTTCACCATTATGAGGAATAAAAATTAAATTAATTACGGTTCGCCGCAATTCAATTAATTCGACAGAGTCAAGTCTCTTGCCATGTCTTGATTCCCATTATTTCTATTATGCTATGGCATAATTATTCTCTTTATTTAGATTACATTATTTTGTGACACAAACACACAGGACACACAGAGTTACAACGACGACAAAAACACTTAACCCATCTTGTTATAGCACCCGGAAATTTTCAATTTCGTCCCATGATTAAATTTTGCTTGCAAGATGGATGAACGTAAACTTGCTTGATATGTACTTAGCTCGAAAACTCGTTCCTTGTAAAGTTTTCAACTAAAGGAGGAGAAATTAAAATTAGTTTCGTATAAATTTTTTTATTCAACAGTTTTTATAAAAATAAATAACATTTTTTAAAGATTTTTTGTCATTATTTATCTAAAAATTCAAAAAAACAACCCGTTCTTTTTTTTTTTGCTCTATTTTTCTCGAAAATTAAGCTAATGTAGCCTTTTGACCAACAAAGTTTAGCGGAGTAGGTTCACTTTTGTTTATGAATTGGGCATATCTGAAAAAAAAGTCAAATGTTATTTATAAGAGTATTCAAAATGTATTTTAATGTATTTTAATTTTATTTTAAAATGTATTTTTTAAAAGATTATTTTTTCTTAACTTTTGTATTGAAAATGATATTTTTACAAGAATTTTATTTTCTAATTTATTTTTAAATCATTAAACTTATATTTTCAAAATTAAAAAAAAAATTTAAAGACAACCTTCAATACAAAAGTTTACAAAAAATTTAAAAAAAATTATTAAAAATTTTTTTTTAAAGAAATTTTTTGTAAAAATTCATTTTTAATACAAAAGTTAAAAAAAATTAAAAAAAAAAATTTAAAAAAAATGAAAAAAAAAATTTTTTTTATAAAAAGACAATTTTTGAAAAAATATTATTTTCAATAAAAAAGTTAAAAAAAAAAATAAAAAATTTAAAAAAAAATAATTAAAGAAAAATTCCTTGAAAAATTATGAACATAGACCTAAATTTTTTTTATGAAAATTGTTTGTATGAAAAATTATTTTTTTTTTATTTTTTCCCCATTTGGAAAAAAATCTTTTGGGACAAAAAGTTCGAAAAAAAATTTGGGACGGCCTAAAGTAAATTTTTCAAAAAAAAAAAAATACACTTACACATGTTTATATCGCTCCAAATCCGCCGGTTTAATAGAAGGATTCGTCTTTGTCAGTGCCTTCTGCAGATGTTTCTTCGTAATAACCACATATTCTTGAGTCTGTGCCGTATTGCCTCCATGTTTTTCCAAATACTCTTGCACAGCATCCATATTCGCCGTCGTCAAGAAACTCATAATATCCGCACCCGTAAATCTTTCCATTTTCTCCGCAAAATCTTTCCATTCGACATCTTTTCCGAGATGCAATGTCGCACTCAATGCCTTCAAGATCTTCATCCTAGACTGCTTATTTGGCAGCGTTATCTCGATATGTCGATCAATACGTCCCGGTCGAATAATTGCGGGATCCAGAAGCTCCGGTCTCGAAGTTGCAGCAACAACAATGACTCCCTTAAGCTCTTCGACCCCATCAAGTTGCGTCAAAAACTGATTGACAACACGATCGGTCACGCCCGTTGAATCATGCCCTCTTCGCGGCGCCAAACTATCAAATTCATCGAAAAACAGCACGCAAGGACGAGCAGCACGAGCTTTAGCAAATAAATTTCTCACATTTTCCTCACTTTGTCCGATAAATTTGGCAAGTAATTCGGGACCTTTGACGGAAATCATTCGCAAAGACCACGTTTTGGCAATTTGTTTGACAAAAAAGGTTTTTCCCACACCCGGAGGTCCGTACAACAAAATTCCTTTGGGCAATTTAATCGGAGCTCCTTCGAAAATACCTGGCAACTCAATAGGCCATTTAATTACTTCTTCAAATACTTCAATAGCTTTTTCAAGTCCCGGGATTTGATCGCCCGGAATATCAGCTTCTTCAAGTTCAGATTGACTATGACTCTCGATACCTTGTAAAAATATTTCGTTCGTGACTTTTAGAGCATCTTTCAAATTTTCATCCATTAACGTTGGTTCTCGCGGATTTTTCTTAAATGCATAGTAAATACTTCGTTCGATAAAGAACGCCAAATCGCCGATTTTGTATCCATCCGTCATGTTTGCGTATTTATCCCAATTAATTAATTTCCGATCAGGTATTTTGGCGTTCATACAGGATTCCTTAATGAAAAGTTCTCGATCGATTTTATCAAGAGAGGGCATCGTAATGATTTTATGAAACAAATGAAAGCCTTTTTTAGGGAAAATTCGTTTGTTTAGCAAATCGACGTTGTTAACAGTTGCAATTACGGATATATGTCCGTGACTTGTATACTCTTGAATGACATCCCGAATCAAATCTGAGACTTTATTATGATAATCCGCATCATGGGCTTGTTGTTCATCTTCAGCTTGCGTGAGATAATCCAAGGTATCCATGACTAAAATTGCCGGATAGTGCAAAAGACATTGATTTAAAGCGATTCGTAGATCTTTTTGGATCGAATCTGGCTTTCTTCCCTTATATTTGACACATGCAAAGTTATGAACATACACGTAAAAAGGTTTTTCCTGCAGTTTTTTGCATATTTCATTAACAAGAGTGGTTTTTCCTGAATTTGAGAGACCCACAAGTAATAAATTATCAGCTATCGGGATCGAATTTGATACGAGAGATAAACTGTCTTTGAAGCGATTTACACAATTTTCGACTATTTCTTCGAATTTTTCGATTTTAACGTGATGATTATTTTTTTTCTTCTTCGATGTAGTTTCTTCTTCGTCTTCTTTTTTGGCTGGTTTTGGATTTAAGATATTTGACACATTTTTATGATCTGTTAAAACATCAATTTTGTTTTCTTTTAATAATTTGGAGTCAATAACGGCACATTTTAAGCTCAAAGGCCACAATTTCACTGAAACAACTTCATTTTGGCATTTGACGACTTGATCCTGATTTAATAGCAAAGGATATAATTTTGTGTTGTCCAATATGTAGTTTTTGAAAGCTGTTTCTAATCGTCTTTTTGGTTCTCGTGAATTCACATCGAGCTGTGTAGATGGAATTAGCTCCAATTTGTCTAAACAGTTGAGTATCATGAGTTTCGGTTTTAAAATTACACGTTCGAAGGGCTTCAATTCTAATAACGACATCAAATTTTCGTTCATTTCGAGGGTAGGGTAACGATTACACGGGAAATCTTTGTCATTAATTACTTTTACGTTCACACAATATTCCTTGTCGCCTGATGTTTTCAACAAATAAACTTGAGTTGTGTCGAAATTATGCGGTAAATTTGCTCTTGTGGCATAAACGTTCGATATGGGGGCATCAGACTCCCACGTTCCTTGAATCACACGAAATTCTGTGTCGTGTGTTTGTTCTTTTTTCATCGATTGGGAGACATCAGCCCATGACTCCGGAGCAATACTTGCTTCTCGACTACTGCTGGAGGCGCTGTTTCGAAAATCGTTCTCGAATTCTCGGAATTTCATATCCGCCATTGTCACGGATTTGCGAAGACCATTAATGATGCCGTCAATTTTGTCGGTATATTCACTTGCAATTGCATTTCCGTTAATGTACGAGGGCGAATCTGGCGGTGTGCTATCATAATCCGATTGAATGAAACTATTTCGCTTTGGCAGAGCGAGTTTTTTCTTATTACCAATTACGTTGGCGACACGTGCATCCATTTCGCGTTCTTCTTTGCCCGGATCCAAATGACGTTCGACGCGATCAAAAATGGATTCTTTATTGCTGTTTTTTCGTTCGAGAGCTCGTCTGCCGTAATTTGTTGTATTTGTTGGTTTGTCGGGAATTGAGGTTGGGCGACGATTTGTTATGCTTCCGTTTCCGTTGGAATAAGATGAGGATGAATCGACAGCAGGAACGGTTCCTGAAACACTCGTGTTGATATGAAGTTCAGAATTTTGCTCCAAACGCCCGTATGACATCGATGGGGACATGTTGTCAACTTGAAGCTTGACATAAACTGAACGACTTATCCATGTCATGAAGATTTGCCCGCGATTTACGATACGAATCTGTTCTAAAACTTCATTTTGAATACGCGTTGGCGACATTAAAAGTACTTCGAGATCTTGTTTCGATACAGGTGAGACATTCAATGTGCTTAAACTGCGTACATCTGTAACGACGGAGCATGTTACTGTATCTCCTGCCTTTAAACCTGTGTGAAAAATAAAAAAATAATAATTAAAAAAAGTGAAAAATATTTTTAAAAAAATATTTAAAAAAAAAAACATTTAAAAAAATTATTAAAAAAAAAAAAAATTTATAAAAATTTAAAAAAAAATATTACTAAAAAAATTTAAAAAAAATATTTTTTAAAAAAATTTAAAAAAAAAAAAGTTTTATTTAAAAAAAATTTTTAAAAATTTTAAAAAATCTTTTTTAAAAAAAAAACTTTTAATTTAAAGTTGTTTTTTTATATATTTTTTTTAAATATTTTTTTTTTTTTTTTTTTTTTTGAAAAATATAAAAATTATTTTAGAAGTTGAAATCTTTAAAAATGTTATTTTATCTATTTTTTTTAATATATTTTTTTAAATATTTTTTTTATTTTTATTTCATACTTTATAGTATAAATTTTATAGTTTTTCAAATTTTGTAGGGCAAAATTAATATAAAAATTGTAATATTTAATAAGAGGATATGAGTGATTTTTTTTTTTTTCAAATTTCTTCAAATTTTTTTTCGCGAAAAACTTCGAGCACGTCATAACTAACATTTTTCTCCATGAAACATATGCTCTGAGACGTATAGTTTTCAAAATTTTCTCTCAGGCACAAATTTTGTAGAGCAAATTCAATATAAAAATTTAAATAAAAAAAAAATTGTAAAAAAAATCAAATATTTTCACGATATGTTTATGTTCTAAAAATAAGTTTGCTTCCGATGTCTCTAAAACGTAAAGTGACGTAAATACCTAAAACCTCGGCAGTCAACACGTTCATTCCGATCTCGTGTGGCTCAACTGCGCCGCCATATGGAAGCCATGAAACAACCGTATTTTTGGCCTTGAAATTGAGCAAGAGCGCTGCATTTGGCTAAAAATAGAAAAATTATGAATGAATGAATGAATCATTGGAAATATTTTTGACGATGAATCGGCGAAAAAAAATTACCGTTGTATTGATGAGCCTCAAGTAGACCTCTGGCAGGAGCACAAAGTTGTTCTTGATCGGCGAATGAGCAACCGTTAATCCACGCTTGAACATTTTCCAAACTTTTGTAACAGAATTGAAGTTTGGACTCTTTATAAGGAAGTAATCTTTTTTTTCAAGATTTCATGTAATTGTCACAAAAACCTTCCAATTCCTTTTTCTCTTTTAGGTTAAAGTTTCTTCGAATATTTGCTTCAACTATTCGTTCGTCAATGTTTTCGCGTAAAAAATAAAAAAAAAATAAAAACTATTTTAATGAGCAATTTACGAAAGTGAACTTTTTTATGTCAGTGAGATAAAATTTGCTTTGGGCATCTTTCAATAGTGACTGTCAATTAATTGTCAAATTTTGACAAAAAAAAATATTAAAAAAAAATCAAAAACAAATGAATTTTCTATTTATAGCCCCAATTTAATTTAAAAATCATCTTGGTAAGACCATGAACTGTATATTTAGACGCTGAATCTCGATTTATTAACCCAATTTTGTTGTAAACTTACAGATATTTCTTCAAAAAAAAAAAAAAAAAGTGACAAAAATATTTTCATCTTCAAAAGTGATATCATACGAGTTTTATGTCTGAGGGAGTGGAATTTTTGGTCCGTGAAAGCATTTTGTCGAACAACATGGAAAAAATATTTCGTATAACCCAAGAGGGTTTAAGAAGTGCTTGTTGAAGCAAAAATTGAGGAAAAATATAAATTTCTTGCATTTCACCTACACACACAGCCAACATACACAAAAGACAAAACAACGGGCGTACTGAATCAAATGGCCTAGAAAATCATATGAATTTTGATTATTTGTTAACTTATTTTTTTTGTTCCGTTAACCAATCATCATCGTTTAAAATATGGATATACCGAGCAATAATGGTGTCCTTGAGATCAAATTAAAATCAGATCCTCATCCGGGATCATCATCCGAAAAATCCGACATGACTCCCGAAAATTCGGAAAAAACTTCACCATCTGTCGAAGTTTCCAATGGCGAAAATAACAACGTTACTTATTTGGACAACAAAAACATGACCAAAAGTTGTTCTTTGCAAGAGATCAAATCCCGTACTAAATCCGAAGAGCAACAAGAAGCTGATGACGTGAAGAAAACCCTTGCATTCACGATCGATTTCGGCGATGGAAAAGACGCGACGCGACAACAACGGCACAAAAGCATCCTCGAACGATTCGAACAGCGTCACAAACGGGGACAATCCTTAAGTAAATTGGAGGAAAATGACATTTATCGTGCCGGAACGAGTCCAAATCCCAACAAACCTCCGTTAAGTGGGAAACTTTCGCGAAAACGCATCACAAACGTACCGAGCGGCGAGAGTTCAATATCCTCAGAACAGGAAACCGATCAAAAAGTCAAACTTCGTGACAAAAATGCACAAATACGAGACTCGAGTAAACGTCATAGTTGGAGTCCGCGCTCAAGTATTCACGAAAATCTCGTAAAAAGTGTTCCGTCGAGTGCTTCAAAGTTCAAATCGAGTGCAGTGACCGAAGCGCTTGAGCAAGTCAAAAATTATCCGAGCTTAGAATCAAAAAGTAGCAATGATCCACAAAGTCTCGATAGCTTTTTGTGTTCCGAACCGCCATTGGAAAGCTTTCCAACGACAGGCGACGAAGCTGTTAGTGATGCTGGCACATACACAGTTGACGGCGACAATTACACTGAAGAGCAAAAAGAGAAAATGAACATTGATAAAATTGAAGTGCTTCCAAAAGAGACAAAAACTCGGCTAATCCGCCCAACTTGCTTCAAAGATGATCTCGAAGTAATAGATTTGGACCTCCCAAAACCCTCTGCGACGAGAAAATCGACAAGAAATGTACTCGAAGTGAGTTATAGTCATCAAGAACCGACGATCAAAGCGAAAGTTTCATATTTGGACAAACTTAAGTCGCGTGTCAAGAATATAAGTGATCGAACTTTTCAAAAAAAATCACCCGAAAAACAAGTTCTTCCATCTCCGTCGGATCTCGGATGTTTCACGAGTGTAACTACGAGCGGAATTTTGAGTTACAAACCGACGTTAGATGACAAAATTCAAGTTAAACGTAAAAATAGTTTGTGCAAAGCAACAGTCGATAGCTCGGAATACGTTCAAGGCTTGACGACAGTGAACGTTCCCGTAAAATCAGTGATTGACGGCGAAAAAGTCGAGATAAACAATCCACAGAAATATAAACTCAACATTTTTCACAAAAATTCCGACACAAAAGCTTCAGACGACGACGAAGATGTTCCAAATCCAACCGAAATACTCAAAACTGCCTCGACGAAAAAAGATTGGATACAGGAATGGGCTCGAAATGCTCGCGAGTACTCGGGAAAGAAGGCACACGTGATGACTCGATCATATGATCGTCAACCAGACAATATGACAATGTCAAGTAGTGATTATTACGATAGCGAAGATCCATCGGAAAATCAAAGTTTTTATGCAGCACGAAGACAAATGGCGAAAAATCGGTCGTTTAGAAGTAAAATGCACGATAACGAGTATTCGAGTGATCCGAATTTACGGTATCAGGAGTATCAGAGTAATAGACGGAAGCAATTTGAATATGATCGGGGGCAAATGAGCGATTTTGGTCCTGTAACATCGCCTTCGAGAAGTTTGACACGCAACGCAATGTTATATGGGTCGGATGACGAGCAATTTCTTGCATCGACGATTTTGAGGAAGCCTCCCATGAGCCCGAGTAAGATTCCAAGTCCCATGAATACGATGGGGAGACCAAGGAGTGTTAGCAGAACACGAGGCAGTTTGCATGGAAGTGTCACGGTATGATATTTGCATTAAATTTTTTAAGCTGGAAATTGATCAAAAATTATGAAAAACCTCTTTGGATGTCTTTTTGATTTTTCATAAGCTTGAAAATTGAAAAAATAAAAATACGTAATTTTGACTTTGAGAGCCCAATTGATAATTTTCAAGCTTAAAATTGACCAAAAGTTATTGAAAAAAAATTTTTTTTTTTCGAACTTTTGTCTCAAAACTTTATTTTTTAATTAAAAAAATAAAAAATTTAAAATACTTTTTCTACATTGAGAATTTCTTATTTAAAGTAAATTTCAGATCAATTGAAAAAAAAAATTTCATAAAAAAATCTTTAAAAAAATTTTTGAAAACATAAGTTCAATGATTTTCGAAAAAAATTTTTAGAGATAAAATTTTTGTAAAAATATCATTTTTAATACAGAAGTTTAAAAGAATTAAAAATTTTTTGAAAATTTCTTTAAAAAAATTGAAAATTGGAGCGATAAAATTTCTTTATTATTTTTTAATTTTGAGTTAAATATTTTACTTTAAAATTCAAAAATAAAAAAAAATCATCAAATTAAAAGATTTAAAAAAAATTAAAAAAATTCTAATTTTGAAAATGAAAGAAATTTTTTTTTTTTCTTTTTAAAAAAATTAGTTAAGAGTTAAAATATTACCTTAAATTTTTCAATTCCTTTAAAAAAAATTTTTTTTTCTTTAATTTTTCAACTACAAAATTTTTCTTAAATATTTTTTTTTAAATTTTCCCACAAATTCGCAAAAAAAAAGTTTAAAACTAATTCAATTTATTTTCTTTCAGAATCTTGACGATGAAGCAGATATTCATTTACAAAACACAGCTGCAGCTATTTCCGCACTTGCGAATTTACAACGCCGTAACTCTTTGCGAGAGTCATTAAGAAATAATTCTTTACGAAATTCGCCACGCAGTCCTTTATCGCCACAGCACAGAATCTCTCCAAGCAGTCCTTCACCAATTTACGATCCTTCGCACTCATTCAATGCACTCCAACGTCAACAACAGCATTTTCGATCCGACAATCCTGACGCCGAGTTATTGCAAGAATATATTCGTCGTCGCCGTCCTTCGTATGAACAACCGGAATACGATCAAAGTGAAATTTATTGTCACGGATTCGAAGATGATGCAGAAGAATGTGCGGAAAACATTGTAATTGTTGAAAAAGGGCAAATTGTGCCGAACCGTCCTACATCGTCGCCAGTTAAGGCTTTACATAATCAAAAGAAACTCCAAAATGTCACAAAAACGCAACATCATTCGTCTCCGATCAAAAGATCGAGTTCGTTTTCCGTGAAAGCTCAAACAGAGCATCGACAAAAGCAACCAACTACGCCTCGATTAACACAGCGATCGACGCCAAACCCGCGTGGACAATTAAATGCGATTCAGAAAAGTGCCTCAAGTACGAGCTTCAAGCAAATGATGCATCGATACGAAGATGATGAATGTGAATTTTACATAAATAATAATGACAATCTGAATCCCGAGCCCGACTATTCATCAGATGACGACGGGGAATGCGAAAAAGAGCCAATAACCAACACGAAATACAACAAAGCCTTCTTGATGCGTGTCGAAAAAAGCAAAAAAGTTATTGCTTCAAGTGCTCCGACAACGCAAAAAGGAAATGTTGCCTGTCCGAATACTCCGCAAATGTCGCGTCACGATGGAAATGGAAAAGCTCGCATGTCGTTGCGTGAAAGAGCTTCAATGCCTCGCGATTCTAGTCTGAACCGATTGAAAGAAGACATCACGAGGAAACGATTAAGCGACATAACTGCCAAAGACTCAATTATGAGTCGATCTGCGGGAAGTGCAAGTCTTTCGAATTCTCAATCGGGTAAAGTACTTCCAAAGTATCTCGATATTTCGAAATACAAAGCGACAACAACGCAAGGACAAAATTTTTTGAAAAAAGACGAGAGTAAGAGTTATCTCACGAAATCAGAAGTTAAACGAACGCCAAGTAGTGCTTCGGTTATTGGAGCGAGAAATGATGTGGCGCGTGCGAGTATTCGTTCCGTAAAAAGTGCAGGATCAAAACCGGGAATTAAGAAATTGCCGGATCCAGTTGGTAAGTTGACATAAAATTTAATTTTTTTTAAGTTTTTATTTTTTTTAGTTTTTAAATTTTTTATTATTTTAAATTTTTGATTTTTTTTTGAATTTTTTAATTTTTTTTTAAATTCTTTAAAATTTTTTTAAATTTTTTAAAATTTTTTTTTAACTTTTTTTTTTCTAAAAAATTTTTTTAAATTCTTTAAAATTTTTTTTAAATTTTAAAATTTTTAATAACTAACTTTTAATTTTTTTAAATTTTTTAATTTTTTTAATTTTTAATTTTTTTTAAATTTTTTTTTAAATTTTTTAATTTTTTTTAAGTTTTTTTATAATATTTTAAAATTCTAATTTTTATTTAAATTTTTTTTCTTACAGCTATTGCTCAAGAAGCAAAAAAACAAGAATTGGAAATGTGGAAACGTCGTGCAAAATATGATCCCATGAAGGCAGCTGCTGAAGGCAAACGAAAACAGCAACTTAGTAGACAACAAAATAATCCATCATCCGAGAGACAAAATAAGAATTTTGAAAGGTTTGTATTTTTTTAAGCCTCTGCAACTTGAAATGTGCGAGGCTCGTCAAAAATTGCCAAAAGAGCTAGTTGAATGAACTAACTTTTATGAGGCGGGAGAGGCCACTGCGCTTTGTCTCCATGATAAAATCTCAAACTACTTAAAGTTGCAAAATGCATTTTATAATTGCGAAATATCATCGTCTTTGAAGTCCAAAGGGGAAAATAAAAACTTGTTTGATGCATCTTTTTGCAAATTTTATCTTATTGCATCTTCGCAACCCTCTTAATTTTGCATTAGAAAACTTGTTTGAGTTATTTCTGCAGTCAAAGGGTATTGAACCTTTAAGTAAAATCTAACAAAATAAAGTATGAAATTAAAAAAAATATTAAAAAAAAAATATTTTAAAAAAAAAAATGTTTAAAAAAATTATTAAAAAAATATTTAAAAAAAAATATTTTAAAAAATATTTAAAATTTCAATTTCTAAAAAAACAATTTTTATATTTTTCTTAAATATTTATATATATATTTTTTTTTATTGAAAAATATAAAAACTATTTTTTTTAGAAGTTAAAAATTTCAAAAATATATTTTTTTATTTTTTTTTAATATTTATTTTTTTCAATTACAGCTCCGTCCTTCGATCACAATCCTTCCATTGTGGCGTCGATAGTCAAAACCCCGCAAGCTTGTCAAATAGTCAAAGTAATTACAACATGGTAGAAATACGGAAGTCCTTGGGAAATCAATGGAATATGACATCAACGGAGTCAAGTGATATAGATGACGATTTTAACACAAATACTTCATAGCTTCCTTAATTGTTAGAAACTTTTCTTTACCACTTAATCTTAATTATTTTTTCGAATACGTCCCTTTATGAATTAATTATTTATCTTAATTATTTAGTGCACGTTGAACATGTGTGTATGTTGTCTCATTTTTTTTTTCGTTTTTGTCACTGTTTGTTAAACATTTTAACGTTTGTGTTCTCTAATCATTAAAAAATAAAAAAAATTTTTGTTAAAATTTAATGAATCTAAAAATTGCAAATATTAAAAATGAATCGTTAGTAAAATATTGTTAAGATGTATGTTTACAGACATATTTTGAAAAAAAAATATTAATATGCAAAATATATGCGATAAGAGAAACATCAATAATATTCGCCAAAATTAATCACCTCTGTTAATAATATTAGGATAAAAAAAAACAGTAGTGATAAAATTATTTACAAAAAAATTAACAAGTCGAGAATGGAAATATTATCAGAGCTAAAATATATTGAGATTAATGAGTAAGAAGACATTTTAATGCAGGAATTCTGCCAAAAATAAATATAATAATTAAAATTTACAATTTTTTTACAAGATATATTTACGTCGGCTATTTTTATATGCAAGGCAACTAATAATTTTTTTCACAATTTTTGTTATTTGTAATGTTATTTAATATGCACATAAACAAAAATTCCAAAAACAATCTTATAATATGTTAAAAAGACTCTCTTGAGTTGCTCAAAAATTAATCATTTAAAAATATTGTTTGCAAATCAAATAAAAAAACTTAAAAGTGTAATAATTTAAACAATCGTAACTAATACTGTTCCTTTTATTATTCTACAATGTTTAATATGAAATTTTAAATTTAACTTTTATTATATGTATATTACCTAACAGTTTAAATCATAAACCTTTTTTTTATTAAATCCAATCATAGTTTTCAGAGTTTGATCTGCACAAAAAAAAATTATTAAAATAAATCGATGAATGAATAAAAAAAATTAGTAAAATTTTTATGATTTTTTATTTATATTTTATAGTTTATAAAAATCAATCATTTAAAACAACTTGTTTTTTTTATCAGCCCAAAATCCGAGTTTTGAAGTAATTTAAAGAAATAAGGCATGAACTCAAGCTTCATTTTGACATGAAGATGCGGGAAATGTGAAATTAGACGAAAGAAATGAAATTACTTTAATTTTTAATATTTTTAGTATTTTTGATTAAAAATTTTTTGATTAAAATTGAAACATTTTTTTTGAAATAAAAAAAATATATAAAAAAATTGAAAAATTAGAAATATTTAAAAAAAAGTTTTTTTAAGAAATTTTTGAACATTCTGAATACATTTATTTTTCTATTTTTTTTTTTTTTTTTTTCTCATATTTTAAATAATTTTGCTTAATTTAATTTTTTTTTTCAAATTTTGTTTTTCATTACAAAATTTATGTTAATTTTCAAATATATTTTATTTTAAATTTTTATATTTAATTTTTAATTTTTTGCTTTTTTTTAAATTTTTTTTATTAATTGTAATAAAATCATAAAAATATTAAAAAAATTGAAAAATTTAAGTATTTTCATTTCTTTCGTTTTATTTTACATTTCCCGCATCTTCCATTTGGAAAAAATTACAAATTTTGAAAAAAAAAAATTAAATTAAGCATTTTTTATTTAAAAATTTTATTTTTTAAAATAAATTTAATTTTTAAGAAATTTTCAGAATTTGAGGCTCAAAAATTTTATTTTTTTTTGTGTGTCTCCAATAACGGCTTTTTAATTCAAAAAATTCACCATGAAACTGAGACGAATGAAATTGATAAGTTGACATTACAACAGTGACAGGAGTAATTTTTCAAGCAACAACATAACAACAACAACTGTTTCTTGTGCTTTTTTCGTATTTTAAAGCCAATAAAAGCCCCGAAATGAGCGAAACAACTGATATGGAAGCCGTGACAAAGGAGCCTGTGACAGAAACAGCCGAGAGCGCCGAAAAAGTCGTTTCAGAGGCAATTTCGACGACAGAATCGGAGCAAGCGGTTGAAGAGTCAACGGAAAAAGCATCAGAAAAGCCCGAGGAAGAGTCTCAACCGATGGAAGTTGAAGAAACTGACGCCGAAACGAAAGAAAATGAGACTCACGAGGAGAAAGAAAATGACGTGAAAGAAACCGAAGAGGAAGAGGAAGCTGAAGAAGAAATGCAAACAGCTTCGGAAGGTTCAAAGAGTCCCGAAAAAACAAAAAATGGAGCCAAAAACGACGAAAATCTTCTCAGTGAAGAGAATTTGGATCGTGAAAGGTAAATTATTTTAAGATTTTTCTCGAAAAATCACAAAAAAATTATTTTTTTTCGAAAAAGTCCCGAGATTTGGCCTGAAAAAATTCCCGGCGTTCAAGATTTCGTGCAAGAACATGCAACGGAAGGCTCATCGCTACCAACTTGGACTAAAGGATTGACGCAAGAAGATATCGATCAGATGCACGAACTTGGTGCGATGTCAAACTCACAATTAATTCTGGAAATTAAAAAGTTGTATGATCACGCGTACAAAATTGGCGTCGAAGAGTCAAAGGAAATGTCTCGAGGGAAGCTTTTACAAATTTTTGCCAACTCTAAGAAGAAATAAATTCGTAATCAACTTTAATTAACCATAAAAATACTAATAAAAGCTCTAAAATTTCTAAATTTCTAACAAACCTAACCCGTTCTTATTTACATTCTTTCAAGGCATCGACAGCTTTCTTCGCCGCCTCATCCAAATTCGAGACGGAATGAATTGGTAAGCCGGATTCCTTCAAAATTTTCACCGCTTGTGTCACATTATTGCCTTGGAGACGCACAACCAACGGCAAATTCAAGCCCAAATTTTTAGCGGCACCAACAATTCCATTTGCAATCGTTGCACAATTCACAATTCCGCCAAAGATGTTGACAAAGAGCACTTTAACTTTCGGATCTGATGTCAAAATTTGGAAAGCCTTTTCTACTTGGTCTTCCTTCACACTTCCGCCAACATCTAAAAAGTTTGCAGGATTTCCGCCATTCAATTTGATAATATCACACGTTGCCATCGCCAAACCAGCTCCGTTTACCATACAACCAATATTTCCATCCATCGAGATATAATTCAGATTATATTTCACTGCTTCAACTTCTTTTGGATCCAGCTCGTCAACGACTTCCATATTGAAAATTTCCTTTTGTCGAAATTTGGCGTTATCGTCAAAGTTGAGTTTCGCATCGACAGAAATGACGCGCCCGTCATCCGTTTCTGCCAGAGGATTTATTTCGATTTGAACGGCATCGACTTTGTTAAAAAGCTCATAGAGTTTTTTGATTTCTTTGGCAGCTTGTGTGACGAGAGGACCTTTGAACTCCAAAAATTCGGCGATATCAGTACAAGTTTTATCATCAAGTCCTCGTTCAACGTTTATCGGTACAGTTTTGATCAATTCGGGCGTTTTTTCGGCAACGGCTTCGATATCGACACCTCCCGCGGGCGAAGCAATCAATACAGGTCCATTATTTTCACGATCCATCAAAATGCAAAGGTACGTTTCACGCAAAATGTTTATGCTGTCGGCTACCATGACAGATTTTACCATTAAGCCATCTTTGGGAGTTTGTTTTGTGATTAATTTATGCCCGATCATCTGCTTTACCAAATCCATCATCTTCGTACGACTACGGAAACGTAAAAGAGATAATGAAAAATGATAAAAATGTGTGAGGGAAATGAACTTACTCTGTTGTTATTTGAACTCCGCCTTTGAGACCTGAATCGAAAACTCCTTTTCCGCGACCTCCAGCGAGAATTTGAGCTTTTACAACGTACTCTTTGACATCTATTTATGTTTTTTAAAGGAAAATCAATGAAAACCGGTTCGACATTTATGGCAAAAAAAAATTGAAACTCACTAAAGTCATTTAAGGGATCCAATTTTTGCTTATCTTGAACAACTCTGAAGGCCTGAATTTGTACGCCAGCATCGTCAAGTAGCTTTTTACTTTGGAATTCGAGAAGATTCAAATTTCGGCTTGATGTTTTTTGAACCTTTAAACATTTTATTTAGAAGGTTATAAAATTTTTGTCAAGATTTTTTGAATATTTTTATATTTACCTGATTTAATGATTTTTGGAAGATTGCTTTTTTCACGACACTGCCCAAGATCAATCGAGACATTTTCGATATATTTGAATTTTTGAAAATTTTATGAGAACAGTCGACTATGAATTCATATGGCTCTTATCCTCATTGACAGTTTGTTTAGGCAAGTGCAATTCCAAAAAATGTTTCACATTATTTTAGACTTCAAAAAGTAAGGAGATATTTTTCGAAAGGTAAGAATATTTTTGAAATATTTTTTCATTCAAATATTTTTTTTTTTAAATGGATGAGTCTACTACTACGAGATTTGATATTTTAAAATTGATCTCAAAGTATTTCATGTTAAAAATTAAAAAAAAAAATCATAAAAATAACTATCAAAAAATTCACGTTAATTTTCGTTTTTCAATACAAAAGTTCTTCAAAATTGAAAATATTTAATTTTTTTTTTAATCTCTTGAAAATATATAAAAAATAAATAAATAAATAAAAAATCCTCAATTCACATTTTCGTACTCCTCATGACCCTTTTGCAACACATTCAAATCTAAACCATGTCAAAGAAATTTTTTTTCAGTTTCTATTTTTTTGCAGTTTTGAGTTATAAAATGATAAATTAGAGCCCCTCTGATAAATTTTTATGCATTTGGAGCAAGATTTGACAAAAATGGCTTTGACACAGTTTTTTTTGTTCTTGATTTAGTTTTCAAAACAAAACTATGTCAAAGAAAAAATTTTTTTTCAGTTTCAATTTTTTGGCAGTTTTGAGTTATAAAATGATTAAAAATGATAAATTAAGCCCTCTGACAAATTTTTATCCAATGATTTGACAAAAATTGCTTTGACACAGTTTTTGAAAAGTTTTCAAAACAAAACTATGTCAAAGAAAAAATTTTTTTTCAGTTTCAATTTTTTGGCAGTTTTGAGTTATAAAATGATTAAAAATGATAAATTAGAGCCCTCTGACAAATTTTTATCCAATTGGAGCAAGATTTGACAAAAATTGATTTGACACAGTTTTTGACACAGTTTTTGACACAGTTTTTTTGCTCTTGATTTAGTTTTCAAAACAAAACTATGTCAAAGAAAAAAAAATTTTTCAGTTTCAATTTTTTGGCAGTTTTGAGTTATAAAATGCTTAAAAATGATAAATTAGAGCCCTCTGACAAATTTTTATCCAATTGGAGCAAGATTTGACAAAAATTGCTTTGACACAGTTTTTGACACAGTTTTTTTGTTCTTGATTTAGTTTTCAAAACAAAACTATGTCAAAGAAAAATTTTTTTTTCAGTTTCAATTTTTTGGCAGTTTTGAGTTATAAAATGATTAAAAATGATAAATTAGAGCCCTCTGACAAATTTTTATCCAATTGGAGCAAGATTTGACAAAAATTGCTTTGACACAGTTTTTGACACAATTTTTTTTTTTTTGCTCTTGATTTAGTTTTTAAAACAAAACTATGTCAAAGAAAAATTTTTTTTTCAGTTTCAATTTTTTGGCAGTTTTGAGTTATAAAATGATTAAAAATGATAAATTAGAGCCCTCTGACAAATTTTTATCCATTTGGAGCAAGATTTGACAAAAATTGCTTTGACACAGTTTTTGACACAGTTTTTTTGTTCTTGATTTAGTTTTCAAAACAAAACTATGTCAAAGAAAAAATTTTTTTTCAGTTTCAATTTTTTGGCAGTTTTGAGTTATAAAATGATTAAAAATGATAAATTAGTACCCTCTGACAAATTTTTATCCATTTGGAGCAAGATTTGACAAAAATTGCTTTGACACAGTTTTTGACACAGTTTTTTTGTTCTTGATTTAGTTTTCAAAACAAAACTATGTCAAAGAAAAAATTTTTTTTCAGTTTCAATTTTTTGGCAGTTTTGAGTTATGGCAGTTTTGAGTTAAAATGATTAAAAATGATAAATTAAAGCCTTCTGACAAATTTTTATCCATTTAGAGCAAGATTTGACAAAAATTGCTTTGACACAGTTTTTGACACAGTTTTTTTTGTTCTTGATTTAGTTTTCAAAACAAAACTATGTCAAAGAAAAAATTTTTTTTCAGTTTCAATTTTTTGGCAGTTTTGAGTTATAAAATGATTAAAAATGATAAATTAGAGCCCCCTGATAAATTTTTATCCATTTGGAGCAAGATTTGACAAAAATTGCTTTGACACAGTTTTTGACACAGATTTAGTTTTTTTTTTTCAGTTTCAATTTTTTCTCTTGATTTAGTTTTCAAAACAAAACTATGTCAAAGAAAAAATTTTTTTTCAGTTTCAATTTTTTGGCAGTTTTGAGTTATAAAATGATTAAAAATGATAAATTAGAGCCCTCTGACGAGTTTTTATCCATTTGGAGCAAGATTTGACAAAAATTGCTTTGACACAGTTTTTGACACTAGTCAAAGGAAAAATTTTTTTTCAAATAGTTATTTTTCAGTTTCAATTTTTTGGCAGTTTTGAGTTATAAAATGATTAAAAATGATAAATTAGAGCCCCCTGATAAATTTTTATCCATTTGGAGCAAGATTTGACTCTTGATTTAGTTTTTCAAAACAAAACTATGTCAAAGGAAAAATTTTTTTTCAGTTTCAATTTTTTGGCAGTTTTGAGTTATAAAATGATTAAAAATGATAAATTAGAGCCCTCTGATAAATTTTTATCCATTTGGAGCAAGATTTGACAAAAATTGCTTTGACACAGTTTTTGACACAGTTTTTTTTGCTCTTGATTTAGTTTTCAAAACAAAACTATGTCAAAGAAAAAAATTTTTTTCAGTTTCAATTTTTTGGCAGTTTTGAGTTATAAAATGATTAAAAATGATAAATTAGAGCCCCTCTGATAAATTTTTATCCATTTGGAGCAAGATTTGACAAAAATTGCTTTGACACAGTTTTTGACACAGTTTTTTTTGTTCTTGATTTAGTTTTCAAAACAAAACTATGTCAAAGGAAAAATTTTTTTTCAGTTTCAATTTTTTGGCAGTTTTGTAAAAATGTTAAAAATGATAAATTATGTGAAACATTTTTTGAAATTGCACTTGCCTAAAATATTTGACAGACAACTTCAAAACAACACAGAAAACAACGCGCTAACATAAAAACTCGCAAATTCTCTAAAATCTCAATTTCTTCAAGGAAAATAGAGTTAATTATATGTTCAAATCGTTACTGCGATTAATTGTTGTCAAAGAATCACATTTAATCCCTCAAAATTTTCATAAATTTGGAAGAAAATCAATTTACCGGCAAAACAACCTCCGAAAATTTTCAACTATGACGAACGAAAATGCTGCAAAAAAAGCCAAAACTGACGTCGTTATTGGAACACACGATGGAGTCTTTCATTGTGACGAAATTCTCGCCTGTTTCATGTTGCAACAATTACCTGAATACGAAAATGCAACAATTTTAAGAACCCGAGACTTGACAAAATTAGCTGAATGTGACATTGTTGTTGATGTTGGAGCAGTTTTTGATGTAATTTTATAACTTTTTTTTATTTTCTTCAAATCTAACAAAAATTCTTAAATTTTAGGTCGAAAAGAAGCGTTTTGATCACCATCAACGTGAATTTACGGGTACCATGAGTTCATTGAAGCCCGAAGTTGGTCCAGATTTCGATATAAAACTCAGTTCAGCGGGACTTGTTTATTGTTATTATGGCGAAGATGTCATTAAAAATGTCGTTAAAAAGTATACCGGGACGGAAATCGATCTCAAATGCCTTAAAACTGTCTATCGTAAGCTCTATGAAAGTTTTATTCGTGAAATTGACGCGATTGACAATGGCGTTCCTCAGTTTGAAGGCGAACCTAGATGGACAATTTCGACAAATTTGAGTTCTCGTGTCTCGCATTTCAATCAAACGTGGAATTCGAAAGAGCCTTACGACGCACAATCGCAGTTCGAAAAAGCTAAAGAGCTCGTAGGCGGTGAATTTGTCGATAAAATCCGCTATTACACTGAGGTTTGGTGGGCTGCGAGAGCAATTGTTCAAAAAACTCTTGAAAATCGTTTTAATGTTCACGAATCGGGAGAAATTTTGGAATTATCTGAATTTTGTCCGTGGAAACAACATTTAGCGGAATTAGAACATGAATTGAAGCTCGAAGGAGTCGCCAAATACGTTTTGTACGAGAACAAGAGTGACGATTGGCGTGTCATTTGTGTTCCAACGACGCCAGATTCCTTCGTTTGCAGGAAGTTTTTGCACAAAGATTGGCGCGGCATTCGCGACGAAGAACTTGAAAAGGTATCGGGCATCAAGGGAATCAACTTTTGTCATGCCACGGGCTTTATTGGAGGCGCAAAGACACGAGAAGCTGCTTTGCAAATGGCTGTTCAAAGTTTAGAAGCGGATTATTGATTGAAATGAAGAAAAATTTCTGTTCTAAAATATTTATTTTTTTTTCTTAGCTACAACTTTATTTAAGAATTTTCTTTTTTGGTAAAATTTTTTTTGTCTATGATCGAAATCCACACGATACCTAAAATTTGAGAATAAATTTTTTAAAAATTTGGGTATTTTTGGGCATTTTCGATCTCATATCGTATGAAAAAATCATTTTAAATGCAAAAAGTTATATATCGTTGGAAAGAAGACAAAATTTCTGATCAAATGAGATCATTTTCAACACAATTTGGTAAAGCTTCTGAACTTTTATGGTTCAAAAAGTACGTTTATTGGTCATTTATGGGGGTTTTCAAAGGCTGTCGAATAATTTAATGGGTCAAAATGCAAAATAATTTACAAATTTTAACTTATTATCGCCTTTTAAGTTTTCCGACAGCCTTTGAAAACCCCCAAAAATGATCAAAAAACGTACTTTTGAACCAAAAAAGTTAATGAGCTGTACCAAATTGTGTTAAAAATGAACAAATTTCATCAGAAATTTCATCTTTTTTCAACGATATATAACATTTTGCATTTAAGATGATTTTTCCATACGATATGAGATCGAAAATGCCCAAAAATACCCAAAAATTGATCTTTTCAACGGATCAAAATGTTTTTTCTCAAATTTTAGCTATCGAGGGGATTTTGAACGTGTTCAAACTAACTTTTAGACACAAAATTTTTTTCTGTGGCAAAAAAACATTCTTAAATAAAGTTGTAGTAAGATGCAATGTTAAAGTTATCTAAATTTATTCATCTCCATCATCGTCTTTACTACTGGGTTCCGTGACTTTTTCATCTTCTCGAGGCTCATAGGTGTGTTTGTGCAGTTTTTCAATGAAATCCATCATTGATTTTTCTTTTAGCTCCGTGTCAACAATATTTGATATAATGTGTTTTTTCGCAAACTCTTCTACTTGCTCCTTGATATCTTCAAAAAGTAATTTTTCGTGTATTCCATCATCGCCATATCTCTTATCTACAAAGATTTTTTGTTAAAAATATCAAATAAAGGATTAAAATTCGAAAGTTTCTTACTGTATCGATCGTAATGCGGTTGATTCAACACGAGACCCAATCCAGGAGCTGTTGGCAAATCGATTTTTTCTTGTTGAAACGCCTTTGAAATTGTTTCTTTGGGAGTTAAGCCTCGTACAATTGCGAGCATCAATCCAACCATTTTCCGAATTTGATGTAACATGAAACTTTGGCCTTTAATCTTGATGGTTGCAAATTCGTACACATCGCGAACGATAAATGGCGCTCCAACTTCTAACGAGACCATATAACGACGTGCCGATGGATCAAAAGCAGCTCTAAAATAATAAAAAAAAAGTTGTAAAAAAAAATATTTTTTTTAAAAATAAAATCTTACTTTTTCGACGTGAAATTGTGATAATTTTTTGTGCCTTCATACATTTTGAGTACTTCATTGACTTCATTTAGTTTTTCCTGTGTGACGCGATAATTTTCCATTTTTTGATCAGGCGTGTCGTGTTTTTCAAATGCAACTGTTGGCAATGTGTAAGAATATGTTCGAAAATCACAATTTTCCTTTGAATTAAAGCCTTTCGTGACACGTTTCACGGCGAAAACTTTAATTTGCTCCGGAAGACATGCATTAATTGCATCGACATCAACGACATCAGCTGAAAAAAAAGAATTTTTTATTAATTTTTCAGACATTTTTAATTTTTTAAACTTACGCAATTTTAAGGAGACACATTGTGTCATGGCTGAAACGCCTTTATCGGTTCGGGCCGCCCGTTGAAAACCAATCCATTGCGGCTGTTCGTACGATTCGGGGGTAATAAATTCACATTTTTTCAAGGCAGTTAATAATTCTTCTTCAATCGTACTAAAACCCGGATTTCGTTGCATTCCAAAATAATTGACGCCCGAATATCCCAAAACAATAAGGCTCTTTTTCCGTTTGACTCGTTCGAACGGGGATTCTTCAGTCCTTTGTTTCTTCAGGTCTTCTTCTTTTTTGCCGCCTTCAGCCCACGTTCGTCGTTTCTTACTGAATTTCGCTTCGTTGCCTTCTTTCTTGACAAAACGTGGAATCTCTAATTTCCCCTGTTCTAAATTCTTTTTATTTGTTTCCTCCATTTCTCGAATCCTTTTCCACACTTTTTCCTCAAATTTTTCAAATCGTGTGGAAGCTACAATCATGAAACAGAAAAAAAAGACAAAATTATTTAATGAATACCTTTTTATCAGCCTATAGAAAGTCATACACATGTGAAATGTTGTCAAAAATTTTATTTGTGTTATTTTCGGATGATGATTTTTTACTTACTTGCTTCTGCATTAATTAAAGAAAATGTTCTGCGAAAGATTTTGAACATTTATTTTCAGATTTTTTGGTTTTTAATATTAAATTGTATGTTCTTGCGGGTTAAGAGTTTAAAAAAGTTTCCGACTTCTTCATCAAAATACATGCGTTTGACATTAACGAAGGTCATTGCAATGGCGAAGAGTGTTTCAATTCTCTAAAACCAGATAATTTTTTTTTTTCCAAATTTTGAAAAAAAAAATTTTTTTTTTTTTTGATGAAAAAAATTGTTCAGGGCAAGTTTCATGGGAAGGCGTTTTACGAGAAATTTTTTTTTTTTTTTCAAATTTTCAAAAAAAAATTTTTTTTTTTTTTGATGAAAAACATTGTTCAGAACAAGTTTCATGGGAAGGCAAATGACGAAGAGAAAAAAATTTTTTTTTCCAAATTTTGATATTTTTTTAATTCTTTTTTTTTGTAAATTTTTGTAATTTTTTCGTAAGTTTGTTCATTTTGACTTCAAAATTCTATTAAACTCGATAAATTTATCTCTTGCATGGTTTTCGGGTGTTTTCAGTTCTCCATCCAAAATTTTAATAATTTCCTCTACATTAGGCTTTTCTCCGACAATATTCAACAATTCACAAAAAAACTTTTCCCACAAACGTTGATTCATATACCGCTTAATAGCTGCCTTTGGCTTCCAAATATTATCTTTCCTTATCTTCATGTGTTCGCCAAATAGCATGACATGGATCGTTCCTGCGATCCCAAAATAATCAATCTGATAGCTCCACGGACGATTTTCATGCATTTCAATAATCAAATCTTTTTTAGACGCAGCACGAAAGCCATCAAAGTTCGGAAATTCGTTTTGAACTAATTTCATGTCGATCGAAACGCCAAAATCGATGAGTTGTATGTACGGATGAGGTCCAACGTCACGGATTACGAGAAAATTTTCGGGTTTGACGTCGGCATGGATGATCTTAGCTTCATGAAGATATTGAAAAATTGTTAAAATTTGATGGGCAACACTAATTACAACTAATTCTTCGCAACAACGATGAGTTTCAACACGAACTTTGTTAAATACTTCGATTAAGGAGCCGTAAGGTGCATAATTTGTTGCCAAAATACTGTGATCATTCGTAAGCAAGCCATGGGTAATTGTTGTAAAGGCTGGAAGCTACAAAAGATAAAGTTAAAAAAAATAAATAAAAAAAAAATTTTGAAAAAAATATAAATATATTTTATAATATAAAAAATTTTAAAAAAAAATTAAAAAATAGGTATAGAAAAAAATTTTTTTTTTTAAAGTTTTCAACTTCTAAAATCATTTTTATATTTTTTTAATATTTATAAAAATGATTTTAGAAGTTTAAAACTTAAAAAAAAATATTTTTCTATTTTTTGTTATTTTTTAATATTTTTTTAAATATTTTTTTTTTAATGTTTTTTTAAATATTTTTTTAAATATATTTTTTTTAAATATTTTTTAAAATATTTTTTTAAATTTTTTTTTAAATTTTTTTTTTAATTATTTTTTTTATAAACTTACGATTTGTTGGTTATGAATTCTTTCTTTCAGCTCCAAACAAACGTAGAATTCCCACAAATTTGGAGGCTTTTCTTGTTTTAAGGCGTAAATTTCTCCCGTTGACTTCGCTTTTGCGGTATAAATTGTACCATAACCCCCTTTTGCAAGAGCCTTAATAACGTAGAATTGTTCGCCGCCAAAATCCAACGATTGGCCTTTCGAAAGAGATCTTCCATTGTGTTTGAATGTGCATGATGGAAGATTTCTAAGGCGTTCTTTAATATCAGTTTTCTCGACCATTCGTTGTTTGAACGATAAAGCGAAAGGATTTATGCGAAGCGGAGAACTTCTGTTAATTGTGCTTGGGATCGGTGAACGAGTTTGCATAATTGGTTGGATACTTGCTATTGGTTTCATTGTTTTGTTTCTTTGCGCAAATGGCGATGGTTTTGGAGACGGATTTGGCGATGCACTTTGAAAAGCGACTTTTTCTGATACCGGATTTAGCATTCCTGTTGATTTGGATTTTGCTTTCTTTTGCATCAATTCGAGGTTTTTCATTGAAGGTACCAAGCATTGAGGTTTGTTGAACTTCCCTTTCTTCTGTCTCGGGTACCGAATTTTTCCAAAATCGATCATATTTTTGTACAAATTTCTGTGAATGGGCATTTTCTTTGTTCTGACGAGCCCATCGATAAGCCATATACTCCTCATGGCTGAATTCAGGGCGTCCCGGAAAATTTGGATACAAAATCCCGATCCGTGATTGTGATTTGTTCTTTTTGTCGTGTTCGTGTATAATCACATTTGGGACTGTTTCCCATGATTTTCCGTTTTGCTCATGATTCTGTGGATAAAATGTAGTAGGTCTCACAAATCCGACATTGAAACACGTTTTTTGGGGGATTTTTCCTGTAGGAAGCATTTTTTTTATTTGATTTTAATGGAAATTTACGAAAAAAGACGTGTTCTTTACGAAAGTTAGCTTGTAACTGAGCAAAATTTTTGTAAAGCCTTTTGTACTTCGCAAATATTGGCAACACGTGAGTGTATTTTATTAAGATAATCTTTAACGGAGAGACGTTTCCGTACCAAAAAGGTAATATTTTTTGCTCGTAACACTTTTAGGCCTTGTTCGTTTAGTGAATTTTTTATTAGATAGGGTCAATTTATGAAGCCTTTCTTTTTATTATTAAGCCGCTCCAAATTTTTTTCGAACTTTTTTTCCCAAAAAATTTTTTCAAAATGAGGGGGCAAAATAAAAAAAAATTTTTTTGATCATTAATGAATATTTTAGTTGGTTTTACTTAACAGTTATTTCAAGTTAAAAATTTGAACAAAAAAAAAATCATTAAAATAACTGACAAAAATTTTTAAAAATAAATATTTTTAAAGAAGAAAATTCATGTAAAAATGTAATTTTCAATACAAAAATTTTGAAAATTGAAAATGTTTTTAAGAAATTTTTTAAAAAATATTCAATTTTCAAAATTTTTTGTACTGAAAATTGCATTTTTACATGAATTTTCTTCTTTACAAAAATATTTATTTTCAAAAAATTTATTTTTCAAAAATTTTTGACAGTATTTTAAATAATTTTTTTTTTTTGTTTAAATTTTGAAAATTTTGAACTAAAAATCAGTAAATTTTGATAAAATGTTCAACTTTTTTTTATTTTTGGATTGGGACAAAAAGTTCAAAAAAATTTTGAAGTTGCCTTAAGAAAAACCCTTAATTTTAATTCTAAACTGTTTCACAGCAATTTGATAGTGTTGTATTTTTTTTAATAATTTTCTTAATAGTTATTCTAAACTAACATTTTAAAACCGTTTTTGAAAACTTTGTTTTTCTCCAACTTTAATCAGCACATCAGTTACAAATTTTATTGAGGTAACAACAATTTCTACTCTCAAGAAAGCTCCCGTTTTTCAGAAATTATTTTCTTCTTAAAGCAGTTTTTCATACACAAAAATACTAACGATTTGTTTAAAATAGGGAAAATTTAGCACATTTACATAAAGTTTTTTTTTTGTTGGTGGTTCATAAGACATTAATTTTCATCGGCAGGTTTTTTGTTGTTGTTTTCTTACACATATTTTTTTTTAACTACTTCGTTACAATTTTTTTTTCTATTTTTATAACAACATGTATCTCTTAATTTCTACCATAGATGTAAAACAAAATATAATTTTCTGTAAATATAAATAAAAATTAATAAAACAATAAATAATTCACTAAAATAAGAAATGTTCAACGAATTCTTTCATTCTTTGTATGTTGGTTGTCCGAGAGTCGCGATAATCACGTCAATTAGGTTCGGATAGACCATTTGTTTGTAAATTTCATCACAAAGTTTGTTCTCAATTGCGGATGTTACGATATTCCAATCGAAAAGTGACTCGCCAATTGTCGGTTTTGCCGACATGAATAATCGAGGAGGTTCACGGAAGCTAAAAAATAATCAAAATTTTAATTTTTCAAATTTTTTCGATAAAAAAAGGCATTTTTTACCCCATCCAAAGACGATCTGAAGGCGGCGACGGTAAATTTATAACAACTCGTGCAACAATTCCCTTTAATTCTACTCGTAATTTGATATTTTTGCTCATATTTTCCATTGCACGTTGAATATACGGGATTTCCGTAGCGGATTGAAACAAATTTGAAGTCGTAATTTGGTTCACGATGCGTAACAAACGTTTCTTATTTGCAGGTGCCGTTGAAGATGATGGGCTTCCCGAAACTGTTGACTCAACAGCAACATTTGTGTCATTTGTTGCCGACGACGTATCATCATCTGAGCTTGAACTTGACTCGCTTTCAGCATCACTGTCGTAAATCGTTTCGACCGGAGCACTTTTGGAATATTGTTTGTCGAGAGCATCTTCTTTGTCACTTTCCTGCTTGATTTTGAGCCGCATCAAATTCAATTTTGTCGAAATTGTGGCGTGAACAAGACCTTCATACGATAAGTCAGCATCTAACCAAATGCCGCGTTCGTCAACGTATGGAGTGTAGATTTTGTGAATGATCGGAGGTGTGTCACTGCGGAGATTTATCTCTTGGATACAGACTTCTTCCATGAAATTGGGTAACTATAAATAAAATTTAATTAAGAATTATTATTTTGAAAGTTATTTTCGGTAAAAATTAAAAAAAAACATAAAAAAAAAAATTTAAAAAAAAATTTAAAAAAAATTTAAAATAAAATTTTAAAAAAATTAAAAAAATATATTTAAAAAAATATTATAAAAAAAATTAAAAAAAATATATTAAAAAAATGAAAAAAAAATGAAAAAAATTTAAAAAAAAATGAAAAAAATAAAAAAAAATATTAAAAAAAATACTAAACAAAATAAAATTAAAATAAATAGGTATATGTATTTAATGAAGTTTTCAACTTCTAAAAAAAATTAAATTGAGCAAAAAAATACTTTGTTTTTTTTTTCCTTTTTTACTCAATATAATTTTTTTTAGAAGTTGAGGACTTCATTAAATATATTTTTTTAATTTTATTTTTTAATATTTTTTTATAATTTTTTAAAATTTTTTTTCATAATTTTTAATTTTTTTTTCATAATTTCTAATTTTTTAAATGTTTTTTTCTTAATTTTTTTTAAAATATTTTTTTTTTAAATATTTTTTTTTTTAATTTTTTTTTTATACAAAAATAATTTTTTTTTCATATTTTTTAATTTTTTTTTTTATTTTTTTTAATATTTTTTTTTTTTTAATTTTTTTTTATATTTTTTTTTAAATTTTTTTTTAACGTTTTTTAGGCAAAAACTTACCTTAATAGCACTCAATTTCCGTTGGAAAAATGTGTGAATCTCATCCATAATTGTCTTGTCGTGCATAATTCCGTACAAAAATCTTCCGAGAACTAAATTAATCCAAAAACCTTCACTGGCAAGCGGTTGTGAGGGATCAAAAGATGAACATGTGTCATTTTCCGTCACTTTTGATGGTTTTCGCACATATGCTTTAATAAATTGAAGGAATTCAGCTGAAGTTCTTGCTGCACACGGTTGAATCATCGACTCAAAGGTAAATGCTTCACGTTCAATTTTCTCAAAATCGTCTCCTTCCAATTCCTTCATGCTATTCGAGTCACTACTATTTCGTTTTTTTGTTTCAGATTCAGGTTCTTTTGTCGGAGTTGGAGGAAAACTGCTGTTTCGCGAACTATTTTTGGATTTTACTTGATATTCGCCGCTTGGATCGTTGATGTCTCCGATACTGGCAGCCCTGAGTTGTCTGAACCAATCTTCTTTTTCACGATCACACCGCGCAAATAAATAAAGTACTTCAGGTTCGTCATCCGTGCAATCCTTAAACTCCAAATCCGTGTCAATTAAGTCGTTTGTCGGCGTATTTTTGTTGCTCTCGATTTGTTGTTCGGGCACTAAAACAACTCTTATGGGATATTTTCGACTGTAGTATCGTTTACGTGCAAGTCCTCGAGGCCATAATTCGACGGTAGCTCCTTTAAGTTCGAAAAACTTTTGATGTGTGAAGTTTTTCGGATAACTTTTCTTCGTTGACTCGTTCCACAAATGACGTTTGGAGATTTTGGATTTTGTGTAGGAGATCCGCAACGAAGATCCATCGAGTTTCATGTAAATTGATTGTGTTTGCGATACGGAATACGTTTCGGGATCGTATTTGTCGATGATGTTCATCCATCCGCGATAACTTTTGATTGGGCGATGTTCCTCAATGACGTCTTTCCCGACAAATGGAATGTTGTAAGTACTTTGGAATTTGTTCAACAGCGAAAATTTACTCTCTGTCGTCTTGTTTAATACTGATTCGCGTAAATAGTCACAGAAATTATGGTAGAGTAACATGAGGAAACCTGTTGTGAAGGCACCTTGCCAAAAGAGCGACAACTTGAGGATCAGCGTTACGATAACGGCAAGCAAGGCAAACATAAAAGATTCTTTCGTGAAAATTCGCACCAAAATATCGAACGTTTTTTGTGTTTTTGTTTCGATATTCATTGTCACAGGAGGATTTTTTGCCGTTTCAGATCTCAGTGCATCCAATAACTGCATTTCTTGTTGCAAACTTAGTTCATTGGGTGCAACGTCGTTGTCATTAACACTAATTGAGGGAACAAAAATCATATCTTCGACAACTTCGACGCCCGACTCGACATCAACTTGGGTCGTTTTCCCCAAATCATTAAGTACATCATTTTTCGTGAGTTTTTGCTGGAGTGTCTTGGCGGGCGACGATTCTTTGCTCTTTGACAATTTCGAAAACACAGCTTTCTTTTTATTCCTGAGCGATGAGAGATGTTTCCCGAGAAGCGACGAACTATCTGCAGTATCTGAGATATTTGGCATGTTTTCAGTCTTGAGAGATGCTTCCGAAATGTCTTCCAAGTCGGAGTCTTCGTCTTTCACACTGCGATTCGATTTGTAATCTTCGACAGCTTGCGCTACTTTGTCCTTTATCATGCGCCACGTTTTCGTTTCCTTGGCATTATTCGGTGTGATCGCTGTTGACTCATCATCCACGCTGTACGACTTGTGAAAATTACTGCGAAAGAAAGAACGAGAGTCATTACAATATGTTTCCGAAACAATGAACTTGAACTCACTCTTTGAAAAAACTTTTCTTTGTGTTTGAAGTTGATGTCGAACTTGATGTTGATACCTCCTCGATCTGAAAGTAATTAAGAATTTAAAAAAATTAGAAAATGAGATAAGAAATTAGAAAAAAATAAGTTAATTTACCTTTGAAGGTGTTGTAATCAACGTCTCTAATGAGTCATCTTCTTTGTTGAAACGGAACACGGGAGCATCGTGTCCTAAATAAAAATTTTTTCAATTAGAATCCTTTTAAATTTTTTGTAATACGGGAAAATCCTTACCTTTACTCATTTTCAGCTGGATATCCGATCAGAATTCTGCCTTTTGTTATTGTCGTCAGTACTGCATTCCTTTGATACAAAACGAACAATTTTAAAAGTTAATGTTTTACTTCGAAAACGACGAATAAGGCCACTCCAATTTTTTTTTTTAACTTTTTGTCCCAAAAGATTTTTTTTCATCTTCAGAATGCATAATTATTAAATTGACTTACGGTTTTTGCTTTGTCCCATGCATGGTAGAATGCATAAATAAATTTTTTTGAGAAAAAACAACGGTTTTTGCTCCTCATATGATAAAATCGTACTTTTTTTATTTCTTCAAAAATCGATCAGATATCAATTGAAATCAACTTTAGAATGAATATTAATTAAATTTTAGCTTTGAAACCCATCAAATATTGGTTGAAAATTGACTTGAGAAAAAACAACGGTTTTTGCTCCTCATATGATAAAATCGTTTTTTTTTTATTTCTTCAAAAATCGACCAGATATGCATAGAAATTATCTTTAGAATGCATAAATATTCAATTTTAGCTTTGAAACCCATCAAATATTGGTTGAAAATTGACTTGAGAAAAAACAACGGTTTTTGCTCCTCATATGATAAAATCGTTTTTTTTTTTTGATTTCTTCAAAAATCGAAGAGATTTTTTTTTTATTTTGCCCCATTGGATTTTCTCTTTTTGTAATGGGACATGGGACAAAAAGTTCAAATAAAATTTGGAGCGGCCTAACGATTGTTCAGAATCAAAACAAATCCAGAAATTTCATCGGCATCTACAAAAACCGTGTTTTCACTGCAAATACAGAAGGATTTTGTTTAAAAATATTTTAAATTTAAATCTAAAAGTTTAAATTTTTCATCGAATTCGAGAAAAATGCCTCAAAATCGTCGAAAAGTTCCCTTTAGTGGCAAACAGAAGAAGCAACAGTTGCTTGAGAAGAAGCAAAAAAATCGTAATTTTTCAATAACAAATCCCGATAACGAAAGTGATGACGGAGAAGAAAAGCCAGAAGCAGGATCTCTTCTCGAAAGTGTTCAAAAAATTAATGTTCAGCCAAATTCGAGAAGCAATCGAAACAATCGATATGCCCTACAATTTCACAAAGAATCGAAAGAACAGCTGAGACAAATGCAAGAAGATGCGAGAAATGCTATTAAAAGTCTATCAGAACAAGAATTGGAAGTTGCTGATGAGTACTTTGATGGTTACGATTTTCCCGTGAGACCGAAATGGACTTATGAGATGAGCAAAGAAGTTGTTGACAGCAACGAAAACCGATATTTTTTTGTAAGTAAACTTTATTTTTTGTGTTTTTTCCGAAAAAAATTAACAATTTTTTTTTCTTTTAGAATTATGTAAAGGCTCTTGAAAAGCGCCATCATGAAGAAGGTCGAGAATTGAGTTATTGCGAATTGAATCTCGAGACATGGCGACAATTATGGCGCGTTTTGGAAATTTCCGACTTAATTTTGTTCATTGTTGATGTACGAATGGCAAGTTTAATGTTCCCGCCATCGATTTACGATTATGTGAACAACACTTTGGGCAAACATCTCATTTTGGTATTGAACAAAATAGATCTCGTTCGTCCTACAGTAGTTCTGGCTTGGAAAAATTACTTTTCCGAAAAATATCCTGATATTTCTATCATTTTATTTACTTCATATCCATCGAATAATTCACCTGAAGAACTTGGATTGGCAAGTTTGCGTGCAAAACGTCGTCGAGGTAGAATGCGAATGGCTGTCGAAGGTGCGAAACAAATATTGGGTGCTTGTAAAAGTATCGTTGGATCAGATATCGATTTTTCCTCATGGGAAACGAAAATCAAAAATGAAGTTTCTGAAGTTACGGAAGAAGAGATGATGATGAAAAAGTTGAAACTGAAGGCACCCACGAACCAGAATCCCTTTTTCCCTTCGAAGAACACGAAAAATACAAAAATGGCATATTAACAATTGGTTGTGTTGGTTTTCCAAACGTTGGAAAGTCTTCCGTGTTGAATGCTTTAATGGGCAAAAAAGTTGTTAGCGTGTCTCAAACTCCCGGACATACAAAGCATTTTCAAACGATATTTCTAACAAACAATATTCGACTCTGCGATTGTCCCGGATTAGTTTTTCCCTCGTCGACGCCGCGAAACATTCAAGTTTTGTTGGGAAGTTATCCGATTGCTCAACTGAAAGTTCCTTACGCGTCTGTAAAATTTCTCGCGGAACGCATTGATTTGCCAAAATTGTTGAATGTCAAACATCCCGAGGGAGATGATGAAGAAGAATGGTCCGCAATGGATATTTGCACGGCATGGGCTCTCAAAAGGGGATTTTTGACGGCAAAAGCAGCAAGACCTGATACTTATCGAGCAGCAAATAACATTTTGAGAATGGCCTTGAGTGGAAAATTAGTTTTGGCGCTGAAACCATTTGGATATGGAAATGAGTTGGAAAAATTGTCGCAAAGCAGAGAATTAGAGGAAATTCGAAAAATTCAATGTTTGGGAAAATCTGAAGAGGAAACTCTTGAGGAATTTGAAGAAGAAGAAGAAACTGAAAGTGATGAAAATTGCTCTGATGAAGAAGAAAAAACGGAAACAAAGACCAAAGGAGAAAAAAGTGAAAAAAGTAAAAAAGAAGTGCCTCTGACTTATTCAAATGCTTTTGATCTCTTGAATGAAGACAGTAGTGATGATTCTTAAATAACAAAAAAAAAAAATAAAAAAATTTTTTCGATGTTAAGTTTTTGCAGATGATTCTTAAATTACATAATTAATAAATAATTATATTAAAATGTTAAAAAAAATTTAAAAAAATTGAAAAAATTTTTTTCGATGTTAAATTTTTGCAGATGATTCTTAAATTACATAATTTATAAATTATTATAGAAAATTAAAAAAAAAATTAAAAAATTGAAAAAAAATTTTTCGATTGTTTTAAAAAAATTTTTTCAAAAAAATAAAAAAAAAAATTGAAAAAATATTTTCGATGTTAAATGTTTGCAAATGATTCTAAAATTACAAAATTAATAAATAATTATAAAAAATTTAAAAAAATTGAAAAAAATTTTTTCGATTGTTTAAAAAAAATTTTTTCAAAAAAATAAAAAAAAAAATTGAAAAAATATTTTCGATGTTAAATTTTTGCAGATGATTCTAAAATTACAAAATTAATAAATAATTATAAAAAATTAAAAAAAAAATTAAAAAAAAATTTTTCGATTGTTTAAAAAAAATTTTTTCAAAAAAATAAAAAAAAAATTGAAAAATATTTTTGCAGATGATTCTTAAATTTAATAATTAATAAATAATGAAAAAAAAAATGTTAAAAAAAAAATTGAAAAAATTTTTTTGATGTTAAATTTTTGCAGAAAGTCTTACCTTATGAAGCATGAAATTTTTGTACAAAAAAAAAAAAATCATTAATTTTATTAACATCTATCTTTTTTTTTATTTTTTATTCAATACATAATTTCAATGTATAGTTTTAAACAGTCATAAACATATTTTTTCATGCATTCCATATACCTTGAAAATTGTGCCTTTAATATTTTAATTCATTTTTTTTTAATATTGACACATTCATTTTTTTCATAAAATTTCGTACATTTAAAACATTGAATATAGAGTTCTTTCACTAAAAAACTAACAAAAAGGTGGGAAACGGGAAGAGGGATCAGGTTCTTGTTGTTTATTTTTCATACAAATTTGTTTGCTTTGAAATTGATACGGAATTATCTCAGCAATGCGTGAAATTTATCACATAGATAATTAAATAAATGAAAGGTAACAAAGAGCTTTGTTGAAATGTGAAACTGAAGCATTGGGATTTATCGCGTATAGAAAACGCGGTAATATAAAACTTTTGACCGCCATAAACTGAAAGAATTATCAAATTTAAGTAAATATGTTCCTTCGCCGGGATACGTATGACTTCCCGCATAAACTTCCAAATGGCAATCTCTGCGATAAACTGGCACGACAACACTGAGATTCCTTTGCGGCGATGTGAGTGACGTTGTTTCTTGTGCAGCTGTCATACCTCCCGACTCCAAATCTGCCGTTGTTACATATTCTCCGTCGGTATCGTCAAAATAATCGTCTTCCGAATCACTTTCGCTGATACGGACAGTAACTTCTTGCGATTCTGGCGGACCCCATTCGAAATAAACTCCGAAACCAATGTCGTAACTGTCTGTGGCAAATTCCCAAAAGAGACTTACGCCATCGCTATTGGTTGGAACACGCACCGTTACAATATCTCCATGGCCGATACGTAAAACGCCCGATTTGCCTTCGGTAACTTCATCCTTGAACTTTTTAATATCAGGTCGAGTCCACATTGATGCGGGCGTGAGAAGTGTCCCATCATCAAACTCCGATTCACTTTCGCTTCGATCGCGCCCGTCACTCATTTGTGCGTTTTGTTCGTCGCGTTCGTTGTGTTTCGCGTCCTCGACGTGAATGTCACTACCCGGATTGCACTGAACATCAAATATCTCCGATTGCATGTGCAATAAATATTGTCGATAATGCTCTTCTTGCAAGTTTTTTAGTAGAACAGCTTGTTGCTCCGGATTGCCGGGATGCATTTTGTCGACATGCTCTTTGAATTGGTCATACGTTTGTTCATTTAGTGCATCTTGCAATTTTCTAAGTTGCATTTCTTCATTGTATTTTTCGAGTTCTTCTTGATTTTTGTTCTCCAAACGCAATTTTTCGTCAAACATTTCGTGCAATTTATTGTTGTCGCTTTTTTCGCGTTTGTTGTGCTGCACAGCTTCGATGTACGGCTTAAATGAAGGACAAATTTCGTGCAAAGTATTGATAAAAGAACGTTTTGCTACGTCTTTTGGCATATTTCCCAAAGCGGCCCATGCTTGACGACGTGCTTTTCCAACGATATCGAGATACCCCAAAGGCTTTGTCTCGGGATTATCATCGACGGAGCCGTATTTCGCTTGTTGCGAATAAGCAATGAGACGCAAATTATCATCGTAACTAAGTACAACGGCTTTTCCGAACTTTTCTTTGTAGAATTTCAGGGCAATTTTGTAGGTTTCTTCCAAAGTGAGGTCTGTCTCCTTTTCTGTGATCAAAGAAACACCTTGAGATGTTTTTGTTTTTTCCATTTTGTGCACTTTTTTTGTCTCTTAGGCCTCAATTTTCGCATAAAAACAGAAAATTTCATCAAAATGAATCATTTGAAGTTAATTTAAATGAAAAATTTACTTTTTTTGGTCCGCTTATTGATAATTGTTAAAATATTCGAGAAAATTGAGTGAAAAAATCCAATGGAAAATTTGTTTTTGACAGCGTTGACGTGTAGCTCAGCTGTTTTTGACGTTCTTATATTGTAAAAAATTTGTGTTTCGCGAACAAAAATATCTGCGAGAAAATTTTGAAAATTTATACAGAAAATTTTTTTTTAAATATTTTTTTCGATGTCTCGAGATGAGTTTGTTTCTATTATGAAAAAAAAATATAAAATTAAAATTGTGAGTAATAAAACTGAGAAATAAAATAAAACGAAACAAACAAAAATTGCTTACATAACACAAATCGAGGCAGTTTGCTCGGACTTATTGTCCTTTAACTTTCTTATCAAGCTCCGACAAATTCCTTGCTCTACCTCGGCGGGGGAAGCTCCGTTTTCGCGAGCAATCTTACAGATTTTCGAATGTCCTCTTTTCGACAAATGTTGTTCCGAAGAGTGTGTGTCGAATGCAAGGATCTCCCCCTTTGATTCATATTGGACGTATGCCGCGAGCACCTTCCCGTAGTTCGATAGCTATGTATCGAAACATTGGAAAAGGTGCCGCGACACGACTTTTCCCATACAAACCTCATGCCATACATACGAGCATTTTCTATAATAAAAATAAAATTTTATAATGTTAATGATGTGTTATTGCATAACAAGTCAATTTGAACCAACAAATTTGGAAAAATCTGAAAATTAGAAGACTTTCAAAATCTCATTTTTATACGGAATTTTGATCAATTGTGCGATTTATTCTTTTTCTTATCCTTTGGGGATTTGATTAGAAATTTTTCTGCACAAAATTTGTTTTTATTTGTTTTTTATTGAAAATTTAACGGTTTTTATTTATTTTATTTTATTATTTATTATTTTATTTTATTTTAGGTGAAAAAAGAAAAATATTCACAAAATACCTCAGAAATTTTAGCAAAATTTGCAATAATTAATGCTTACATTAGTTAAAATAAACAAAAAATATAGAAAAAAAATATTTCCTCCATAAATTTTCAAAATTTTAAAATTTTTCATTTCACAAAGTGTCTCGCGAAATTTTTTGCTTGCGAAACATCAATTTTTTACAGTGTATCGGAATGTCTTAATAAGAACCGAACCATATTTTAATCAATTTTAGAGCAAATTTTTGTTATTTTAAACTATCTGAGACGAAAATCCAGCATCAAAGCAAGACGAGAGTACGACAAGATGATTCACAGTCTTTTTATTATCAATTCCAGTGGGTAAGTTACCTTTAAAAATGACTACTTTCACAATTCTTATCGAGCATTTCTCTTTTGCAGAGACATTTTCCTCGAGAAACATTGGAGAAGTGTCGTGAATCGATCTGTCTGCGATTATTTTCTTGATGCTCAATTAGCAAAACCAAACGTAACTTCATCTTTTTGCGAAATTTCTTCAATTTTTAATGAATTTTCTCATTTTAGGACATTCCTCCCATCATTCAAACAGCCCATCATTATCTCGTTTCGGTGCAGCGAAATGGCGTTTCTCTCGTTGCTGCCTGCAAACAAGAATCTCCTCCGTTGTTTGTTATTGAATTTTTGCATCGTGTCGTCGATACCTTTGAGGATTACTTTTCCGAATGTACAGAGTCGATTATCAAGGAAAATTATGTGCTTGTTTACGAATTGCTCGATGAGATGTTGGACAATGGTTTTCCAAGCGTGACAGAAAGTAATGTCTTGAAGGAATTGATAAAACCGCCCAATATTTTACGAACAATCGCAAATACAGTCACGGGAAAATCGAATATGGCAGGAACTTTGCCAACGGGACAGCTATCGGCAATTCCGTGGCGTCGTACAGGCGTCAAATACACAAATAACGAAGCCTATTTCGATGTTGTTGAAGAAGTTGACGCCATCATCGATAAATCGGGGTCGACTGTTTTTGCCGAAATTCAAGGATATATCGATTGTTGCATCAAGCTCTCGGGCATGCCGGATCTGACACTTTCTTTCATGAATCCTCGCTTATTTGACGATGTCTCCTTTCATCCGTGCGTTCGTTTCAAACGATGGGAAGGCGAACGACTTTTATCTTTCATTCCTCCGGATGGCAATTTTCGTCTCATGTCTTATCACATAGGGACACAAAGTATCGTTGCGATTCCCATCTATGTGCGTCACAATTTATCCTTCAAAACGGGCGAACAAGCAAAACTCGATATCACGGTAGGTCCGAAAACAACTCTCGGGCGTACGCTTGAAAATGTAAAGTTGGAAATTCAGATGCCCAAAGCAATTTTGAACTGCTCGTTGACAACAAATCAAGGAAAATATGCCTTTGATCCGACAAATAAAGTTCTGACATGGGACGTGGGACGCATTGATGTAACGAAATTGCCAAATATTCGGGGAAGCGTTTCTGTGCAAGTAGGCACAACAAGTCTCGAGACAAATCCTTCAATTAATGTGCATTTTACGATCTCCCAACTGGCTGTTTCTGGATTGAAAGTTAACCGATTAGATATGTACGGAGAGAAATACAAACCGTTCAAGGGAGTCAAATATTTGACAAAAGCAGGAAAATTTCAAATGAGAATGTAATTGAAGCTCGTTATCTATCGCTTTTATTATTTTAATAGATAGAAAAAAAATATATGTAAATTTCAAAAATCGATCAAATTTCATGTTAAATGCACTTTTTGCGTCTCATTTATGGCGTTTTAGCATTTTTTCAATAATTTGGTTGCTTCTTCCTTGCACTTTTTGTCATCTTCATTCCTGTAATAATTTGAAAAAAAAAAACATTTAAATAAATTTAATTTCATACAAAAAAAAATTAAAAAAAATATTTGAAAAAAAAATATATAAAAAAAAATATGTAAAAAAAATATTAAAAAAAAATATATATAAAAAAAATTAAAAAAAAAATATTAAAAAAATTAAAAAAAAAAAATATTAAAAAAATACAAAAAAAAATATTAAAAAAAATATTTAAAAATAAATGTTAAAGAATATTAAAAAATATTTTAAAAAATATTTTAAAAAATATTTTTAAAAAAATATTTAAAAAAAAATTAAAAAAATATATTACAAAAAAATTAAAAAAAAAAATTAAAAAAAAATATTAAAATAAATTTTTTTAAAAGTTGAAATATTTTTTAACACTTTTTTTTTTATCATTTTTTAAAATATTTTTTTAAATATTTTTTTTTAATATTTTTTTTAAAAGTTATTTAAATATTTTTTTAAATATTTTTTTTTTAAATGAATTAACTTCATATGATGAGGACGGATAATAATTAAAAATGTAAGTTTTAAGAAAATGTATATAAAAATTGATTTTCTTACGCAACATCAACATTGGAAGCCTTTGTGAGAAACTCTTTCGCCTTTTCCTTATTATTCAATTGCAAATATGTCTTTCCGAGCGACAATTTGTTCAACGAATAAAAATCTGGGCTGATACTTTCTGCCTTTTCATAACACTCCAAAGCCTGTTCGAATGTAGCTGACGGCGGATTTGCAAAAACAACTTGAACAACTTTTCGTGTCATCCAATTAAGATCGGCAAGACCGTAATAAAATTCGCCTAAAATATACCAAGTTGTT
The DNA here is from genome assembly GCF_036172545.1 of Culicoides brevitarsis. Taxonomy (NCBI): domain Eukaryota; kingdom Metazoa; phylum Arthropoda; class Insecta; order Diptera; family Ceratopogonidae; genus Culicoides; species Culicoides brevitarsis. The sequence goes on from NC_087085.1 coordinate 6,385,713, forward strand.
GCATCCTGCGGATTTAATTCCAGAGCCTTTTGAAGATGTTTTTGGAAGTTTTCGAGTTGTTGCACGCGTTGTTTCGTGCCTTCTAAACCGCTTTTCGTATCCAAGAGCACAGCATACCATTTGTGAGCGGCAAAATGATTGTCATTTAGCTCCAAAGCACGTTTGGCGTAGTTAAATGCTTCGTCAACGAGCTCTTTTTTCTTGGCGTCTTCGGATTTGGATAAGGAGTAAACTGCTCGCGCAAGACGCCATTGAATCTCATAAGTGTCTTGTACCTGAAAATTCATAAAATTAAATTTTTGTTGGGAGAAATGGAAATTTTACTCACGGAATAGCTTTTCAAAACTTCGACAGTTTCGGTAAAATTATTTTCGTCAAAAAGTTGATCGGCATGCAAAATTACTTCATCCAATTTCTTTTCATCAGACATTTTTTTTCGTGTAGTCTCTTTAGTTTCTGCTTCAGTCTTACTACCAAACGATATTCCAAGGAATGATTGGATCAAAATGTAATTTCTCGCTGAGAAGCTTCGTTGTTTCGATCCAAAAGTAAACTGAAACGAAATGAAATCTTATCACTTTTGCAAATTAAATTACTTTAATTTACAAAGAACAAAAAAAAAAGAGAAAAACAATTAAAAATTGAAGGTCAAAAGGTACTCACTCTTTGTCTCAAACGTTGTTGTTGCCTTTGTGCAACAAATTCTTCAATCAATCGTGTAATTTGACGACGACTACGAAGAAATAATTGAAATTCCTGTAAATGATTCAGCAAGCGACCAGATACTAATGACATTACTCTTACAGTGTTTACGCTCCAAATTACGTCGCCAAGACAAATTTAACGCAAGATGCTGAGTAAATAACCAAAAAATCGATAAATAGCTGATAAAAAAGCTAATCCAAAACTTTTTTAAATGAAAATTGTTGATTGTTGAAATCTGTCTGTGATTATTTGTAAATAAATGGTACAAAGGTCGTCGGCGAAGTCAGAGATGGAACACGTGTTTTGAGTGACAGAGTAACGGTATATTTTTATCATATATAATTTTTTGGTTAAAAATTTTGTGAAAATATTTAAAAAGAAAAATTCAAAAAATTTTTAAAAAATTCAAAAATTTTTAAAAATCCAATTTTTTTTTTTAAATTAGGCTTTTAAAGTTTAAAGGTTTAAATAAGGTCCATCACTGTTCAATATTTCCATGATGAATAAATGAATATGATTGGATGTCGAAAAGAAATACCAGCCAATAAGAGCACGATTGATTTCAAAAATTGTTACCGTTAATCATACATAAACAAAATATCAAGAAATTTAATAATTTCTCTCACTTGTAAAAATTAGTTCATTGAACACTTTTGAAAAACTTTTTTTAAAAAAAATTCTGAAATTTTTTTATATTGTATATTTTTTAAACTGCGGATAATTAATTAATTAATTTTTTCTATATTATATGTATATAATTTGAATATCATATATCATATAATATGCATATAATTTTTTTATATAAATTTTTTTATACTAAATATCAAAAATTATATAACATAAAATATACAATATAATATTATATTAATATAATATATAACATAAAATATACAATATAATATTATATAATGTATATATTATATATTTTATAACTTATAATATATTATATGATATACAAATTATATACTTATAACATAGAAAAAATTAATTTTGTTCACAGCTTTAGCATTGAATAAATAAAATAAAATTATATTAAATGTTAATAAAACTCGATTTAATTTCATATTTTTTTTTTATTAATTAAACTCTTTTTTTCATATAATTTTTATAATGAGAATGATATATTTTTCTTTCAATTTGAATAATTCTTCATTTATTTTTTTTTATAATAATAAAGATGATCATAATAATAAATATATAGTATATTATATAATAAATTGTAAATTCTAACTACATATACAGAGAGTTTTCGTTTACAACCTGAAAATTATTATCGCTTTATGTATCTTAAAATATTATTTCTTCTGTTCTCTAATACTATTTTTTTCATATATTTTTTTTATCTCTTTTTGGAGAAATAAAATAAAACATTCGAGAAAGTATATCATATAATTCACGAAATTTTTCTTTTTTAATTTTTTTTTATTAAGGGCTCTGTTCGTCGAAGTGAAAAATATTCGGAATCGTCTATGAATAGTTTCTCCTTTTTTTCTAATTAATTTTATTTATAAATAATACAAGTATAATAAAGAAAAAATACATATTGGACTTATATAATAATTATATATTATAACGTTTAATTGTTAAATATATATAAATATTCACGATAAATAACTAGATTTTGTTGGATACTATTTCTTAACAATTAATAAGCTCTACAATTTGTCTGTTTTCTTGATTCAAGTAATATTTGTTTTTAATATATATATTATTTATAACAGATATACGTAAAAAATGCATTCATTCTATTATATGAAATTTTTATACAAGATTTATTATTAATTATATTTAGTTAATAAATGTTTCCTTGTTTTTTTTTCTTTATTATTAAATATACAAAGTTAGTATACACAACATACATATTCGACATTTAGTATCATATACACATTATGTATCATAATAATTTTTTCGGTAGTATTTTAATACAAATATATTTATGTATGTATGAAAAATTTTACAAATAAGAAATCCTATCATTCTAATACAAAATTTCTAATAATTATTATTTCTCTTTTTGGGAACTAATTTCTAACTGGTGTTTCTGTTTTCAAGTACTTTTATTATTATTAATAATTTATATTCTAATAATTATATATTTTTTTCGTTTATCAGAAACGCAAATGGGGAAAAGCTTTGATTGAAAATTCTAATAATTTAATTAAATTTAATGATTTAAAAATGTCTTACATTTTCTTGTTTTTTTTTCCATTCGATTATCGTGCAACAGCCATTTATAATTCCATCCATGTATAAAGAAACGTTTGAGTTCTAATTTTTTTTCAACTTAATATGTTCTCGAGAAGAATAGGAAACTTTTACCGAGTCTTAATTTTTTTTTTGATACATTTTTATTTCCATTTCATTGTCTTTTTGCGATAGAAATATTTTTTTTTTATATTTAGAAAAATATTTTATTTTTTAAATATTTTTTTTTAAGAAGAGCGGATATGAAGAAAATTTTTGTAAATATGACTTTGGGAACACTACATTCGTTTTTTTATGAAATATAGAAAATTTATGAATTTGAAGAAATTTTTGATGTAATATAAATAATTTAAAAAACTATCTTTGATTTCTACAGGTACTTGATTTTTTATGCTTAACTACTTTTTTCATGAGGAGTATTTTTATAAATTACATAAATAGAAAATTTTTGAATAAGAAACTACACATAAAGTAAATTGAGACATGATTAGATAAAGAACATTTATTTTTTGATCGAAATTAGCAAACTATTGTTTAAAATTATTTTTTAAGCGATTTGTAATTTTACGTTTATAAGCATGTCTTCGTTTTTTGTTAGTAGGATTGTATTCCGCATATTTTTGTTGTTTTTGTAGTACACGAAAAAACACAGCTATTAATTGCAGTTAATGATAAAAATTACTAATCACTCATCATGTAGTTTTAGTTCAGCGACTATTTTTTACAAAATTTTATTTTTTTTTACACAAACATCCATTTTCTGATATTTAATCTTAGTTTTGATATGTATTTGTATGTGCTGAGAAATGTTGTTGTTCTTCGTACAATTGCTCTTCTCGCATCAAAACGCAGCTTAAACACAGACTCATTAGAACAAGAGAAACGAAACTCGTGTTCTACGCGCGTCTCCTTTGGGCCGTCTGCCCATCCCGTACTGTCACCCTTGCTGATCCGTTGATCCGAATGTCGTTCCCTTTGTATCTCCTTGACCGCCAGAAACTTCGTCATCGCGCGAACTTCCGGATGCCATGCGCCCAGATAATCCGCTAAAGTCTAATTTATACTAAAGATTAAATAGAAAAAAAGGTATTAGATTCATATTTTGATAAATTTTTAAAATTAGTAACAAACTTTGAGAAATCTTGCGGAATTCTCAAAGAAATTAAATTCAGTTGTTGTTAGTCAAAACCAAGAAGTATTTAGTGTAAAATGCTCCTAAATCAACAAGAAAACAAAAAAAAAATCTAATATGTTATGTTTTTGTTTGGAAAAAAGTCAAAACAGAATGCCAACTAAATAAAAAAAAACTGTTAAAAAGTGTTATTAAAAACAAAAACAAAAAAATGCCATAAGCGTTTTCAACTGTTTGTGTTATTTATACTTTTTCATGTGTTTTAATGTTTCGTTAGTTTCATGCAACCAGCTTTTGTTTCTCTATCAGAAAATTCTTGCATTCTGTTTCATTTCAATTTTCGCTTCATCCCAAAAAATTTTTCTATTTTATTAACAATCTATTTTTTTTTATCAATTTATTCTACAAGATAATTCACACTTTTGTTTGTCATCTCATTTCCTACCCTTGAAAAATTTTTTTTAAATTATTTTTTTCATAATTTTTTAGTCAGTTGCTTTTTTTGCTTGTTTAGATTTTGTTGCATTTTAAGAGAAAATGACATGCGATATACCAAAGGAACAAGAGGCAACGGCCCAAGCCCTTTGTTTGAAGATCACATTAGCATCGTTGACGTATTAAAGTTCGTGGGACTAATGCAATACTGTTGACGTCTCACAAAATCACGAGGAAGCCATCTATATTGTATAGAGAAGTTCATAAAATAAACAACCCAAAAATATTTTTTTTTTGCTACAATTTCGCAAGCTATACTTGCTTGCTTACCCATGAATTGTATCGAGATGCAGAAGATGACGATCGTAATAATAATTTAAGTGACCCAGTGACATATTAACCTAATAATAAATAATAAACAAATGATATTAGTTTAAATTTTTCCTTTTTTTGCAGAAACTATGAAGATGTGAAGAAGATGCACAGCGAAGAAGCATTTAACATGCAGAGAAATATTTCCTAATAGTAAATATATATTATGTAATAATTAGTCAATTCACCAATTTCTTTCAACATTTCCTAATTTAGTATTATCAGATTATAAAACAAGCTTTTTTTTCAATTTTAGCATCATTCAAGTTAATTGAGCAATAAGTACAACTGAAGATGCGGAAATTCATCAGCTTTTTACATACTTGACAAAAAATCTCCAAACAAAATATTTTTCAGGTTCAAAATCTAGATTTTCTCCTATATTTTCGCCTATCTTGACATATCTTCAGGATTTTAAAAAATGTTTTTATATGATTTATAGTAAATTGCATTCTTTATTTATTTCATGTTTGTTTGTTTGTTACGTAATAATGTTGTATATCAAATACGGAAGGAATATAAACGGAAGGCAGTATTATTACTTAGAAGCACAGTGTGATTGTTTCCGTTTTGTACAAATTTTATTTTTTTTTTTTTTTAATAACTCTCACAATTTTTAAGATATTTATTAAATTTTAATTTATTTAAGATCGGACAAAATTAATTTTTTCTAATTATATGTATATAACTTGTATATTGTATAATGTATTATATACTATATAATATATAAACATGTATATTATATTAATAATATATATAATTATTAACTTTATATAATAATTATATATAATATTGTATGTTATATATTATATAATATGTCTATAATTAAAAAATTTGAATATAAATCAAAGTTAAAATTGTATAAATTAACAAAAACACTCTTATTGAGTTAATTTTTCATAGATTAATGGTATAATTTTTGAAATTTAGTATGAAAAAATTTTAAATATAAATTATATACATATTATATAATATACAATATAATATAATGCATATAATTTTTATATATATTTTTTTCATACTAAATATCAAATATTGTACCATTAATTGATAAAAATAACTCAATAAGAGTGTTTTTGTTTAAAATATATAATTTAAACTTCGATTTATGCTCAAATTTTTGATATTTAGTATGAAAAAAAATACATATAAAACTTATAAGCATATTATATAATATATAATATACATATTATATTTAATTATTATATAAAGTTAATAATTATATAATAATTAATAATATATATAATATAATATATTATATAAAATATATAAAACATTATATGATATACAAATAATAAACATATAATATAGAAAAAATTATTAATTTAATTTATTAAAATTTAATTAACTTTTAGAATTGAAATAAATTTTTAGAATTTTTAAATAAAATAAATTTGACAAAGCAAAAACAAACACATTGTACATAACAATGGCTTTTTTCGATATGATTATAAATAATAAAATCTTTTAAGTTACGAATTTTTCTTTAAAGATACCAACGAAATATTTAAATATTATTATTTTCACACAATTTTCTTATTATTATTATTATTATATTATGACTTTTCTTCGTTGTTGTTGTATCTCGTAGAAGTCGTTGACGCCGCACACGAAGCAAATTGATTGGTGTCTCGCGTGCTTTACGTTTATTTATTTGTGTAATATTGTCTCATCATAATAAATTTAATGGCAATATTTTTGTTGTTTTTTCCTCGTCTGCGTTTGATACGCGAAAAGGCTTTTTTTCATACATTCTCTGTGCTGCTCGACTCGAGTCTAAGCATTTGCTCATATTGTTGCAATTTATATTCAACTTGTTGAGGCATACATAATCCGTGCTTTTTTCATATTTTTTTTAAAATTTAAATAGATATGCAAGAATCGGCGTGCAATTGTATTTGTGTGTATCGTGTTATGTGAAAAAAAAGAAAAAAGGAAAAAAAATATGAATTTTGCGATAAATATGACTAAATTTTAATATTATAATAAGGTACTTATGTAATAATTATCTCTAAACGGAAAATGAATACCATGAAAAATGATAATCGTTCATTTGTTAACTTGACACAGCAATTTTAAGAAGATTACGTTTACATGTAGGACAACAAGCAAGAAAAGGAGAAGAGATTACTGCTGGAAAATAAGCCGACATCTTTATTACAAATCTCCGAGATTTGTGATAACAAGACTCTTGTCTAATGTTGACTCTGCTAAATAGTAATAATAATAAGAGCTGCTCAGTGCAAATGATTGTCAAGACAACCGACTTTTAATTTATTTCAAATGGGAAATTTTCAGTTTATTCTGTAAATATTTGCTTAAATTCTCAAAGTGTTTCTTTAAAGTATCAATTTTCGTCTTAATTGATTTCATTTGTGGTTGCACATGTTGTCGTAACGATGGAAATAGGCAAAACTAGCTTTCTTCAAATTTCTAAGAATTAAATTGGATTCTCTTAATTAATGGTTTGAAAATTTACTTATCTCAACGATTTTCAAATTTTCGACAGTATCAGCATCTGAACTCATAATAACAACAAATAAGAGTCGATAAAATTCAGTTCAATTCTCAGAAGATACCCTGAAAAGTTTTGATGCCATTAATTAAGAAATCAAAAGGCGCGAAGAGTAATATTTTAGTTTCTGCTCAAAATTACGTGATGTCGTCATACAAAGTGCGAATATTAGTTTAACTATTCACGGGTCGGAAGGAAAATCATTAATTAAAAACAAATAAAATAAGTTGCAAGTTGTTCAAATAATCCTCTTAAATATCTAACGAACGTTATCGTGTTCTTAATGAATGCTAATGATCATTGGCTTGGGAGTGACTTTACAGTTTTCAGACCATTTTAACATAAAATACGTACAACTTCCCATTTAACAAATCCCCATATAGCGAAAAAAAGGTTGCTGTATAACGAATTTTACGATTTGAATAGGGTTTGATACAAAAATTGTGCATTGGGTCAAAAATCTTGAAAGTGCATTGGGCTGATTAAATTAAAATGTCAAATGGGGCAAAAATTCTGAATTTACATTGGATCAAAATTTTTAAATGTGCATTGGGACAAAAGTATTCAATGTGAATTGGGGTAAAAAAAATTTAAAATGTCAGCTGGGGCAAAATTTTTAAATGTGTTTTGGGTAAAAATTTTCAATTATTGCGCATTGGGTCTAAAATTTTGAATTTGCATTGGGTTAATTATAATAAAATATCATTTGGGGCAAAAACGTTGATTGTGCATTGGGCCAAATTCATCAAATGTGCATTGGGTCAAAGTTTTTAAATGCGTTTTGGGTCAAAAATCTTGAATATGCATTGGGACAAATATTTTAAAATGTCAACTGGGGCAAATGTCGAGTGTATAATACTTTAAAAGGCTAAAATATGCACTGGGATTAAAAATCCAGTTGTATAATGGGTTATTTTTGATATTCGCTCACATTCGTTAAATAGGAAGTTGTACGTACTGTTCAATTTCTGTCAAATTCTGTTCTGCCGGCATCTCATCATAATTATGAATGCGGATACTGTGTGAAAACTTTTCGCAAACTATAACGCAGAATTTATCCGAAGTAATAATAATAATGAGAGAGACACGAAAAGCGAGAGAAAACTTTATGCATCTTAACGACTCCTCTTCTTGTTGTTGTTTATTTTGTTAAGTGTTTTATTATGTTGAGTGTGTATTTATTGAGTATATTTATTTAGTGTTGCCTGAGTTTTGTATTTTTTTTTTCAAAAAAAAAAAAAGAAATAATAATTCTGTATGTTCGAACATCGTTTTTAATAAAATTTCGTGTTATCATGTGTGTTTGAATGAAAATAAAAACTTTTTTTTTCTGTAACCAAATTTTTATGAAGTTGATGATTTTCAATTCACTTACCTTATTGGCACAACTGAAACATGTTGATACAACTTTTGATATGATATTCATTAGATTTTTTGTTTCCTGTATTACGTGATCTACTTTGACAAATGTTGCGGCTTTCCCAACCGTATGATCCTTCACAGTAAATTGTAGTGTTTGTACATAAGTTGGCACTTTATCTAAATGGGCTAATAATTCTTTTTTTGGATCACCAGCTGGGACCTGCGAGTTTTTTTTTTTTTTTTCAAATTTTGATTAATACGAGATTTCATGAAATTATGATGAAAATCTTACCTGATAGGAAAATTGTCGCACAACCTTGTATAATCTGTTTGCCTCTTCGGCAAAATATTCGGCCTGAGTAAATAAATCCTGTGTTGTCCGGAGATTGCCTTCACCTTTTGTGAATTGATACATTGATAGTGCCATCGCTGACATATTTTTTGCGCGTTTCACAATGTCATTGTTCTCATCGGCATTCCATTTGTCGGCTTCGCCTTCCATTTCGTTTGTTGCTTCTTTCATTTCTTGTCCCGTTTTGGCGATTTTTTCCTGCTCTTCCGAATCTAAACGCGCAGGCTTTAATGGTTTTGCTGTTGTTCCATGCTTCTGAAGACAGAATGAAATGAAATAAAAAGGAAAATTGAGAAAAACGAGATGCAGGAAACTTACGCCAGGCCTTGGAAGACTTAAGTATTCGGATTTGTCGATTTTGGAACGATTCTGTGCAAGATCAAGCACTTCCTTCGATATTAACGTAATATCGCTGCATAACCATTGCCACATATCAACGAAAACCTCGACATTTTCTTTGGCAATTTTACTACTGGGATGTGTAGAGAGTGCACGAGCTGATGTGATGACCTAAAAAATATTTTTAAAAATTATTATTATTAAATTCTAACTCTTAAATTAATTAAAAATTAAAAAAAAAATTATTTTTTAACTTTTGTATTGAAAATTATTTTTTTAAAAGAATTTTTTTCTATTTACGAAAAAATTTTTTTAATTAAAAAAAAAATATATGAAAAATTATTTTTTTATTTGAAAAAAAATTATCAAAGTTATTTTTTAATTAAAAAAAAATATGAATAATTATTTTTCAGTTTAAAAAAAAAAATTATAAAATTTTATTTTATGAAAAATTTTTTTTCAATTTCAAAAAAAAAAATTTATGAAAAATTATTTTTTAATTCGTTAAAAAAAAATTATGAAAAATTTATATTTTTATTTAAAAAAAAAAAAAAAATTTATAAAAAAAAAAAAAAAAAAAATGAAAACTCATTTTTTAATTTATTATTTTTATTTTTTCTTACCTGTGGTCCGTATATCCTAATATTAATTTCAGTAAATTTGGCTTGAACTTGAAGTGTTTCAGATAAGGCAATGTGTCTCAGTAACTTACAAACCTTTAAAAAAATTGTTTCAGATCATGAAAATTTAAGAAGCGAATGAATTAAAAGAGAAATTACCTCCAACATGTGATCAATCCGTTCGTGGAATCGGTCAGCGCATTCTTGCAGTCTATCAATTTCGTGATTTAAGGCAATTGTCCTGAGCGTATTAACAAGTTCGATGCTCGTTTTGATGATGTGTGGCAACTCCACGGCCTGATCATGCGTCGTTACAACGAGTTGATGTTGCAAATCGAGCGCAGCATTTATCACACTTTCGAGTGCCGCATTTATGTCAAACGTAGAGTTGGGAAATTGTTCCATGTTAACAGCCATACGAAGCAACTGATTTAGTTCTAATTTGCATCGATCGCACAGCAAAAGAATATTTTCGCGATGATCGTGACTCGTGTAGGCGGAATCGGTAAAATCCTGAGTACGTTCGCACACTTTGTCGAGAGCTGCCATCAGTTTTTCCCTGCCGTCGGGCGTAAACAACGAAACGCCCGTAAGACGACATCCCCGCGTCAGAATTTCACGATAACGAAATTCTCGATGCCCGCCAGATGCGCGACTTCCGATTCGTCGATCGCGTTCGCTGTTACTTCGTTGTAGCAAAAGCTCCGTCGGATCCGGGCGATCCATGTCGAAATCCTTCTCCGTAATCGGACTCGTGAGAATATCCTTTGCCAGCGATTTTGGCACGCTCGTCGATACGCTGCGATTGAATTTGGGCTTTGCCGCTTCGATGAGACGCCGGAAATGGTGCAAACACGTAAATGCTGTTGCACGTTCCGAGTCCCATTCAGCTTGCTGTAAGGAAAATTTTAGTTTGCCTGTCGTAAAATTACTTGGCTGATACATTACATGTCGTGAGGTATTACGATCGGCAGGCACTGTCGTTTCTATCACACCATCTTTGACAACGTAATGTATCAGATCCATGGCACGACGCATTTGGCAAAAAACTGTATCGCGATTTTCCTTTGAATGTACGCAGTCCGGGTGACGCAAACATGTCTAAAAAAAAAAAAGAACTTTTTTAACTTCAAAAATTAAAAAAAAAAATTTTTTACTTACCTTGGAGGACGTCAATAACATCATTGTCGATCTCTCAAGAACTTGCCTTGCGCTCGCCATTTGTGCCCTTCTTCGTTCATCCTTCAAATCACTCTGTCTATTACCTATTTTCGTTACAACGAAGAAATGAGAGAAAAAAAAAGAAAATAAACAAACTAATTAAAAATTGATTCATTCTGCAGATAAAAGAAAATACACAACTCTACAATGTAGATATAGAGCTATGCTAACTACTGAAAAAAGTGAAAGACATGAAGAAAATTGTTAAGATACAAAGAAAGAAGCAAAAATACTGCACAACTTTTACTCAGCGATGCCAAAATAAATAGCAAGCAAAATTTACATAAGAAAAGTTGTTCAATGTTGAGTGAGAAAAAAAATTAGACGAACAGATCTTTTTCAAATTCTTAAATTTTAAGCAATAAAACTAAAATTAAATATATTTTCGATTTCTTTCTATTTTTTTAAAAATTTTAATAATACAAAAATTGTTACAGAAATAATTTTACATTAATTTTTTTAATTAATTATATTTGTATTATTAATGTTATTAATTTAATTCATTTTTTTATTTAAATTATTTTTATTAATATTTTTCATAATTTTTATCTTTTTTTTTTTTAATGGAAATTTACATTATTTACGTTAATACATCCATTTATTATTTATTTTATCTTATTTTTTAAAATGAACCAAAATTTGAAAAAATTTTTCCCATTAAAATAAGGAGCCACTGAATATTTTTTTTAAATTTAATTTTTTTTTATTTTTTAAATTTTTAAATTTTTTTTTTTTTATTTTTTTTTTTTTAAATTTTTTTTTTATTTTTTTTTTAATTTTAAAAAATATAAACTAAGATGTAAAATAATAATGCATCTTGGTAATTAATCGTTATCATTTAACAAAAACAGCATTATAAACTATTACTTCCGTAAAATAGTTTCAAAATGAAAGTCATTTGTTTTGCAAAGTAAAAACAATATTTTAAAATGAAATCCAGACATTTTCACAAAAAGAGTTTTCAAACAAGTTTTTGTTTGTAAAATTTTAATATGTAATTAAGATGTGAACAAAAACGAAATTTTTGAACTTGATGGATGTGCATAAATATGCAAATTTATCATCAAAATAAGCTTTTTCGCAAATTACTTCAAAGTATCTGTTTTAGTTTTCACACAAAAAAAATAGAACAATAAATTATTAATGCACTCAAGAACGTGCCGGCTTAACAAGTGCATATAAAAATTGTTCACCAAATATGTTTTCTCGTTCAATTTTAAGTTGTGAAACCATAACTAAGGGAGTTGTACAAATTTGGCTTGCGAAGCATATTACAACTCTAACGGAAAACATAAACACAATTATTTTTTGTATTTTTAGCGTAAACAAGGACAAAAACTATTTTGCCTGTTGAAAATGAAGGAAGAAAATTTTCTTACTTCGGTAGGTATTTTTTTTGCTCTATTTATGTGCACTGTCTTAAAAAGATTTTTTTAAAAAATTGTGGTTGTTTATTTTAAAAAGCAAAATAGTTTGTTTATGGCAGATATTGTAAAAAAACGATGATTTATGAGACAAAAATAATCGAGTTACGCGAATTTGATATTTTTATACATGTGTCTCTGCTACTTAAGCGAATATTTCGCTGTTTTGTGATTTTTTTTATGTTATTTAGTTAATTTTCATTCTTAAAAAATTTCAAAAGATTTTGAGAAAAAAACATTTTTTTTAAATGTCAGAAAATGGAATTGAAAATGAATGCAATTTAGGCAAAAATTATAAAAAAAATTAAATCAATGAAATTTTTATTAAAAAATAAAAAAATAGATGCTTTTTGGATGATCTATACATTTAACGGTCGATTTGAACTGTTAAAATGTCACAATTGTCGCATAGCGGCAAAATATGGAACTAAACAAATTGTCATCCGCCATCTTGGATATTACCGCGTGGATCGAGAAACAACAGAGGTAAGAATTTTCTTAAATTTAATGATTTTACGCAATTTTTTTACAATAATTTTTGTTTATTTCAGAAGACAACACAGAGAAGGATGAACAAACAATGGAGATGTCGAGGAAGGAAGCGTCAAAAATGGCAAAAAAGGAGAAAATATGGATATGGCAGATCAGAAAAATCAGGTAAGTTTTTTAATTGTTTATGGGTAAATTCAAATTTGGAACTCCTTGCAATTATTTTAATTTGCAAGGAGTTCGGTTCTTTTTTTTCTTTTTTTTTAGCACAAAACGAGATAACCAACTACATGGATAGGAAGACTTTGAGAAGGAGAGAAATGATGCAGCGTCGGAGCAACAATCGTCGACAGGATATTAGGGTAAGTTCTCAATCTTTAGTTTGTAAGATTTTTAGATAATTTATTCGCACTTTTCGTGTTAGGGTAGTTCATAAGTTTTTTTTCAGCTTATATGTAAGGTTAGAGCATTGTCGCTCTTTTAGGGAAAGTTTGTTTTTTTTTGTTAGGGAAAGCTTCAATTTTTTTCGTAACGGGATTTGTGATCCTCAATAGCTTGTAAGGGATTCTGCTCATAGAGCGTTAGGTAGTTTTAAGTTAATTCAGGGAAATATACGAAAAGTGCGTTACAGATTAGGTTAGTTAGGTTCTTTCAAATGAAATTTTGAAGAAAGAACTCTTTGGGCAGCATTTGGGAAAAATTTCCCTCATATTGCCTTCTCTCATATAACCAAATGCCCATTTTTACCCTAAATTTTTTGTTGAATTTTTCAAATTATGCATTTTTTTTGTTTTTTTTACAAATTTCAATTTTCAATAAAAATAGTGAAAACTTCACTATTTGAGGATATTAAATTACCATTATTAATAGGAAATCATTATTAACACCTTGCCGTTTCTCTTCTTTTTTTTGCATCCGTTACGTGTATTGCAGTTTCAATAAATAACAAAACACGACGTTTATCTACAACTTTAGATAGTATCGAAATTTCCTTTTATTAAATTTTTCTGTTGCTCGAATTGAATCAATCTATCTTAAGTTTTGTTCAATTTCTTTTTCTGTCACATTTTTCTATTTGTACCGCAATAAATTCATTGCAAGATACTTTTTATTTAATGAACTGAATAGCGTTCTGAGAAAACTTGAATATTTAAAGTCGACACTCGACAAAATATTTTTGACAAGATGCGCTTGATGATTGAAAGGAGCAAGAGGAAGGAAAATGCATATCCTTTAAGCCATATTTACATCTTTCATATCTTCCTCCATCGTGTGTTGTCGTCGCCGACATTAAATTAGGCAATAATTTATGCAACAATACGTAATAAATAACAGAAAATGTGCATCCACACATGTGTCTTCTTATTCTGGCTCATCTTCAGGCTGTGTGCTCGCAATAGCAATGAATATCATTACACAAAGGAAATTTGCATCTTAAAATGTGTTTGTGAGACAACATCTTACGGCATTTTGTTTGCGTTGTCTTGATGCTCAAGAACGGTAGTTTCGTAATAATCCTAAGTGCTTTATAACAAATTTGTCATTTTACGGCACTTTAATACGTTTTCTGAACAAAAGCTTGAATCAGCAAGTAACCAATATTGTCAAACATTCATAAAATTGTATCGATAAAGAAAATCACTGTCGTTTTTTGTTGCGTCATTAATTTTTAATCATAACACGTGCTTGATATCATCATTATTTATCATATAAACGTCGTAATTTTTTATTAGTTGGACACATGAAAAAGAGATTTATACGGAGAGAAAATAATATCATATGAAACACTCACAATTCTGACAAATTTTCTCATAATTTCTCGTTGCGTTACATTAAAATCGAAATTGATTGTCCCAAATTTATGACACATGACATTTTTCTCATCAAGTGTGCTTTATTGTTATTATCATTGTGACAATCAAAATTTCTGTGATTTATCAAATTAAAAGAACATGCAAGTTTTTTTTCGATAAAAATTTTCACTAATTTTATGTCAGAATTTGGGTTGCATAATGGAAACAAAGCTCAACAGTTTAAAGGAATGTTTTGCAAAAGTATTAATAGAAACTTTAGTTTTTGAAATAAATGAAGGTAGCTTAACGTAATTAAATATTTAGTACAAAAATTAAGATCAAATAATTTATTTGTACAAAAAGTTTGAATCTTTTCTGAATTTATATACAAATTAAATTTCAAATCCTTCATTTTCAACTCGAATATTTGTGTAAAGTATAAAAGGTTTACATAAATATTTTATCTGCGGAATTTTCCATTACATAACTTGTTTATTGTTTTTCTGCAGTTTATTTATTTTTACTTGCTGCTGTCTGTTATTTTATTTTTCTTGAAGAAATTACTCGAATGAAGTTTCCTTAAAGCGTTTTTTCTATTTCATAATATACACAAAAAAGGCAAGGAGCAAAAAAAATAAAGCCACTGTGATGAAATTAAATTTAAATGTGGTAAAATTGGTTAATTTTAGAGACATTATTTCCAGACCATAAATGTCGTTTCTGTTTTTCTTTTTGCAAAAATAGCCATTTAACATCTCTTTGGTACAATTTAAGATATTAATAAGCGAAAGTTTAATTATTTTTATTTTTTTTTCTTGATTTTTTTTTCTGATGTTTCATTTTTGAATAGTAAAAAAAGTCGTTTTATGTATTTTAAAATAAATTATAGAAAATAGCTAAAATAGTTAAGATAAAAATTTTAATTTTTAATTTAATTAATTTTTTTTTTAATTTTTAAAATTTTTTTATTATTGAATTTTTTAAAATTTTAAAATTTTTATTTCAATTTAATTTTATTTTTTTTTTCTTAATTTAAGCTTTCATTTGCTTAATATTTACATTCGGGACGAAAGCTAAAACTGAATAGAATGCAAATTTTAATTGTGCATGATTTCTCTCAGCTGAATAAATATTGAAATAGTCAACAATGAAAATGATAACAGCTGACATCACAAAAAATTTCAACCCTCAGCAAAAAGTATGTGTATAATTACTAAACCAAATATTTTTTTCCTCCTGACACTAATAAATGTGATTCTACCTGATTTGGTTCCCAAATGATTAACTTGCTAACTGTCACATATATATGCATCAAATTTGATTTTCTAACATGCAATATTCAATTATATTCGCGGCGAAACATATTAATGAGTGAGGTGTTCATGCGTCTCTATTTAGTTGATATTAAAGCGTATTTAAGTGTTTGGTCATGCATGATGCTTTTCTATGTAAACAATTTTCATGTTTGTTATTACTGCTAAAATGGAAAGCATTTTTTATCGTCGTTGTTGAGTGTGTGTGTCAAATAAAAATAATCATGAAAGTGGGTTTGTTTTTGAAACTCGCATAACAAACACAATTGTTGCGTGATATTTGTAAATGCCATGCCATATTAATTGGACATGATTTTGTAAGAAATAATTTTTTTTTTGTGGGAAGAGCGATTTTGTCGTAAAAATTCAATTAAAGTTAATCTCTTTATAAATGTTCAACACACAAAGGATAACTAATTAAAAAAAGGAAAAGATTGAAAATCTTTTAATTTCCTTGATACGTTGAAGTTGTTTCATTACCATACCTGATAAAACTATCAATTACAGACACTTTCAACAAACAGCAACAAACAATACAGAAAAGAAAGAAATATCATGAATCATTTCCTCTTACCTGTTACGTGTGCTAATTCAACCATTTCGGCACCAAATACTGAAAATGCTTTTACAAATTCGGAAAAATTTGCCACTTGTTCTAATCTACCTAAAGTACGTTCTACCTGCAATTCGGAGAGAAATTCATTCAATTTGTAAAAAAGACGACGAGAATAAGGAAATTTATTACCCTATCCTTAGTTAGTAGTAATTGTTTTACAACCACAATATCTGCTAATAAAAGAACTCGTGTAACTGCACTTAATAATGTACGGGCGGCACGCACCATGTGCCCTCGATCGTCAATAGGATCCGGTCTGGGAGGATAGCCATGCAAATCGTTTGCACTTATGTCACACAATCGTTCTATTGATGCACCTGAAAATACAAAAAAAAATGTTTTATGAGCAATTTTTGAGAAAGAAAATGTGTCAAAAACAAAAAAAAATCTATCGTTCTTTAAGTGAGCAAAAATAATCATTTATTTTAAGAAGAATTTTGATCGCAAAGAAGTTTTGAAAAAATTACGATGACTTTTCAAAAATCCCTTAACCGCAAAAAACATTTTGACATTTAATTTCCTTCTTTTTTTTCTTCAATGGATTAAACTTTTAGTTCCTTCCCTTTCGGTTTTCGTTTTCGGAAAAAGTTGAAGAAACAATTTATGAAAGTCATCGTTAAATCGTTCTTCATTCTTTTCAAATTACTTTATTTAACAAATTTTCATGAGTAAAAACAAAAAAAAAATTAAATTAAAATTCCAATAACTCTTTTTCTTGAAAAACTTTCCTCTTTCTTTCGTACTTTTTGTCATATCTGCGATTTCATATAAGGTCGCTCCAAATTTTTTTCTATGTTTTTGTCTCCTGTCCCCTTTCGAAAGTCAAAATGGGGCAAAATAAAAAAAAAGTTGAAAATTTCATCAAATTCGACTATTTTTTGTTAGGTTTATTTTTTGTAAAGAAATTTTAGAAAATTTTTTAAAAAATTTTTAATTTTCAAGAATTTTTGTGTTAAAAAACAAAATTCAATATGAATTTTCTTCGTTAAAATTTTTTTCAAAAAAATTATTTTTCAAAATTTTTTGACAGTAATTTTTTTGATTTTTTTTTTGTTTAAATTTTTAACTTGAAATGCTCGATGTAAATACCATAAAAGAAATTGAAATACTCATTAGCTACCAAAAAATATTTAAATTTTGTTATTTTGTATTAAAAAAAAGTATTTTAAAACTTTTTTTTTATTTCGCGCCATTTTGTAAAGAATTTTTTGGGACAAAAACATTGAAAAAAAAATTGAAACGGCCTAAATTAATAAAACTATCATCTTCACAACTTTTCTCAACTGCTTTCAAAATGTGCGAAGAATTTCATTATCAGCCACATAAATTTTTGCCACACAAGTAAGTCAGATTATTAATGTGTCAGACTTTTATTACCTTCAATTTTTCATTTTACTTTGTGGTTGAAAGCGATTAAAAAGCCTGATCGAGGACGATAACAATAGTAACGAGCGAGAAATCATCATAAATGTCGCTTTTGACAAATTTATATAGGGATTATTTTTAATGTGAGATTTTTTTTCTCGAGCAATTAGTTTCAAAGCCATGCCATGATTTGAGTGTCATGCTTATAATAAACTCTCTTACACGACAAGTAAGCATGCCAGTGTGCAAGCTAATTATGAAATTTATCCTCAGCTTCGTATACCTTTATCGTGTGAAGCAAAATATTGTTCTCCTACTTTTGCTTTATTAAAGTTTATTTATCATGTTGTCGGATGGTGCATCGAGAGTTCGTTTTTTGCGTGCAATAATAAGCACTTGTGTTGCTTGCACTTGTTTGTTTCTCTTACGATGATGCATGAGATAATGGCAAAGTTTTCTATTCAATGGAAAGTTTCTGAATGGAAAATTTTCTCCCTCGCTGCTAACATTTTAAATTAAAGGCAAACTGGCGGCGTGTTTAATTTTCATCACACATTTAAAAGCGATAAATAATGAATATTAGCTGTTAGTTGCGAGTTTTAAACGAAATTTGATGATATTTTGGAAGTTTCAAGCCAATGATCAACAATGAATGATTAAAAATTTAATTTTGAGGGGATTTTAATAACAACATTAATCAAAAGTTGATAAAATAAACTTTCTCTTGAAATTTTTTAACAGTTTTTGACCAAAGAAAGCAAAAAATTAGTCTGCTCGATACAAACTTCCATCAATAATCTTGTAACATTCGCACGATCTTTTGAATAATAATCTCTTCACCCGAAAAATAACTGACTTTTCTCCCTTTTTTCTCATGATGATGATGTTGTGTGTCTTTTTTGCGATGTGCGCATGGATAAATATTTAATATTCGCACATTCTTACATACATAAAGACAGAAAATAAGGAATTTGCATAAAATATGATAATGAAAGCAAAAAATTATGCGAACAAAAGCAAACTTGCCCGAGTACGAATTTAAATATCTGTGCTTTTTTCGGGATTTTTTTGTCTTTATTGTCTTTTCTTTCTTTTTTTTTTTTAAATAGAAAGAATCATCAAATAGACATTCAAAGAAAATTTTCGTAATTTTTGATCGATTTTAAGCTTAAGAATAACTTGACTTGTCTGAGCATTCATATTTTGTGGTTGTTCCGTATTTTACACTGCCAGGTTGTTATTTGTTCAAACAGAGAGACAAAGAAATATCAAACGTCAAAAAGAAACCACATTGCGATGTGTAAATTGAAATTAAATTAGACTTGAAAATGTTTAATTAAAAAAGTAAAGAACAGGAGTTTTCAAACTGAATTTGTAATTTTTGGTAAAAGTTTGGTTTTTAGCATACCAAACAGAATAATTTTTGTGTATTTCGTAATTGACTAAATAGGATAAAGTCGTCTCAGCGCTAAAGATACTTTAATTAAAAATTTTCCTAAATTATTGTATATTTTTTATACAGTTTAGGCCACTCCAAATTTTTTTCTATGTTTTTGTCCCATGCCCTATTTCAAAAGTTGAAAATCCATTATGGGGAAAATTAAAAAAAAAAACAAAGCTAAAAATTTCATCACAATTGATCGTTTTTTGGAGTTTTTCATATTTTTTCAAGGAATTTTCAGATAAATTTTTTTAAAATTTTTAATTTTTTTTTAAACTTTTGTACTGAAAATGATATTTTTACAAGAATTTTCTTCTCTATAAATAGTTTTTCGAAAATTTATTGAACTTATGTTTTAATAATAAAAAAAAATATGAAAAAATATTTTTAGTTGAATTGCTCGAAATTTAAAACAAAAAGTTGAAAAAAAAAATTTTTGGAGCGGCCTTAATTTGAATAAAAAAAATAATTATTATTTAATTATGGAATATTGGTTTCTTTTTTCTTTGTTTCTATTTTTGTCATTTTTAAAATTTTATGCCAGGAGCTGTTCGAAATATATATATCATTCGTTTTATACCACAGTTCGGGTAAGAGAGTGAAAGAATGCAAGCATTTGGTTGTTCTGTTTGATTTAAAATATTTTTTTTGCAAGCTTTATTTCATATTTCTGGATATACTGTTTTTTTCGCTTAAAACAAAAGAAAATATCTAAACGATTTTTAATAAAAATAAAATGAAAATTGGGAGTGAAGTAGAAGAGAAAAAAAAATAATTTCCGGGGTTTATATAAAATTTTATTGTTTTTGTTATATATTACGGCAAAGAAAAGCAAAATATACTTTAAAAATATGGAAGAAAAAGAACATTTTGTATAAAAAAAACGATTAAAGTCGCTTTTAAGGCTCGCGAGTTTTCTTTTTAGTTATATTGTAAAATTATATTTTTAAAAATAACTAAAAACTAACAAGTTTTGAATTTAATATTGCTGCAAAAAGACAAAAAAAAAACTCAAATTTTAAATAATCAAACATTTTATCCTTCATTAAATTTCTTTTACAAAGCAATCAACTCCAAAATCTCACATGCATACAAATACTGTTTCTTTATTATATATATCTAACAGACTTCCGTTTATAGATCATTTTTTTTTTCTATTTTTGATATATCTGTGTCATCTTGCATCGCCGTCGATATATTGTCTGAAAAATCTTCTTATATGCGGAAAATATATTATTTAAAAAAAAATAAAATATAGAGCTATGGCAAATGAGAAAACTTATTTATTTGATGTAATTTAATGGAAAAAAGTACATCATTTTGTTTTCATTTTTCCTCGAAACACGACAGCGTTCGACTATAACAAAGCACAAAATTCTGTTTGTTGTCAGAAAATATCTGGAAATTCAATCAAACGACTTATGTACTATTAAGGTTTTTGTTGGCCTATCCAACGATGAGGAAAAATGAAACACATTTAACAAGAAAACGTGATGTGATAACATTTTGTGTCATACAACACAATACAACACACAGCTAAATTTAATGTAATTGAATTTCAAAATGTTTCGATTGAAAAAGTAGGCAAAATTAGGGTTTTTATACGTGTGGTTTCGGCGACATGTGAAGCCTTATATATGGCTTTACACTACAAAAAACAATTTGAAAGAATAAATAAATTATTTAGCACAAAAAGGTTAAACATGTGCAGGGGGCTCAGGTACATTGAAAATAAATTAAAAGAACGTTTCGATGCAAAAGAGGACGACACTCTGCAATGAACAAATAAATAAATCATGTTTGCGATGTACAACCGTAGTTGTAAAAAACAGGCAAACAAACAGAATAACACCACAAATTTTTAGTACAATAGTAAATATGAGAGGCTATGACATTTTTGTTGCAACAGGCAGTAAAAACGAGGAGTTTTTTCATAAATATTTTTTGAGAGACAAATGTTTTATTTACGCACGTGTTACATATTTACGTTATTTATAGATCCTTTATATTCTGTCACTATCCTCTAACTTATATAAGGTTCATGCACAAAAAAATTATTGAAAAAAAAATTATTGAAAAAAAATTATTTAAAAAAAAATATTGAAAAAATTATTTAAAAAAATTCTTGTATGTTTTATTAAATATATCTTGTGTATTATATAAATACATATATTTATTAAATATATTTTTTTAATAAATTTTTTTGAATAATTTTTTTAATAATTTTATTTTAATTTTTTTTTAATTATTTTTTTTTTTTGAAAAACTATTTTTTTGAATTTTTTTAAATATGTTTTTAAATATATTTTTTTAATAAAAATTTTTTTTTTAAATAATTTTTTTTCTAAATTTTTTATTTAAATAATTTTTCTAATAAATTTTTTTAATTAATTTTTTTTAAATAATTTTTTTTTTAAATTTTTTATTTAAATAATTTTTTTAATATTTTTTTAAAATATTTTTTTTTTGTTTTGAAACAGAACAAGCTAAAAATTGCTCCATTGCTAAAAATTACATTTTTTAGGTGCAAGAGGCACGTAAATGACATTAAAAGTTTTTATAGTAAAATTTTCCATGTGTGTGTTTTTTACAAGACATCGAGCTTTTTCAACAATATTCATTTTCTCTCAAATAAATAAAGCTTTTTTAAGACTCAGACAAACCATTTCTTTAGGAATTGTTAATTTTTGTGGTTCTTCTTCATTTATTCACAACGATGACAAAAAAGCACGTTTCTTTGTGCTTTCCAAAGCGGGTGCTTGTTCGTCGTTCATTCATGTAAAATAATGCATGAATGCGCACACCGTCAGAGTCGCACACATTCGTTAACGTAACAAACAAACACAAAAGTTATTTATAATATTTTCCGTTTAAATGTGCTTCTACTGCCAATATAGAAGCTCTTTCGCCGTGCGTTTGTATATTTTGCGGTAAAGGCAATAATAATAATAATAATGAACGACGACGATGTGTCTATAAGTGAAAAAGGCGTCTAAAAATAGTTGTAAATACCTGTTTATTAATGATTTTGATGTGTACCGCATGTATATTTATAAATTTTCATGGGGCGCATACAAATTGTGGTAGGTGTGTGTAAATTTTCTTTTTTTTCTGTGTTTTTTACACAACAACGGATAATAATGAATGAAAAATAAAATATGCGATGATAAAAGCTCTGTCATTACAGAGGGAGGAGATATGGGCGAGAATTTTTAAATGGCTTGCTAATGTTAAGCGAAAGTGTTTGATTACCATAATAATGATGACCGACGTATAACAGGGCAATTTTTCTTGACGAATGTCTTGAGGGAGTGTTAAAAAGCTTTTAAATCATTCGAGTAGATAAACAGCTCCGATATAAATATTTTAGTTCGATAAAAAGTCAATAAAACAAAATAAATCTCAATTGTCAGCAATAAATTTATCAAAATGTCAAACAATAACTTTTTTAAAATCCAGTGACAAAGTGAAATGAGTATAAGGATCCAAATAGAAAAAAAATATCAATTTTAGAGAAAGTTTTCAAGGAGAAAATATTTTTTCGACTATCATTGAGGATATATTTTGTTAGAAACAAATTGAAAATTGAACTTTAATTTTGTAAAAAAAAAAAAAAGTATCAAAATTCAAGAAAAGCCAAAATATTTGTTTGTCTTGTAATGTAAGACAATATCAATTTACGAGGATATTGACTAAATTCGTTTCTTTAATGTAAGAGATTATTATAAAAAATATCTTTTTAAGTATTTGATTGATTACTAACCAAAGAATCAATTTCATTTTTGGTCTTAAGGCCGCTCCAATTTTTTTTTTTTGAACTTTTTGTCCCATGCCCCATTTCAAAAGTCGAAAATCCAATGGGGCAAAATAAAAAAAAAGTTGAAAATTTCATCAAAATTGACCGTTTTTTGGTCTTTTTTCATATTTTTTCAAAGAATATTCTAAAATTTTTTAAAAAATTTCAATTTTTAAGAATCTTTATATTGAAAATAGTATTTTAAGATGAATTTTCTTCTTTTCAAAAATTTTTGACAGTTATTTTTATGAATTTTTTTAATATAAATTTTTACCTTGAAATACTTTGAGATTAATTTTAAATTATCAAATCTCAATGCAAATACCATAAAAATAACTCAAATATTCATTATTGATTAAAAATTGTTAAAATTTTGTCATTTTGTATGAAAAAGTATTTCAAAACTTTTTTTTTTATTTTCTTGCCCCCCCATTTTGAAAAAAGGTTTTTGGGACAAAAAGTTCGAAAAAAATTTGGAGCGGCCTAACTAAAAAAAAATACAAATTCGACAAAAGATAAACTTGCTCTCTAATTCAAGTTGTTACAAGTAGTTCATCATTTAAATCGTAATCAGCGAATAATAAAAAGCCTCTTTTTTTCTTATGATTCATTAAAATAAATGAATAACTCATATTTTTCATTCTTTTTCTCTTCCATTAATGGTTTTGACTTTTGTTACGTGTCTTGTTGTTTTTTTTTTCATCCTGAGGCATATACACAAAATAATCATAAAATATGTAACATCGTATCGTTCTGTACAGTCATCATCAACATTAATCTCATTTACTTAAATGATAACTATATGTACATTTTTCTTCTGTTGTTTTTCCCTGTATTTTCCCTTAGTTTTGTTACAATATGAAGCTCCATTTATGCCGTTTGTATGAGAAATAACCTCACGTTGCGCCGAGACTCGTATCATTTACTGCGTGTGTTTGTCATCGGAAAAAGGATAACGGAAAAAATTATACTACATGGTTTAACCCATTTCAGTTTCTGATCACGAAACTAATTGGATGTGATTATTATCCTCAACAGAATTTTTATGGTTCTCTAATGTTTTTGCAGTGGTTTTTTTTTCGAAAGGTTTTTATCGTTAATTTGCTATTATTTTGGAAAAGGCTAATAAAGTACTATTAAGAAATCATAAAATGTCAATATCAGTTTAAAATAATTAAAACAGATTTTAAAATAGTTGCTAATTGTTATCGATTTTTTTTGCTTCCTATTTTCAGCAAAGTTGTTGATGTTGGAAAATTGCAAAGCAGAGAAATTTTTGAATGAATATAGTTTTGATTAAATTTTAATATTCAAACAATTGAGCATTGGTTATACTCCACTTTGCATTTATTGATCATGTTTAAAAACATTTTAAGGCCGCTCCAATTTTTTTCTATGTTTTGTCTCATTCCTCATTTCAAAAGTAAAAGAAAAAGTGAAAAATTTCATCAAAATTGACTGTTTTTTGGTCTGTTTTCAAATTTTTGCAAAATTATTTTTTTTTTTAATATTTTCAAATTTCATTTTTTTTATTGAAAAACGAAATTTTACATTAAAAGTTCATTCTCAAAAATATAAAAAAAAAATGTTTTTCAAAATTTTTTAACATTTTTTTTTTAAAATTTTTAACTATGAGATTAAGGCCGCTCAAACTCAATAGTTTTGTCCGATGCCCCATTTTAAATTCGAAAATCCAATGGATCAAAATAAAAAAAAAAGTTAAAAATTTCATCAAAAATTATCGATTTTTGGTGTGATTTGATAATTTTTCTAAGAATTTTCAAGAAAATTTTTCAATTTTTAGTATATTTTTGTATTTAAAATCGTAGGTATTTGACATCAATTTGAATTTAAAAATCATTTTCATAAAAATTACTGATTTTTTTTCATAAAAATTTTGACCGTTATTTTTTATGACATTCATTTTTTCAATTTTAATTAAAATGTTTTTAAATCAATTTTTAAATAATATCCAAATATCAATGTAAAAAACTCAAAACAACAAAAACATTAATTAACGATTAAAAAAATTTGCATTTTCTATGAAAAAGTATTTTAGTTTTTTTTTGTCTTTAAATTTTATTAAGTAAGTAGTTTTAATTAAAAAAGCATTTTTGGGTAAAATGCACTATAGTTGACTATAAAAAGAAATTGCAAGTGCGAATTTGACAACAGATGTTTCCAAAATCAGTGTAAAACAAACGGAAATTCCTTCTAAACAAAAAAGTTCTCGGAGACATTAATGAGACATGTTCAAAGGTGCAACAATAAAGAATTTACTTTCTTTTTATGTTCCGTACAGTTTGACAGAAAGCTGTTAAAAACTTGAAATTTTGCCAAAAATGTTGACTTGAACAAGCAAGATATGTTTTTTTTTGTCATATGAGGCAATTGTATTTTAAGGAAAACCCGACGAAAAAAAATCAATGTGAAATTTTCCACTAAATCCCTCAAAAAGGAATGGATTGTGTCAGTTTTAAACCAATTTTCCCGACAATGGAGGAAGAAAAAGTTTTCTTTTGTGTCACATGAACGCGTTCGTTTCTGTTTTGACAACACGTAAAATAGTTCTGATTTTTTTTTTATTTTAAACAAAGTTGGTTGGATTTTGTGTTTTTGAAAGCAGGAAATCCTCTTTCTACTTTAATTCCTTTATATTTTTATATTTTTCATGACACACATGAAAGTTTTTTTTTTATCTCAGTTTGAAAATTTGTAAATAAAAAAGTTTTAATCTTTTTCTATAAAAAGATTTGTGCTCCAAAAGTGTTTTTTTTCATGAATCTTACAGTTTTATGACCTATATTCGTATTGAGATTAAGATTAACATTGACTCTGACCTGATCTACTTAAAATCCAACAAATTGCGAGTCGTTCGTGTAAAACCCGAGTGACGTCATTAAATCTCGTTAGTTTTGTAATTCACACAAACCATAAAAAAACGACGAAATTAACTAAAATATTGAAATTCCAATTGGAAGTGATATGATAATGAGATGTTAGGGAGCCATGCCGGTTTTTACGAACCTGAATTAAAATTTCAGGTTCATAGTCTTCAATCTTCGAGCAAAATTGAGACGATTCATATAGAAGCCCTCTATATTTGCATTTTTCTTCCAGTATTTAAACCTGAATCGGTGATGTGTTTTTATTCTTCTTGTTTGTTTTCTGCTTATGTGTTTGTCATCCATTCATATACAGACGACAGCTTTATGATTCTTAGTAAGCATACATTAAAAAAACCAAAACAACCTGTTTTCATTTATTTGTTTTGATTTCTGATTCAGTTGTATTGCAGCCGAAGACGAGACAACAACCCTGATGTAAGTTTCGCTTAAATTTCATATATTTACTTGTTAATTCTTGTCATTGAATATTTTTTTTCTTCATATATTCTGACGTCTTATTGAGTTAAAATTAAATTTTGTGTAAAAATTCGCTCAGTTAATAAAAAAAAATTTAAAAATTACAAGTGTCAGAATGTATAAAAAAAAAGTTCATGAAAGGTTATCAAGTAAATTTTTTTTTTGGTTTAGTTCATTTTCCAAAAATTAAAAAAAATATATATTTTGTGTTTCAGAAGAACACTTTGAAATAAGAAACAATGTTTCGATCTTTGTTAATATTTGGCATTGTGCTGATCTGCCGACATCACATTAGCGCAAGTACGGATGATTTGGTAAGTGAAGTATTTGGAACGCCGCCAGCGAGTGATAATCGAGGAAGTCCCGATGTTTATGAGACATGCACTCATGAAGGCATTCAAGGCGAATGTGTGCCCTTCTATCTCTGCAGTAACGAGTCAAAAATATTGACTGGCGGCGAAGGTGTCATCGATATTCGGTTTAGCGAGGACAAAGAATGCAAAGATTACTTGACGACATGTTGTTTCACGGAGGAAAAATTAGCAGAGCCACGAAAGCCGGAGCCAATTCTTGAAGGGGGATGCGGAATAAGGTACAGAGTAAAAAAATCTACGTCTCGGGCGGCGTGAAAAATTGATATTTTTGGCTTTTCTGAAGCAAACCATTGCGGGCATATGTTTCTCGGCAAAAAATGATCTTCTCGAGACAACAAACAATTCTGATGAAAATTTTTTTTTTTCAAACAATTTTGATTTTCTACAAAAAATTTCAAAATTGCTTGAAAATCCTTAAAAATCGAAGTTGAAGTGAAATTTTTTGAGAATATTTTTTTTCAAACCTACCAATGCTTCAGAAAAGCCAAAAATATCAATTTTTCACGTCTCGTTGTGTAAGAAATTAGTAACATGTAAAAATTTTTACGTGAAAATAATTTTCTTACAGAAATTTCGAAGGTCTCGGATTCAGAATTCAAGGCGCTAAAGATATGGAATCAGAATTCGGAGAATTTCCATGGATGGTTGCTTTGCTGTCAGAAGAAGAAGCTTTAGGCAAGCTCGTAAACGTATACAAATGCGGCGGATCTCTTATCGCTCCAAATGTCGTTTTAACGGGCGCTCATTGTGTCTTCGATCGTGAACCTCATCAACTAAAAGCACGTTTAGGTATAAGAAAAACATTTTTTTTAAACATTTTTCATGATTTTTTTTTTTTCATCAGGTGAATGGGATACCCAAACAGCCAACGAGCTTTTCCAACATCAAGACTTCCAAGTTGTCCGTAAAATCGTTCATGAAAATTTCAACTCGAAATCTCTTTACAACAACGTTGCTTTGTTAGTTTTGGATAAACCCGCATTGTTACAAGACAACATCGGAACAATTTGTTTGCCGCCGCAAGGCGCCATCTTTGATGGAGCTCGTTGCACCGCTTCGGGATGGGGTAAAGATCATTTCGGAAAGGAAGGCAAGTATCAAGTTATCTTGAAGAAACTCGATTTGCCCGTTGTGCCAAATCCCGATTGTCAAAATCGATTGAGAACAACGCGTTTGGGACGTTATTTCAAGTTGCACGAGTCGTTTATGTGTGCCGGAGGAGAACCCGGAAAAGATACGTGTCGCGGAGATGGCGGTTCGCCGTTGATTTGTCCCGTTCAAGGCAATCCAAAGGTTTATTATCAAGCTGGAATTGTCAGTTGGGGCATCGGATGCGGAGAAAATAACATTCCGGGGTGAGATTTTAATGAAATTTCTTGAATTTGATTTAAAATTTGGATTTTTTTTAGTGTTTATGCAAATGTTGGTATGTTCCGAAACTGGATCGACTTCCAATTACAACAAATCGGCGGAATTGATACTTCCAAATATGTCTATCATCAATAAAATAAGCAGAAAAAGTTTCTTAGATTAGAAGAAACGCAAAAATTGTAACACAAAAGTAAATAAATAACGGTATTTTAATGTTAAAGTCCAAATTTGGTATCTGAAAAGTGTTTAAAAATGAGAATTAATGATATCATCGAAGACAGAAAGCAAAAAGTTTATGAGTTTAATATTTATTTTTCATAAAAATCACCAATGTTGAATAAATATTTAAACTAAAAATATTTTGTCGTGCATGAAGTATAAAAAATGATAATTTTTGGGAAATTCCCATTTTATCTATTTTTTTTATATACAGTTTAATTTGTTAAAAACTCGCAAAAAAGACCTTTACCTTGACATTCGCACAACAACAAAACAAATAACCAAGACCTTGCATAACAAGTCATACGAGTCGCAAAGATTTATTCTTGGCAGCACGTTGTTATAAATCCATTTAAAACTATTACACGTACGATGATGATGATATCGTGGCATGCAAGCATGAAATAAGCAATAAAAGCACATGCGATGTATTTGTTCGTTCAGAAAGGCCAATGAACACACAACAACTGGTTATTTATATTGACTTCTTAACTGCTTACTTTATGTATCAAGACATCGACGTTGGTCAACTAAAGAATAATTTTAGAAAGATCGCAATTAAACCGCATTGATATTGAAACATTTTTAAAAGTCATAATTTTTGGTTTGTTTTACATTAAAGAAGAAGTAGTTTTGAAAAAGTAAACATTTATTTTTACACATTTTCAAACTTTTTCTCTTCTGCAATACTCATAGGAAGCTTTTTAATCAAAAGTTTTTCTCTCTGTAGAGAGAAAAGCGGAATAATTAATTTAAATTTGGAGTGCCAGTTGTTCTGTTTACAAAATGTGTGTCTACGAATTGTAATTGCAACATAAAGTATCTTGAATTAGCAAACAAATTCGAATTGTAGTATACAGTGGCGATCATAAGTTTTTTTTTGCAAAAGGCTTTTTTTCATACAAAATCCAAAAATTTTGTAATTTTAAATTATTTGAAAATTTTAGTTACCTTTGGTAAATTTTTTCGCATATAAGTACGTTTTTTTTTTAAGCTAAAGTAAAAAATTTTTCGCTTTTATGAAAATTTTATCTTTATGGGTTTTAAAGATATTTGATGTTTTCTAAAATTTTATCAAAAATGGCGATTTTTTATGAAAATTTAACTTTTTTTCAAATAAACCTTCATATCTATAAAAATTTTAATTACTCTAACAAAAACATATAAGCGAACAAAATTTTCCAAATTCAACTAATTTTTGCCATAGGAGCCCAATTTTGAGGGTTTTGTATGAAAAAAAAAAATTTTGCATTAAAAAACTTACAATCGCGTTTGTATTTTATTTCCAGAAGTCTCAACTGAGCAAATTTAAAAAAAATAATTTTCAAGCTTTCAAGAAATTTTCATAAATTTTAGTCAATTTCAAGCTTAAGATTCATTACATTGACATTCAAAATAAAAATTACGTAGTTTTTACGTATTTTTTGCCTATTTTTTTTCGTTTTTTTTCATATCTTTCAATTTTTAAGCTTAAGAACCTTCATAATGACATTCAAAGAAAATTTTCGTATTCTTATATTTATAGTTTTGACAAGTTGAAAACTTCAAAAATGTTTTTTTCTGTTTTTTTTAAATTTTTTTACGGATCATATTTTTTTTTCAAATATTCAAGCTTAATGACCATGAAAACCATCAGAAAAAATTCGAACCAAAAACATAGTAGTATACGGAACACATACCTACTACAATAAATGTTGGCAAAACAAAAAGAGGAACGTTTTTAAATTAAAAAGTGCACAATTTATGACCGATGCTTGTTGTCTTTTCTTCTTTTTTATTTTGTAATTGAAGCGATGGATGCAAATATGGGTTAAAAGCATTTAAGAAAAAAAAAGTTTAAAGGATTTCAATGAATATCGTGTTTAATAAGTTCGATCATAGTTAGGATATAAAAGTTTTACGAACAACTTTTAAAAACTTATAAGAAATAAATAATTTTGTAACAACGATTATTTCTCTTCAAAACTTCATCTTAATCATAAAAAAGGGCATACAGGTGAAGCAAATTATAAAGAAAAATTTTCAGAAATTATCTTTTATAGAACGGAGTTGTTTTTAAAATTTATTAATTTTAATTGCATCTTTTGAATATTCAAATCTTTTAAAACATCCTGAAATGCTTTTATTGCATGTGTTGTGTCTTTTTAGAGGAAATCATAATAATGAAACAACAATGCATTAAAATAATTCCATTTTAAAAACCACTCCATTTTAAACGTTCTGTTTTCTATTTTATATTCACTGCCTGAAATATTTTTTAATCCTTCTACCTGCAATATTGCACATAAAGTGCTTCAATTATTGTGACACTCATTCTTTGTTTTTTTTTTTGTTTTCGTTCCTCTAAAGGGAGTTCAGTATGTTAGTAGAACACATTGGTCGAGTCCATAGTTTATTTCGACAAATGAGATTATTACGGTACAGTGACGATCTTTGTTCAAAAGTCATTTGCGCGAAAAGGGAGCATTTCGAGCTTTCATCGTCCTCCTGTTGTGATGCATAAATAAAAAAAAAAAAACAATAGCTTTTCCCTGCCATATCCATTTCAATGCATTTGAATGCATTTTTTAGTGTTTTATAGGTTGTGTGCTATTTCCCTCATTTATTTTAATCCTTTCACATGATTGAATATTTATGTTATGTTTTCTTTGCTCAATTTGTTTTTTTTCTCTCTTACATAGTAACTCAGCATAGAGTATTATAGAGCATTAAATAGAGAAAAAATGTCAAACTGTTGCAATTTAAATTGAAAGTGAGGCGGATTATATAAAAAAATCCGAATAACCGTAATACAGTGTTCATGGCTCCAAATGGCTCATTTATACTTAAATTGTATTAAGTACATAGTAGATTTTTTTATGTGTTAAAATTTTACGAAACGACACTATTTTTCCTTTGTCATAATTTTGCCCTATTTGACATTTTAAATAAACAAACCCAATGCATATTCAAAATGTTTGACCCAATGCATAATTGAAAATTTTTACCCAAAACACATTTAAAAATTTCGCCCCAGTTGACATTTTGAAATTTTTACCCCAATGCACTTTTTTTGGAATCTAACCCTGTTCAAATTCTTAAATTTCGTTAAAACTCGACTCCTTAAGTTCAGATATTTCCTTTAATCAATCTACCTCTTGTTGACTTTCTTGAATGGCACTCAATGTACATGTCATCATGATCCATCAAACTGTGATATGTATATTCAACTCAATTGCAGACTTGTGAATTTCGATATTCAATTGAACGATGTGTTCAGGCAGAGTAAAGTTGCATCAATACTTGCTTGCATGACTAAGTGCTTATTTATTTAGTGTATGTGTGTTTGTCATGTTTTGTTAAACCTATTGAGATGACGATGCTTGTCGTTGTTTTGTCGATTTTCACGACACACACACACGAGATCACAGGGAGAGAAGAGGTTCATAAAATAGAGATGTTATACAAATATTCACGCCATTTTACTCCTACAGAAGCAATTCACGGAGACAGATTTCGCCTCTGATATAATAATCATTTATTTGCACATCTCGGAAAAGATATGAAACGACGAAAATGAAACGTGACACGAATACTCCTGAATTTAGTCCGGATTATTTGTTTACTATCGTGCTTGCTTGGATTGTCTCTCTCATGAGAAACCAAATTATTATCAACGAAGCTCAATAAAGGAGATTGATCGAGAACATACATACAAATAATAACATAAAGTCGACCTTCACAAATATTTCTATTGTTAATAGAGGACGATGATTCACTAAAAAAATACAGAAAAATAATTTTCCAGACTGTACGTCAAAAATTTTTACTCCTGATGCTGATCTTCAAAGAGAATTTCAAATATTTAATTAAAAACTCCTTTAGTCGTTATTAATGTGTGATTTTTGTGCGCTCCTTTTATAATTTTTTAAAAATCTCGATAAGGCCGCTCCAATTTTTTTTTCAATTAAATTCAATTTTTTTAAATTAAAAAAATTAATTAAATAAAAATTTAACCATTAATTAATTAAATTATATTAAAATTTTAATTTTTTTTAAACTTTTGTACTGAAAATGATATTTTTACAACAATTTTCTTCTCTAAAAATAATTTATCGAAAATTATTGAACTTATGTTTTTTTTTAATTTTTAACATTTTTTATGAAAAAAGTTTTTTTTTTAATTTTTTTTACGAAAAAAATTTTTTTTAATTTTTTTTTTTAATATTTTTAGTTGTATTCTGAAATCAAGTTTTAAATAAGAAATTCTCAATGTAGATTAAAAATATTGAAAAATTCATTGAATATTTGTCATGTTGTTTAAAAAAGTAAATTTTTCAAAAACTTTTTATTTTGCCCCCTCCATTTAAAAAAAAAAGTTTTTGAGACAAAAAGTTAAAAAAAAAATTGGAGCGGCCTAATTACAAAGGCAAAATATAATAAGAGTAACTAAATGCGGTGCTCCTATCTTCATCATGTCTCTTTATTTCCATCCTTATCTCATCTTTTTTTCTCGCGGATTACTATTACATTGTTATTTTTCAGTTTAAATCACTTTACGTGATTAAAAATTTAATTTTACGCATTTTCTTTTCCTTCTTCACCCTATTAAAAAATTTATGCGAGTATGATTTTATTTTAATGCTCACGAAAAAAAAACGTCGACAGCGAGAAGAAGAGATAGTGAGTTTCCGTTTTTGATGGAAGAAGGAAGGAAACAAGTTACAGAGTTCTTTTGTCACGTTCTCCGTCACCGACAATGGAGACGTCAGGCTACTTTTTGCGTTCGTCATTTTTGCGTCTATTTTTAGACATTTAATGTGAAGTGAAATCCTCATCAAGTTTGATGCCTCACCGTTTTTGCGCAAACATTTCATTTAATTGCATTAAAATAATGAAATGGAACAACAATAGAAACGAAATTTATTTGTCACATAAAAATTTCGCCTCAGTTGGTTTTATTTTGTACGAAATTTCATCCCGATTTGACATTGACCGAAAATAATCAACTTGACGAGAAGTAACAAATTCGAGGATTTATTTTTAAAATAATAATTTGTTTTATTCGATTGATTTGTAAAATGCGATTTTACCTTTCTGTTCGAATATGATACATATTTTAGACCGTTTTAATTGAAAACTAAAAATAAAGTCCGACGCACCATTTTTAAAGTCAAAAATCCAATCAAGAAATATATAAAAAAAAATTAAGGCGTATAAATTTAATATATCCATTTTTTGCCTCCCCCCCCTCGGATTTTGTCGAAAAAATTCAGGGGGAAAAATAAAAATTAAATATAAAATACAAATATTTTTGACATATTTTGGAATTTTTATACATATTGAAAAAATCATGAAAAATTATTGTTTATGGTAAAATTATACAAAAAAATATAGAAATTTGCTTAATTGCGATATGTTCTATTGAAATGTTGAAAAACATTTTTTTGAAAGTCACGTGACCAAAATTATTTTTTTTTCAAAAATTTTTATTTTGGGAGATTTTGTTGATTTTTCTTTACTTTTAAGTTCAAATTTTCAAATAATATAAACTAAAATAAAATAAATGTTAAGAATCAACGTTTAACGTCTAAAAACGATAAAAAATTACAAACAAAAAATTCAAAAATATTTATTTTTTTATTTCCCCCCCCCCCCTCGAGAAAATCCTCATGGGACAAAAAATGAAAATATTAAATTTATTCGCCTAAATTAAAAAAAAAAATTCAACTTTTGAAAAATTTTTAATTTTTACTAATTTTTGTGATAAAAATTATATTTTAACATAAATTTTTTTCTCAAAAAATATTTTTCATAAAATTACTGAATTTATTTTTCAAAATGATTTGACAGTTATTTTTTATTATGATTTTTTTTTTCTTTATTTTTTTTATTAAAATCTTAAATCTTAAAGTAGATATTTAAAAACTTATCAAAAACGGCCAAAACTTGTTAAAATTTTGAAATTTTGTACGAAAAAAATTTTTTTTTATTTTGCCTCCCCCATTTTATTTTCAAAAATTTTGGATTTTATTTTTGATTTTCATTTGGAGCGCCTTGATTAACAAAAAAGCCAAAATATTCGATTCTTGTCACGTAGTAACAGTCAAATTCGCATTGAAACAAAAAAGTCTATGAAGTAATGTCGACGTTACTTACCTGCTGCTCGTGCTTCTTTGCAAGCGTCGTACATATCTTTCTTGATATCGGGATTGTCATCAGCAATTGTCTCGCCAACAGTTACAAATCGTTCAACTGCCAAATTAACAGCTTGTCCAACACGTGAAATTGCACGTAATGTACGTTCCGTTGTTGTGTGTGGTCGTGTATCGCTGCGATGCGAAACTAAATTTGTTATCTGAAAGAAAAAAAGTGAAGAAGGAATTAAGTAACGATTTTTGGACATTTTGACATAATTTGTAAAGTGATACTTTTCGCTCGTTTTTTAGTAGTTGTTTCGTGTTTTTTAAGACATATTCTTCGTGCTTCCTTGCTTGATAACAGGAATGATAATATTAATTATTTTCGTTAATTTCTTAGATTTTTGTGATAAAATGATCCCTGCGTGTTTTTTTTATTATTATAATTTGAGATTTTATCGCACCAAATTTATGACACAATACGGATAATGAAATTAAGATTTTCCTCCATTAAGAGCTTAAAGTAGTGATAAATAACGCTAATGAATTTCGAATAATTAAGGGAAGGAACGGCATTCACATCAAAGCCATTGGTCACGTTAATTTTCTTTTTCCATTTTTTTTTTTTTTATTTAAATGTTATCAAAGGAATTTCCCTTCAATAATTATCTAAAAATAGGTATCAAACACACACATTATAAGGTGAGGCTCCGCAGCATGGAAAAAAATATATTAATGAGAATCACGCAACAATCGTTCGAAAAAAAAATATCATCAACAAATTTCCTACATTTTTTTCTCCATTCTCTTTTTTTTCTATATATCATCATTAATGAACCAATACTATCCGAATATTATCATAATAATTGCGAGATTCCATGAAGTAATCAAATAATTCAAAAAGAGAAAAAAAAATTAGGAGATAAAGGAGGAATTGTGAATGGCGCAGAGAATAGCGAAAGAAATATGATCATAAAAAGTTAATTTAACTTATTTTTCTATCTTTTTTGTGTTGCTATTGGCGATGAGTTTGAATACCGAATGAGATTGCAAATAATAATTATCATAAAAGGAAAATGGAAACAAAAAAAAAGAACGAATTTGAAGGAAAATAAATCTTAATTAAGGTTTCGCGCCCAGGTTTTTTTTTTGTAATAACAATTGTTTTTTGCAAGTTTTACGAAAAGTTTTTTAATATAATTTTGGCATGATTTAAGACTCTGGCTTTTATTAAAATTTTGAGTTCAAAATCTTTGAGATCAACTTTAAGTTTTTTTAAGAATATAAAAAAACAGATTTTTTTCATTGAAAAATAACAAGTTCTTTTGGTCAATTTTTATCAACCTGAATATTCATTATAATATAAACAAAAGTCATCAAAATTTTGCAAACTTTCAAAATTGAATCAAAATTCCGTACAAAGGATTCTATTGAACGTAAACAAACATTCTATAATGTAAAAAGTTTCGAGTTCGTTCGAAAGACAAAAGACTCAAGTGTTTGTACAAGACTCTTCTGTTACGAACAAAAGGAAATCATCAGGAGATTCACCCTTAATGACTTCTAAAAACATCTTCTTTGTGTCTACCTCGTTCATTTCCATGAGTGTTACATCCTTTTCTTGATTTTAAAACTTCTAACAATCATTCAAAAGTTTTTTTTCCTTTTTGCTTTCTGTATGTCTACTACAAACAACAAATTCAAAAAATAAAAATACATTTCAAAATCAAAAGTTTTCCTTTTATGTACAGACAATAAACAATGACAAACAATATTTTAAGTTTTCCCAGTAAATTGAATAGTTGTAAACAACAAATGACAAAGTATTGTGCACTACTTTACTACTTAAGAGAGATACACATACACGACACAGAGAAGCAAGATGATGTAAACTTTTGGTTTTTAACATTCTCGTAGCGTAAAAACATGTGAACACAACAAAATTTCAACCTAGTTTTTAGTTATTTTGTTGTATTTTCTCGAAAAATACGGAACATAGCAGAGCGATACACTCTCCTTGATAAATTATGTGGGAAATAGCAAACAAACGGAAAACTTTATCACTTTTATAGTTTATGCTATATATAATGTATAGAAGAAAAATGTTATTTGAATCTGCAAGTGAATGTTGCTTGTTTAATTTTGTTGTATTTTTGTCAACAAATATTTTTATTTTTTAAAAATTCCAACAAATTTCGAATATTTTAACATTTACAATAAAAATATTGTAACACGACATTTTTATCGTATTACATTACCCAATTTTAACATTTCATCGAAAAATAAATGGCGAGAGATTTTTTGATAATTTAGTATTAGGCCGCTCCAAAAAAATTTTAAAAAAACTTTTTTTAAAATGGGGGGGGGGGGGGTGCAAAAAAAAAAAAAAAAGTTTTGAAATACTTTTTCATACAAAATGACAAAATTTTAACAGTTTTTTGTCATTAATCAATATTTTAGTTGATTTTATGGTCTCTACATTGAGATTTGATAATTTAAAATATATCTCAGAATATTTCAAGGTAAAAATTAAAACAAAAAATTTCATAAAAATATTTGTCAAAAATTTTGAAAAGTATTTTTTTTTTGCCAAGTCCCTTTGAAGAAGATTCAGTTCATATTATGAATTAAAAACTGAAAAATTGAAGTTTTTAAAAACAACTTTTACCTAAATTTTTGAAAGAATTGAAAAAAAAAGTAACGGTCAATTGATGAAATTTTCAACTTTTTTTTTTGATGGTTTGTGACTTTTGAAATGGGGCATGGGACAAAAAGTTCAAAAAAAAAAAAAAAAAAAACCTAAATTTAAAATTGATCAATTTTCCATGTTAATTTTGCATCAAATGTCTGTTCTTCATAAAGCCATGGAGGTTTCCGTTTTAATCTTTGCAGTGAGAGACTTTGTCGAAATTTATAAAGTAAGGAATTTTTCACGAAAAAGTACTCTTTAAAAAATATTATATTCCAAAGATTGCACAAGGCATGAGAAAATCTCATTGTCTATATTGTTATTCAACTTTAATTCATCGCTATCTGATTGGCAAAGTATTTTCAGCACTTGTTTGCACCCTCCTGTTTTTTTCGAAAAACATGAAAAAAAAATCTAAAGTGAATCCAAACCATTGATGATATCCAATCGTCGTCTTTTGTTCATTCCCTTAGACTTTTTTGTAGATGATGATTTGACACGTTTTTTTTTTGCAGTTATTAAATTAATTCGAGCCGTTCTAAATCTCGATTCTTTTTTGTGTTACATAAAACCCAGTTAAAACACGAAAAAGTTGTCAGAAACAGCATGAATACTTCACATTTCAATCTCATTAATCTTTTGCGTTTTTTTTTTGTGGCAGCTTTTGTCACACGCCGTTTCTCAATTCATATTATCGTATATAAATCAACAACGTACGACTCGAGTCAACGCAGCTTGATACTTTTTCAGTAGAAACATTTAAATGTGCGCTTTCAACAGGCTCTCATTATTTGCTTTCGTCATTCTTCATCTGATAACTGGCTGAAAACGAGATAATAACGATGTGTAACGAGAACGAACAATTTCGCTTTGTTGATCGCTTTTCTTCTCGGAAAAAAGGTAGCTGAACAAATAAAACCTTTGCAATTTGTGTCCATTGAATGTGTTTCTTTTATGGTGTCTTTTCATTGTTTTAAGATTATACGAGGCACATGTCCTTTTGTTTCGAGTCACATTAAATTTCTTATCTTAAGAAAATTTAGAGAGAAAAAAACATTAAGTTATGAGTAACGTCGTAAATTAACATTTTTTTTCTTCAAAAGATTTTTTCGTCTTCCTTGTCAAATATTGTTATTATAATAAAAGAGATAAGAAAAAAGATGAATTCAGTAAATTGTTTCCGCATCAATATAGATAATAAGAGCAACAAACAAGCCTTATGAATTTGATATAAAAGTTTTTAGCACAAGATGAAAAGTTGACAGAATTCATTTTTGGCATTATTGACAGCTTAATAGCTAACTGATACCTAATTTCATAATAATTATGTGATCCATCATCGTTAGGCAGTAAAAACATCGCATGTGTTATCATAAAAACATTAAATTAATTTCGATTAATTTTAATTATTTGGATTTCGTGAACGATAAGACGATTGTAATGACACGAATCTTGATAAAATTATGTAAAAATTTCATTTTGAAAATTCAAACATTCTAAATTTGTATTTTTTTTTTATTCTTCTATTAACACTTTTACGTAAAACTTTTGAATTTTTAACAAAATTTCGTATTTTTTCAATATTTTCAACAAAATTTTTTAGAATGAATTATTTTAATGAATTTTTATTCATTTAATTTTTGATTTTATGAAAAATAATTTAAAAGTGTCTAAATATTTGGTAAAAAAATCCAAAAATTTATTTAAAAGTATTTTTCTCATAGAAACTTCAAAATTTTTTTGATGTTCCATTTAAAATTTTAAGGCATTTTTTAAAAATTTGTAAACAATTTTTTCCATAAGAATTATCTATATTATGATAATATATTAATTCAACATTAAACAATTTTTAACTTTTTTGTTAATTTGATGCAACTAACAAACTTTAAAATATCCGAGATATCGCAGAAATCTAAATTTTTTGGCACTGACCTTCATTTTTTTATTTCATCAAAAATTAGTTTTATCATTATTTTCAATAATTTTGATTATTTTTTTGGTTTCTTGCATGACTTGACTCGAACACATGCAAACAAAAACGAACGCAATGCTTCACGCCATTTCCTACTTTTTTTTGTTCAACTTTTTAATTTTC
Organism: Culicoides brevitarsis; assembly: GCF_036172545.1. Taxonomy (NCBI): domain Eukaryota; kingdom Metazoa; phylum Arthropoda; class Insecta; order Diptera; family Ceratopogonidae; genus Culicoides; species Culicoides brevitarsis. The sequence continues at coordinate 6,425,440 of NC_087085.1, forward strand.
TTTCACAACCGTGTCACTTAAAAACGGAGAAATGTGGAAAAAAACATTTTGCTCGTGTCAGGTCAAGCATAACACTTTCAAATGAAAAATCAAACAGTGTGTCAATCAGCAATCAGTTTCAATATTTCAATGTCGATTTTTTTTATTGAACTTTTTTTTTCTATCGTGATCACATAAAAAAAAGCAACTTTGAACCTTTTTCGTAATTTTTCATTTGTTTGTTAAGAAATTTTTTTTCTTATTTTAATTTTACGCCTCACTGAGTTCTCAGAGTTTGCAAAAAAAAAAAACGAAGAAAGACACATTTTCTTGTCTGGAATTTTTTCACCTGTTCATGTTACCAAAAATAAACGAAGATGGCAAGTGACATGTGATACATTCAATATATACGAAAGAAAAGATAATATGTGGCAAAGTAGGATGAGGACAAAAAAAAAGTTTATCTCTTGTTTGTGCTAACAAACTGACAAACATTCGTGGCAGACACATTTCTCTCGAGGATTTCGCTGAAGAGCGGATTATGTTTCTTATATTTTGTTGTTTTCGTCTTTTTCCTCTTATTTTCCTTCATTTACACACATCCAAGCCAACAACACATCAATTATCTGCACTTTCGTCATTCATGAATGATAATTATATCTGCGAGATAAAAGACGACATGCTTTTATCTTACATTCGTAAAAACACATACGGAGCCCATTAAAATGTTGTTACCCTCACATCATACACATTGTTCGTCCTTTTGAGAACGTTTTTACTATAAAAGTAGTTGCTTCTTCTGTCGTTAATGTAATGATGAGATGATGATGACGAAATGCAAGACAAGAAAAAATATGAATGTATGACATGTTGATGTCCATTTGTGAGGCAAAGAAGGAGAAAAAAAAAGGAAATTTACGATGTAATAACTTTCAACTCGAGTGGATAACAATGACATCTTTCTGTCTGTCGTCGTTAACTCGAAATGAATCCTTTTCTCGTTTTCTAATATTATTTTTTACGAGTTACTTTCTTTTTATTACAATGTGAGATGAGAATTTTTTCGTTATTGATTTTAACTGCCCTTCAATACATTCTCTCTGGATTTAAAATAATCAATGATGCTCGTAATTGAATTGTACATCAGAAAAAAAATCCTCTTTTTTTCTATCATGAATTCGTTCGACACAGCATCAAGAAGGCTTTATTTTACAACGGAATTAACGTAATAAACGTCTCTGTGAGAAAAACTGGAATATGATCCTTCGTTGTTTATTAATAAGCTTACCGATGTGAGCTCTTCGTTGTCGTATTCAGTGTTCAGGAAAAGCTCAATATTAAATTGTGTCTTTAGACAGGTGAAGGGATCATCTTGCACACAAGAACTGTTTTTTAAGGCGTCGCATCGATGGAGCATAACGACGAGTGCTTCTGCTTTATAAAATTTAATTTGATCCTGTTACTTATTTCAATATATATGACAGGATGACACAGCTGCTGATACATTTTTTTACAGTAACTGGAACGCGAAAATAGCAATATCGAACAAGAGCATAGAGAAGCTTACAAAAAAAAATTTCAAAATGTCGAAAATTTTTTATTTAAATGTCGAAAAACACTTTGGGCGAAAAAAGGGTCAGATTTATCCATTAGAGGCAGTTTTGAGTTGCAAAATGATTAAAAATGATAAATTAGAGCCCTTCTGATAAATTTTTATCCATTTGGAGCAAGATTTGACAAAATTGGCTTTGACACAGTTTTTGACACAGTTTTTTTGCTCTTGATTTAGTTTTTAAAACAAAACTATGTCAAAGGAAATTTTTTTTTTCAGTTTCAATTTTTTGGCAGTTTTGAGTTATAAAATGATTAAAAATGATAAATTAGAGCCCTCTGACAAATTTCAATCCATTTGGAGCAAGATTTGACAAAATTGCTTTGACACAGTTTTTGACACAGTTTTTTTGCTCTTGATTTAGTTTTTAAAACAAAACTATGTCAAAGGAAATTTTTTTTTTCAGTTTCAATTTTTTGGCAGTTTTGAGTTATAAAATGATTAAAAATGATAAATTAGAGCCCTCTGACAAATTTTTATCCATTTGGAGCAAGATTTGACAAAAATTGGCTTTGACACAGTTTTTGACATAGTTTTTTTGCTCTTGATTTAGTTTTCAAACAAAACTATGTCAAAGGAAAAATTTTTTTTTCAGTTTCAATTTTTTGGCAGTTTTGAGTTATAAAATGATTAAAAATGATAAATTAGAGCCCTCTGACAAATTTCAATCCATTTGGAGCAAGATTTGACAAAATTGACACAGTTTTTTTGCTTTGACACAGAAAAATTTTTTTTTTCAGTTTCAATTTTTTGGCAGTTATAAAATGATTAAAAATGATAAATTAGAGCCCTCTGACAAATTTCAATCCATTTTTTGCTCTTGATTTGACACAGTTTTGCAAAACAAAACTATGTCAAAGGAAATTTTTTTTTTCAGTTTCAATTTTTTGGCAGTTTTGAGTTATAAAATGATTAAAAATGATAAATTAGAGCCCTCTGACAAATTTTTATCCATTTGGAGCAAGATTTGACAGTTTTGAGTTATAAAATGATTAAAAATGATAAAAATTGCTTTGACACTTTGACACAGTTTTTGACACAGTTTTTTTGCTCTTGATTTAGTTTTCAAAACAAAACTATGTCAAAGGAAATTTTTTTTTCAGTTTCAATTTTTTGGCAGTTTTGAGTTATAAAATGATTAAAAATGATAAATTAGAGCCCTCTGACAAATTTCAATCCATTTGGAGCAAGATTTGACAAAATTGGCTTTGACACAGTTTTTGACACAGTTTTTTTGCTCTTGATTTAGTTTTTAAAACAAAACTATGTCAAAGGAAATTTTTTTTTTCAGTTTCAATTTTTTGGCAGTTTTGAGTTATAAAATGATTAAAAATGATAAATTAGAGCCCTCTGACAAATTTCAATCCATTTGGAGCAAGATTTGACAAAATTGGCTTTGACACAGTTTTTGATACAGTTTTTGCTCTTGATTTAGTTTTTAAAATAAAACTATGTCAAAGGAAAAATTTTTTTTTTCAGTTTCAATTTTTTGGCAGTTTTGAGTTATAAAATGATTTAGAGCCCTCTGACAAATTTCAATCCAGTTTCAATTTTTTGGCTCTTTTTGATAAAAATGATTTTTTGGTGGTTTTTTGATAAAAATGAACAGGGGGAGGAAACGCGAAACAGAAAACAGAACACCCTTAATTAAACCATCAATATCTCAGTAATATTTACTTTAATCAACTTTCTGTCCTTTTTTACACTTTCATGGGTGTTTGTTTTTTTTTTTATTTTTCCTTATTATTATTTTTTTATGTTTTTACCTCTATGAAACAAAAAGAACTTGTATTACACAACAACAATCGTTACCCCAATAAACCGTTTGCGTGATATGCCCATCAAAAATTTATATCATTTATTTCATTACACTCTAGATTCCACACGCGAAAAACATCCGTCTCGTTGGTGAAAATTATATCTTCCAACTTCCGTTTTTCCATTGAATGAATAATAAGAACGAAAAAAAAACGGGTCCCTATAATATAAATTTTTTTTTACTGCAGAGGATTTAGCTTAATAAACAACAGGGCGTTTCCTTTTGCAACATTTCAAGGGAACAAGGAATCGTAATTTAGCAATTTTTTATTTTCTTTATTATTACTTTTGAAGCAGAACTGACGATGAATGTCACACATTACTGAATAGAATAATTTGCACCAATTTTTTCCTATTTTATTTTTATTTAAAAATTATGCAAATAAAAACGACAACGAAAAAAGGGAGGAAATGGCGTCATTTATATATTTTAATTTTTCCTGACAATATTTTTTTTGTGTGTGTGTAACTCTTACTTTGGAAATATGAATTTTCATGCAGGCCTCAGACATAATTATTGTCATTATGACAGCAGATGTTGGTACGTGTTTTGTGCCTTTTTTGAGCAAATGTTATTTTGTAAAATTTTAATGCAAATTGTTGTCCTTGTGAATATATTTATAGAACGTTTCTTAAAGTACAAAAAAATGACTATAAATTGTAAATGTTTGTCCTTGAAAAAAAAAAACATTTTTTTTACAACGTTAGACAGGAAATGAAAAGATTGATGAACCGTCGTGAGTCAAATTAATTTCTTGCTTTCTAATTAAAGAAAAAAAAAACACTCAAGAATGTCAAACACACACAAGAAAAAAAACATTGACATAAATTATCATTATTTTGTTGTTCTGAAAATAAACGACAGATAAGAAGATGGGCACTCCTCGATTTTAACATTTTTCCCTCCATTTATTTATGATAATAATCACATTTGTGATTTGGTATTTCCTGTTTTTTTTCTTTTTCGCAAACACTATAACGCCTTCGTTAAAGAAAAAAGTCATGATAATTCCAAAATGAAGCTCAAGGCTAATGGTCAAGACAAACAAAAATAAATACAAAACTTGATAAATCTTGTAGGCTCAGAAAATGATAAGAAAAAAGATAGTGAAAGGGACACGTACTAAAAGAGGAAATAATAAAAACTAAGAAAAAAAAACACAAGTTTTGCTTTGAGGCTCAAAATGTAAGAAAAACAGGAAGTTGCTTTGACATGAAAAATTGAAATAGTGCCTTTAATACACTTTTTGCTTTAATTTCTCGAATAAAGTTTGTTTTTTCCAACATGAAATAGAGAGAAAAGTTATTTAATAACCATCGAAGCAAGAAAAACAAGAGTTCGAATAAAGCTTTTACTTTAATCGATTCCTCTTTTATTGTTGTTTTATTCAGTTCGAGTTGTATTGTTGTTAAAGAAGTCCCTTTTGATACATCATTCCCATGAAATGATGAGACTACTTAATGTATTTCATTAATTAGACCATAAAAATAAACGACAAGTTATTAGTTTAGCCGTCCCAACGCAAAAATGAGTTTCAACCCATATTTGATGGATTTCAAAGCTAAAAGTGAATATCCAACAAATGACAATTAAATCATAAAATTGCTTACATGGCTCTTTTTAGCCCAACGTTTATCATAAAACCACAAAATTATTATCTGTACATTAAAATATTGCAATGACCCCAACGGGACAATTTAGGTTCGCATGTCACACACAAAACACATAAAAATCCTGCATAAAGTCGAAAATCTGTTCATACAGAATAATAGACTATAAATTTGTGAAAGCAACCGCATTTAATATCTGTTGAATATTGATTGTACCAATTGTGTCATGGTAATAGCGAAGTCGGGTGTTTATAGCTTTTGTTATGGTCATTTCATTCGCTCACGTGTCCTATTGAGATATTTTGCAAAAAAAAATGTTTTAAAGAATTTTTCTTAATTTCTTAATTTTTTTTTAATTTTTCTTATTTTTTAAACAATTTCTTATTTTTTTTAAATTTTTCTTATTTTCTTAACAAAAAAAAAAAAAAAAAAAATAAAATAAAATAAAATAAGAAAAACATAAAATTGGAAAATAATTTTTTTAAAGAATTTTTCTTAATTTCTTAATTTTTTTTTTAATTTTTCTTATTTTTTTAACAATTTTTCAATTTTTTTTTTATTTTTCTTATTTTTTTTACAATTTCTTAATTTTTTTTTAATTTTTCTTATTTTCTTAACAAAAAAAAAATAATAAAATAAAATAAAATAAGAAAAACATAAAATTGCAAAAGAAAATTTTTTAAAGAATTTTTTTAATTTCTTAATTTTTTTTTTAATTTTTCTTATTTTTTTAACAATTTTTTAATTTTTTTTTTTAAATTTTTCTTACTTTTTTAACAATTTCTTATTTTTTTTTAAATTTTCCTTATTTTCTTAACAAAAAAAAAAAAAAAAAAAAAATAAAATAAAATAAGAAAAAAATAAAATATATGCTTTTACATATGTGATGAGCTTTCCGTGAACAAAGGTAAAAATTTTATAATTTTTTTTTTATGGTTTCTTCCAAAAATAGCTTTGGGTTTATTGTCCCAGATGAATTTAATCCCCATTTTTTTGATTAATTCAACAGCGTACTTTTTCAAAATCTTTTTCTCTTAAGAAAAAATCAGATATCAGTAGGAGGTATCTCTTCATATCGAAAGAAAAACAACAAAAACGTTTCTTTGGAATGTTAACGAGTTTCTCTTTTTGAAGGTACGTCACGTATTCAAGAAGAGACAAACGGTACTCAGCTCATTACATTGAAAAATCGTGCCCCATTTCTGCTCTGAATGTGTTCAAATGTAAATTGAAAAGAAGGATAGACGAAAGGTACACAAACGATATGACATGTGAAATATTTTTTTTTTTTTGGGCATGAATAGTGTCACTCACACTGCTTTTAGCACGTGAAGCACGAGAAAAAGGCAAAAAGTTGAGCATAAAAATGTCAAGCACGCCAAAAAGATATAAAAATTTATTCTGAAACATTTACCGAGAGAGACAAAATAATCTGCAGGTGTCTTAAATTGCAACAAATGTCTTTAGTGTGGTTTATTTGTTTCTTCGGCGCGATAGAGAAACGAGAGAAGAAAACGACACTTTCAAGTGATTTATTGGTTGGTCTCATGAATGCTGATCCAACTGAGTCTGTTTGCATGTAGATAAAAGTAAAAATAAATCTCGCAAGAAAAGTTCATTACGCTCCATTGCCCCCAACATACAGATATATGAAGGCACTCTGTGGGCGAAAAAGGGGTGATATTAACTCCGTAAGTTATCAAATTAACCCCTTGGGAGATAAATTTGACCCCTTAAGTGGTGAATTTGACCCCTTAAGAAGTCAATTTAACCCCTTAAGAGGTTAATTTAGCTTCTAAGGGGTTAAATGAACCTCTTTAAGAGGTTATTCTGACCCGTTTTGGAGCCAAATAACCTCTTAAGAGATCAGAATAACCTCTTATAGAGGTCAAATTAACCCCTAAGTAGATAAATTGACTTCTTAAGGGGTCAAATTTACCTCTTAAGGGGTAAAATTATCCTCCAAAGGGGTCAAATTTACCTCTTAAGGGGTAAAATTATCCTCCAAAGGGGTCAAATTTACCTCTTAAGGGGTAAAATTATCCTCCAAAGGGGTCAAATTTACCTCTTAAGGGGTAAAATTATCCTCCAAAGGGGTCAAATTTACCTCTTAAGGGGTAAAATTATCCTCCAAAGGGGTCAAATTTACCTCTTAAGGGGTAAAATTATCCTCCAAAGGGGTCAAATTTACCTCTTAAGGGGTTAAATTGACCTCTTAAGGTGTTAATTTCACCCCTTTTTCGCTCAAAGAGAATCAACACTCCAAGAAACGTAGAAGAAGGAAGCAAAAAATGCACGCTGAAGCGACGATGTCTTGCTTGCCAAATGATGCAAACAGAATTCAACAGATTTTGATAAAATAATAGCCTCTTATGTTGTTCTTCGTTCGCTTTCACATTTTAAAATGATTTTAAATGCGCTTGTCTCTTGAGACAATACCTGTCGTCTCCATATAGACTCTAACTAAAAAAAAATAATGCGAATGTCATGTTTATTTAAATTAGTTGAGAGCTCGAATAATCAATCAAAGCGCGAAGCCTCCCAGAAATGTGGCGGGTTAATTTTCATCATAAATCGTGGTTTGTCATCAATCATAACGCAAGTCAAGGAAGGAATAAAAAATGTTCTCTGTGAAAATTTTTTCAGAGAAATTTAATTTCCTTCACATTTTCCACAGAAAAGCAGTCGATTTCGCATCTTATTACGTTTCGCACACTGAGCTTTCCTAATAAATTTCAATTTGATTCGCTTACTATTAGTGTACGCGTTGACTTGCGTTTTCCTCCCATCCAATATATTTGAATGGTATCTTTCGATAAGAAAGATTTATTGATTAAGTGTAAATAAATCTTTCAATTTCCTTCGAAGGGCAAACACTCGTCTTCGTTCGTAACCAAATAAACCATTTATGCCATTTATAGTAGTTAGATTTTATCTTTATGATTGCTCACACCCTGTTTACGAATTCGGTTCCTTTGTCGTGTGTTAGAGAACGCAATTTTTCTATTTCCTGATGGATTTCGTGCATTCGTGAGTGTTGCCGATACAAATTTCAATTACAATATTTCTACTTTTTTTTTTAAACCACTCAAGTTTGTTGGAGAAATTGATTTTCTGGACATTTTCTTTTGATTTATTGTTTTTATTTGATAAATTACTCCAATTTTTTCATTTTTTATTAGATGACATTTTTTTCCTTCCCTTTTTTTTCAGATAGTAATTGAATTTTGCTAATCACCAAAGTTTTTTTTTTTTTTTTTTGAAAATTCAGTTAATGTGAAATCGATAAAATGTTCGCTTTTTTTAAATATTGCACAGATAATCAGCTTAAATTGCTTGCGATGGACTGAGAGATCATTAAAAAGGTTTTACGCCTCCTTAACAATTTAATATAACGGCAATTTACTCAATTGTATCCGGAACATTTTCAGCGAAAATGCTTTTGGAAGAACAAAAAATATAAAAAAAGACAATTTGTCAATTTTTTTTTGTCAATTCAATATTTATTGGGAAAAGTTAAGCAAGAAGTGAGCGACGACAATTTCAATTCTAATCACGTCAAATGGCACTCAGCACTTATTATTATTAATAATTTTTGTTGAAAGACATATCTTGGGCAAAAAAATGTTTTTTACGTGTTTTGTGATCGAAAGGAAGTTCAATAAAAAACGAAACAAAAAAAAGTTGTTTGGGAGAGAAAGACAAAAAAAAAAATATTAACTGTCAATTTTTATTGAAAAAAAAAAAATAAAATAAAATAAAAAAATAATGGTTTGGAAATGTTAAATTCTCGTTGGAAATGTTTATTTAATTTAAAGTTTAAATGAAACTGTCAACAGTTATTCAATAAAAAAGTATAAAATTATTAGTTTGTTAGCAAAGTTATGTCAATTTTATTACTCCTTCTTTATCTGATTAGATTTGAAAAACTTCAATTGGTGTAAAAATTTTTCAAAAATTGATTAAAAACAAATTTTAAATTATAAAATTTTAAATAATACGCGTCAAGATAGGTAATATAATTTAAATCTGTTAACACGCAGTATAATTATTAACATTACCATATAAATATTTTGCATACGAAGAGACATAATTTCCGACTGTCGACCCGTTTGTTGTCATTTAAAAGCATTTTTCTTGTTGAAAATTTATGGAAAACAATATAACCATTCGTTGTTGGTACTTTCCCATCTCACATATCTGATTTATTGTCGTGCGCATCGCACGTTGATTTATGAAAACAAATTAAACCAATTAAAGCCCGTATATGAAATCAGCGAATTTGCGAAACATACAGTGAGACAATAGAATTTCCCTGATACATCGATCAAAAATAATGTCTGTCCCGTAAAACGAGGCAACAAAGCGACAAAATTAGCATCATTTTCCATGACTGAATTGGGCTTATCTACTGCCAAAAGCTCTTAATTAAACGAGCAGCGTCCCTGTCACTTCATTTCTGATCTAAATTTATTTATGACAGTCTTCCCATGCAAATTCTCGGTTTGTTGTTTGATTTGACGAATAATGGGGTTAGCATAAAATGTAAATTACTGAAAAAATTGCGGGCAATAAAAATGTCTCGCTTGCAAAATCTCAAAACGCAAAATTTAAAACTAATAAAATTCATGTCATAAAAAAATAATATTTGATATGAAATCTTAATATAGTCGAATGACGCAGATTTTGTGTACCTTCGTTGTTTATCATTTGTGGGCAAGTGACAGAGATGAAGTTATTCATGTAGAATGGATAAAAATTTAGAGGTTGATTTTTATTATACTAAAATTATGCACATTTATTAAATGACAAGAGAGTCGTTTTATACCGTAATGTAGATAAGAGAAAATAACCGTTAAAATTCGAATGAAAGAAAAAATAAAAAAAGTTAAAAATTTTATCAAAAATTACCAATTTTTGAATTTTTTTTTAATTTCATAATTTTTTAAGAAAATTTTTCAATTTTTAGCAATTTTGGTATTTTAAAATTATAAAAATAAAATAAAATTTTCTTTAAAAATAATTTTAATAAAAATTATTGAATATTTTTTTTCAAAAAAAAAAAAAAATTACAGTTATTTTTATGATATTCATTTTTTTTTTAATTTTAGTTAAAATGTTTTAAAATCAATTTTTCAACGATCAAAAAAATTTTTTAAAAGTTTGGAATTTTGTATGAAAGAAGTATTTCAAAATTTTTAATTTTTTTTTTGCACTTCCATTGAAAAAAAATTGGACAAAAATATTGAAATTCATTTGGAGCGGCCTAACTTTAAAATAAAAATATAAAATTAATTAAAAATTTAAAAATTTTCATTTAAAATTTTTTTAAAAATAGGAATTTGAAACAAAAAATATTAAGAAGACGAATTTTGACTTCTATTTTCGTTAAGAGAACAAATTTTTAAATTCTCTTTCATTTTGATAACTTTTAATCTCTTCTGTGATGCTCTCAAGTTTACCAGACAGCACATTTTCAACAGAAACCCCATAATTTTTGCATGACATGCTTCTGTTATTTTTATTCTATCCACAACACACAAAAAGAAGATTATTGCTGAATAATCTATTAGCATCATAAATCTATGATCCATCACAGATCATAAATTTTTTTCTTTTGGAACATTTACATTTATATGCGATTGGCCTTTTTCGCCATAATATAAGGTGCGATCATCATAAAAGTGCCTTTTTACTTTCATTCTCTTGTTTTATGGCGGTTTCTTCTGAGACAGATAAGATTTCCATAAAAAAAGCTTCTTCTTAAATTGGAAGAGTACATAAAGAAAAAGAAGACAAAAACAGATGTGTGACACAATATTTGGCAAAGTTTGTTATAAAAGGAAAGGCAATACAAAGATTGATAGGTGTATGCCTCCATTCAACATTTTGATACGACGACGAACAAAAAACACAAATTTCAGTGTATGATTTTATCGATTTTGTCTGTTTTTCATCAAGTGACTGTTGAATATGAAACATTTTACAGGTCTTTGTTCGATTTATTTCAACTTTTTTTTTCTCGTTCGCGTTGTCGAGCGATGTTGAGAACAAATACAAGAGAATAAAGGAGAAAATAATTTTTTTTGCAAGATAAATGAATGAACGAGTGATCGATTGACCCCTTTTTACAAGGAATTGTATCTGTCGGCAGAGAAATCTCGAATGAAAAATATTGGTTTTAACGAAATTTCGCAAAATTGTTGCTAAAAATTTATCATGAAAGATCAGCGAAAGGATAAAATAAATGTGTAAGTCCCATTTCGTTCCGTTATGTATATAAATTGTATTACTTACTTTATGCAGAAGTTGATAAGCCGATTTCGTGTTTTAAAATAGCGTGCAAGGCATCAGGTATTAGGTAAATAAAGGTTTTAATGAAGCACTATATTATCTTTCCTCGCTCGTAACGAGACAGTGAACAAAGGTATACACAAATGTTTTTAAGCCCTTTTCAAGGATTTTTAGCAACAGCGAGAACTGCGTTGAACCATCTTTTTTTTTAATAAAATCTTTATTTGAGGTAAAACCGAAAAATTTCTCAGGTTAGCAGAAAATCCTTACTTTTGTTTCGTTTTATGACAAGCAAAGCACGTAATATTAGGTTTAAACACGTGCATGTTTCACTCAATTTACTACTTAGTTTTAGGCCGCTCCAAATGAAAATCAAAAATAAAGTCCGATGCCCCATTTTAAAAGTCGAAAATCCAATGGGACAAAAAAAAAGATCCTTGAAATATTTCATGTTTCAAAAATGGATGTTTTTGATGATATCGTATCAATTTTTGATGCATTTCCTTTTTGAAATTTTTTTTTTTTTATTGCAATGTAAAAGTGTATTTGGAGCATCTGAAAATGACAAAATTCAATATTTTAAAAAAAATACTGAATTGCAATTCTGATACAAAATTTCTTGCATTTTAATCTCTTTTATGAATCTCTTTTTTTCTTTAATCAGTTACTTTTGATATTCATGCCAGTGAAATCTATTTTAAATTAAAATCCAAAAACGATAATTTAAAATTTTAAAACATTTCACGTGCCCTCGTTAAAAAGTGCATTTTGATAAAAATTTTCAAGTTTTTTTTTATTTTTTCACTCGCAACATTTTCGCATTTTAAAAAAATTTGGACTTTATTTTTGATTTTCGTTTGGAGCGGCCTTAACAGATAAATAAAATATTGCGAAATTTTGACAGTAATTTTTGTTAAAATTCTTTTCATAAATTTTAAATCAATTTTTATTGAATTTGCTCACAAAATCAGTCACTTTTCATAAATCTGCCATTACTCAAATCGCACAAAGTTGAGCATGATTTGATTTATTTGTCTGTAAAACTTTTCTATTATTATTGAACGAAATTTTGTAATAACACACGACAGTCATAAATTTCGCTTGCCAGAGTAAATATTGCTTTTAAGCCTGATGTTCGATGAACTTTTTAGATTTTTATGCGAAACAAAAAATGGCACGTGTCATCTGATTTCCTGCCTCAAAACAAACAAATTTTTGATATTTCTTCGAATATTTTTAACGAACTGTGATAAAAAAAAGGTTATTTTTTTTGTTAAAAAATTATGAATAAATTTCCTGAAGAAAATACAAAAAAAATCACAGACAGAAAAAAATACCATTAAAAATATTGACAGCTTTAATATATATTTCATTTCTTTCATATTTATGACACATAAATATCCGTCTGGAAATGGAAAGTATTATTGAATGAAGCAAGAAATGACAAGCACACCAAAAAAATGAGGCTTTGTGTATTTTCTTGCAGTGACGTGACACATATCTTGATTTTTTTTTGCTTGTGCGACTTTGTTGCGAGTGAAAAAAGGTTTGAAGCAATCAACTTGATTGATTTTTATCGCACTCGAGGGCACGTGACAATGTTGTAAAATGTTTAAAATGAACGTTAACGGAATATTTACAGGTAACATTTCACTGGCATGATATCAAAAGTAACTGATACCATATCAGAGAGAGATTCAGAATCAGAGAGATTAAAATGCAAGAAATTGATATGTATCTGAATTGCAATGCAGATGCGAAAAATATTGAATTTTGTCATTTTCAGATGCTCCAAATACACTTTTACATTCACAAAAAAAAAATATTTCAACGCATAAAGGAAATGCATCAAATTTGATACGATATCATCATCATCATCATCATAAACATGAAATATTAAGGATCTCATTATATGGATTTTATGTGAATAAAATTGGAAAATAGATTACATTTTCTCCAATAATAATAATAATGATGATACGGTACACGGATATGCATCATGGTAATCTTCGCAGCTGTTCCACAAAACGAAGAAAAAAACTTTCACGAAGAATTTCATAAAAAATTAAATAATATTTCGAATGCATGTTTGAATGTTTGTGAAATACGAGAGAATACGAGTGCTGGGAGCATAAAATATTTCATCTATGCAAAAAAAAAAAAAAATGAAAAATTATCTTGAAAAATTTCCAAATTATGCATTTTTATCGAGTTTAAAAATATTTTTTTCATTAAAAAAGATTTTTTCATTGCTTTAGTTGTTGTTTGCCTCAGATTGGTGCAAGATATGAACTGAACTTTTAACAAGCGAAAAAAAATGAGAGCTAATAATATCCAAATAATAATAATAATATGCTTATTTGTCAATTTTTAACTTTTTTTTCCATAGAGAAATTTATCTGAATGTTTTTTCCGTTTTATTTTTTTTTATTGAAGAAATAAACTTAAAAAAAACTAGTTGATTCCATTTTCGTCAAAGTTTTTTTTCTTTGTGAAACTTTTTGAAAAAATCATATCAAATTCTTCTGAACAATATTTTCTGATTTCATATAAATTGTTCAATAAATCCCAAAGATAAATATTAGTTGAATGTAATTTACAAAATCGACAGTTTAAATTGAACTTTAAACATTCACATACACCCACACTCATCGCTCAACAAGGAAAACAAATTTTGTTGCCGTAATGTTATTTAAAAGGTGTGTTCGACATGTATTTAATCTCCTTTATATTGACTTTTAGTTTTTTTTTTATGTTCGAAAATTGACGAATGAGAGAAATCGTTTCTTGTGTTCAGGACGGCAATTATTGGCACCAACGTTCGTTTAAACAATATCATAAAATGTGATTTATTGCTCAGACGCTTTCCTTTCGGGGTTCATTTACAATTTTCGAAATATCGAATAAAAAAGTTTTTTTGCTGTTCTTCGATCGTTTTTTGTATTCAACGAAGAGCTTTTAATTTAGAGTGAAATGAATGTTTGTTTGCTTACTCGCCAAAGGAATTAACAAAATTTATTGTTATGGGATTTTTAATTAAAATAGGCCTTTGTATTGAATTGCTTTTCGTGTTTAAGGACCTACTATGATAATAAATGTAAACATTAGGAAACAATCAAAAATGTTGTTTGTTCGTTAAAAGGAAAAGGATTATTTTTATAAAATTGAACAATTATCATTTTTATCGAGCAAAGATAGGTCATCTGAGGTTGTATGCTTTCTAAAATCTTATACAAAAAAATATCTATTCAATAGAGAAATTTTCGTTTGAGATTCACTCAAGAAAATTTTCAAATGAAATTCAAACAGAACGAAGAAGTAGGAGATAAACGTTAGAAAATTTTCTTCATTGATCACTTTTCATGCAAACACAATTTGAAAGCATTTTAAAATATAAAAGTCTATAAATTGAAAAGAGATAACCATTATTATTTATATCAAAAGTTATTATCTCATACAAAAGATGAAATTTCACAAACATTCGTTTTTATCATTCATTCAAAATAAATTGAAGATAAATGCAAAAAGAGACCTGTAGATTGACCTGAAATGCTAATTTCATCATGGGATAAAAGAAAGAAGAAAATTTTGTCGGTTGCAATTTATACGACTTCAAGGAATTAATTTTATTTTATTTAAATCTTAATTTTTAGCTTGATTTAAAAGTTATATAAAGAATTTTTTACATTTACTTCGTCAATTTTGTGTGTAAAATTAAAATTATCTTGATTCATGCGGCAAAAATTCTATAAACGTAAGTCTCTTTCAACGTTTTCATTAATTTTGCAAGCCAACATCTCAAATATGTATAATAATAGCCCGATGAAATCAAATGCAGAAACATTTCTTACAACATGTGAACATGACTCACATTTCTAAAAGAGGTTCGAAGGATGTCTCTGAAAATACATTTGTCGATCCCTTGTTAATTTGTGTCACCCTCACATGTTTTTAGTTTTGCGACAAAATTCAATAAAATAATTTTCAATTGTTTCATGTCATTTTCATTATTATTAACGATTATTTATTGCAGTAAGTGTGGAAAGGTATTTTTTGTACCTTGAACACTCAATAACGAAAGGTTTTATCCGTAAAAAAAAAAAAAATTAAAGAAAAAAAATCTTGTAAAAATATCATTTTCATTACAAAATTAAAAAAGAAATTTTGAAAAATCCTTGAAAAATTATGAAAATATACCAAAAAAGGTCAATTTTGATGGAATTTTTAACTTTTTATTTTTGCCTTATGGGATTTTTGACTTTTTAAATGGGTCATCGGACAAAACTATTGAGTTTCATTTAGAGCGGCCTTATATAATTTTTTCGTTTTATTTTTTCGAACTCGTATACGAACTATTAGCAGAAAAAGTCAAATTATTTTGTTTCAAAACAGATTCCAATAACCAAAGTTTGTTTTTTTTTTTATCTATTTTTCGAGCAAACCAAGATTAAGATGAAACAAAAATAAAAAAAAAGTCCTTAAGCTCTTTATAAAAGTTTTTTAAAATCTAGGACAAGTTTGTGTTAAGAGACCATGAAAAAATGTTCGAAAAGGAAGAGAAACCATTTAGATTTAGAATATAAATTTGACGACTGTGTGTTCATTTTTTTTTATTTGTTTCTCTTATCCGAATTTCTTTCATGTTTTATTTTTTTCAACAGTCTCACAGGGAAAATGCTCAACAACGATACACAAAAAAAATTACACGCAGCTAAACATCTAACGCCGTGTCATTTCTATGATAATATTTCACTTTTAACAAAGAACAAAAAAAAAAAAAAGAAAAGGAGATAAAAATTGCCTAATGCCTAACTGGGTCTCGCTTGATCGTTCTCGTGGGAATTTTCTACACATTTTCTGTATTTTTTATACAGATTTTTTTTTTCTTCTAACATCCCTTATCAAGGTCAAAAATAGAAAGAAAAAAAAGAACGAGCTTTTTCGGGATGTTACGATCAAAGGCGAAAAAAATAATGTGTAATATTTTACTTTAAATGAGGTTTGTCGATGTTTATCGAACAAATGAATTATTATAGTTTCGTGGCTTCTTTCTTTTTTTCCTGTTAGAAGTTGTACGAAAATTTACTGCAAATGAAAAACAAAAAGGAACGACAAACTTTTAAATTAAAACAATAATAACGGGAATGTGGTTACGAGTCGAACCTTAAGTCTATCGCTGTCTCTTGTGATCTGTAATAACAATATTACGAAAATATATATGAAAGTTTTGAGACTCAATTCCATTGTTCATCAAATAAAACTTTATTTTATTGTTTCACGCGCTATCAAACGTGAACAGACTCATTTTGTGCGGAGCAATGCTAAATAATAGTAAAAAGTAAGGAATTTCTGCAGAAATTCGAAAGCAAGGACGCCAAAATATTATTAACATAACAATAATGATGCCTTGTGATGATATCCATGATGATTCCATAAAATTTTATCTTTGTTGATTCAGAGATTTTTCAAGATGGCACATTAAAATTCGTTTTTGGCATGTAATTATTTCCTAATTTTATTAATGTCGGATGGCTTGTTATTCAATTCTCAAAGGAATCTTATAGCTTCAACTCTAATTATTACAAAAATATTTCTCAGCCAACCGACAAACGAACATTTTTCCATAAAAAAAACAAGTAAAAGCTTTTCTGTCATGAACATCATCATAATGAAGCAAATTTAATTGGAGACAACGATCACTTTTGCGCCAATTCTCAGCAGAGACATTCATTACTTTCGTTTTTATTTGTGCATAAAAAATTTTTTCCGCCGACATTTTCTTCGAATTCTTCGTGTTTGGCGAATAATCGTGTTAAAGACTCGAAACCACATTATGTCACAGCATATCGCGAAAATAAGTTGGGATGAAGTTTCTGTTTTATTCAAAACACAAACCAGGATTTCAGTTGTCATCGAATCGCGCGCACACACACATTACCATAATGTCAACGTCAAATCTGTAAAATTGTTCAGATAAATGTGTCTGATAGCGATTGTCGTGACGCGCATCTGGTTATTATTTTATTAGTTTTAAACAATCGTCGTTGTCGTTCGTGTAACAATCACCGCAGAAACCATCACAGACTCCGAGCAAAAAAATTCATGGTTTTTGTGTGTGCGTGTATTTAAGTGTTTGTTATTTTTTATTTTTCGAACCGTGAAAAAAAAAATAATAAAGTGTCAAAATATGAAGAAGAAAAAAAAAAGAAGAAAAGTCACGAAAAAAATAATGTTCAATAAAAGTTTCGCTGTTATTTTGTCTCGAATTTCTAATTTTGTTGTTTTCGCTTTGTTCTCGTTTTTTGTTTGTTTCTTTGACATTCTTTCCTTTGTGAAATTCAATCAAGATCAGGCGTTTTCTATGTAAAATGCTATTTTTTCGATGAAAAGAGAAGTCAAATAGGAAAATTTATTTTTTTTTTTAATATTAAGGCCGTTTCAATTTTTTTTTCGATGTTTTTGTCCCAAAAGATTTTTTTCAAAATCATAAAAAAATAAAATAAAACTAAATAAAAAAGTTTTGAAATACTTTTTCATACAAAATGACAAAATTTAAACAATTTTTGGTTATTAAAGAATTTCCAGTTGTTTTTTTCTAATTGAATTTCTAATTTAAAATTGATTTAAAAGTATTCCAAGTTAAAGATTTTTTAAAAAAAAATCATAAAAAATTTTTTTAAAAATTTTAAAATTTTTTGAAAAAATTTTGACTGAACACATTAAAAAATTTTTATTTGATTATTTTGTTTTTCAATCAAAAATTAATAAAATTTCACAAAATAAAAATTTAAAAAAAAAAAAAATTTGAAAAACTGACTTAAAAAATTTTGAAAAAAGACAAAAATTGGAAATCATTTTTAAAGATGATATTTTCAACTTTTTTTTTTTATTTTGCCCCATTGAATTTTCAACTTTTGAAATGGGGCGTGGGACAAAAAGTTCAAAAAAAAATTTGGAGCGGCCTTATTTAGTAAAATTTTTTTTAGAGAAGAAAACTCATGTTAAATTAAGATTTTTAACACAAAATTTATTAAAAGTTGAAATAAATTTGAAATAATAAATTTGAAAATTTCTTTAAAATGAATATTTTAGTTGTTATTATGGTATCAACATTGAGATTTGATACTTTTAAATTTATCTCAGAATATTTTGAATTAAAAATTTAAACAAAAAAATTTCATAAAATTAACTGTCAAAATTAACTGTTCAAATTAACTGTTCAAATATTTTTTGAAAATGTCTTTAAAAAATATGGGAAAAGTTCAAAAACGGTTGAATTCGGTGATTGAGTTGATTATTGTTGAAAAAATACAATAAACAAGAAAGAAGATCCTGTCCAAACATACTTTCATATTCCATTATACTCGATTATCTTAAACTAAAACAAAAAAACCTACAATGTAGAAAAAATTGTAAATATTTACCCTATTACAGTTGTCATATTTTTCATATTTTGGTTTCCGTTTCACATACATGATGTGCCTGGATTTGCCTTTTTGTATGTGAAGAGTAGTTGAGTAATGATAAAATGATGTTTGCGGGCTTTCTTTAGGTTTTTTTTTCCTTTGTTAGGTTATGAAGACGACGTTTCTTTTCTTATTTTTCACTTTTTTTCAACACAATTTTTCATTTCTTTTTTCAAACAACAATAATTGATTTTTTTTGCATTTTTTTCCTTGCTCTTGCTCGTGAATATTTATTTTTTATTTTATTTATTTTTCGGTTTATTTTTCATTGAGCTTTTCATATTTCTCTTATGTAGTGCTGCTGCAGTTATTTTGAATATATTTTCTGTTGTTTTTTCATAATTGGCGCGTATTTTAAATTACCAATACTTCATTTCTTGATTGTACAAAGAAATATTTAATGGAGAATTTAAAGAAAAGTTGAGTAAATGTGAGCAAATAATGTGCTTTTGTTGAATTCAGGGTTCCTTTATGTAGGAATAAAGAAAAACTAATGAGCCTTATCTACTTTGTTTCATCATAGCATTTTTCATTTTCTTTAATCGAAACCTTTCTTCACCTTTTTTATTTCACCTGTAGTATAAACTTTCAAGCAATATTGATTTAATCTAATGCATACAATTAGAAAAGTTTCGCCTTTAAAGTGTGCCTTGACCTCAATCTATCTTGATAAAAATTAAACAAAAAAAAAAGTTTGAAAAGACGTCCCGATAAATATCTCGAAGGATCTTGCAGTTTTAATACTACATTAGACATAAATTCAAACAAGAGAGTCTGAAATAAAATATTAACAGAAAGAAATAAAAGAAAAAAGGTCTCATCAAGAGAGTACGAGTAATAAAGTAAACACCAAAAATAATATAAAATAAAAAAAGGAAATGTTTTTCATCTTTCGGTTTTTTAATATTTTTTTTCTTGAATGTATTTCATCATTTTTTCTGTCAATACTACTTTTTTTATTTTATGCCTTAACTTGTATAGACCTTCTCAATCAACGTTTTGCGTTAAAATTGAGATATTACGACACAAATAGGAAAATTTTTATCTTCATTAACTTCACTATTATCTTCAATTTTCTTTAAAAAAATGTAAAAAAAAATTAATTTTTTTTCTTGTTTTGATATTCTTGAAATTATAAATAATTTTAAGTAAGTAAATTTTCAGATATTGAAAACCTTCTTGAAATATTTACAACTTTTAAGATATTTCGAAAAAAATTATCAAAAAAATATTATTTTTAGATTTCAGTTTCACGAAAGTGTTTTGCAGATAAAAATGTAACAAAACAGAAAAAAAAATTATTTTAAGCAAGATTTATTTTTTAAATTTTAGAAAAAAAATTTTCAAAATTTTTTCAAATTTTTGTTTATAATGAAAATTATATTGATAGAAATTTTTTTAAAAATTTTTTATAATAAAAAGCTTCGAAAGGAGCTATAATTCTCTCTGCTTGCATCGTTCTTATTGAAACATAAAATATTTAATTAACTCAAATTTTCATTCTGTCAAAGAATTTTTTTTCGAAAAAATACAAAAATTGGAAAACTGTTAAGAAAACTTTAAAACCTTTTATTTTAGACCCTGAGATATCCTAAATTTTAATCAAATGCGTATCAAAAATTACTTAATTAATTTCCATATCAAATTTTATTCCAAATCGAGTCCAAATCGAATTGAATCCTCACAAAAATTCACCTACAAACTCTCGTTTATGTTACACATGTGAATGAAAAAGGTGCAAACATATAATAATAAAATATCGATCAATATTGAATTTTTCCATTCTTTGATTTTTTATATTTTTCTCCATAACACACATACACAGGTAGTTCGCCATCATGTTTGTTATGTTATTGAGGATTCAACCGCGCGTCATATAACGTAATAGTTGTTGTGCAATAAGTCGATATTTATTTACTGTATATTTCGTTTTTTTTTTATATATATAATAACGACATTAGGTGCCTTTTCACGTTATTTTTTATAGTATAAAATAATATTTTTTTGCCATATTTATTGTTATGACACACCATGCCGCAACACATTGCACATTATAATTTGATTTGCTCATATTTACTCTTTTTTCACTTTTGTGGGCAACTTATTTTTTCTTCTTCTGTGTGTGTGTGTGTTCGATAGATTTAATTTAATTTGTCACATTTTTATTATTATGTTATTATTAGAGTTCATCCTACAGCTTAATGTGCAAAAAAAAAATAAATATCGTATGTCAAAAATTATAATCCAACGGGAAAATAATAATAAAGGACGGCACGGCACAATGGACTGTAGACTCGTTTTAATATTCATTCATTTATTATTTATTACTATAATTATCGTTATTATTACTTGCACATTGCGTGTACGAGACGCGATCTGTACCGTAAACCGTACACAGAGAAAAAAATAGATAATTTTCCTTATTTCTTCTTCAATTAGTTCGTGATATTGTTTCACACACACACAGAAAAAGGACAAAATGTAGATACCCTATGGGCGAAAAACGGGTCAGATTGATCCCTTTAGGGATCAGGTTGACCTCTAAAGAGTCAAATTGATCCCTTAAATGAATTTTTTGATATCTTAAGATATCAATTTGTTCCATTAAGGGGTCAACCTGATCCCCTTTTGAATTTGTAATCATCAAAACCCAAAAGTTTAAATCTTTCAAGAGGTCATTTTGATCCCTTAAGAGGTCAATATAAACCCTTAAGAGGTAAATTTGATCCTCTCAAAAGATCTATTTTATCTCTTCAAGGGTTCTAATTGATCCATTTAAGTCAGTTTGACCCCTTGAAGAGATTAAATTGACCTCTTGAAGGGATCAATTTGACCTCTTAAGGGTTTATAATGATCTCTTAAGGGTTCAAAATGACCTCTTGAAAGATTTAAACTTTTGGGTTTTGATGATTACAAATTCAAAAGGGGATCAGGTTGACCCCTTAATGGAACAAATTGATCTCTTATGGAATCAAAAAATTCATTTCAGGGATCAATTTGACTCCTCAGAGGTCAAACTGACCCTTTAAGAGATCAATCTGACCTGTTTTTCGCCCATAGGGTAGTTAAGCACAATTCAATTACTACTAACGGTCTAATATTATAATAATAAATAATACTACTAAGTAGCGAGTAAATTAGAATGAATGACAACAACTATCGGTAGTAAGTAACGTGACGACGACGACGATGAATGATTAAGAGAATATTCTAACACTTTTAATACTTTTTTTTCGTATACACAAATTTTATTCACTTTTTTCTGGGTTTTCTCTTATTTTTTTTCTTTATGTACGTTATATTATGTACGTCATTTACGGAAAAGAAACAGCACACGTGTGTACAATTGTACAGATTTTTGTAATATTATTATTTTAGTAACTTTTGGGAATTTTATCAGCCCCAATTTATCGGATTAGATTTGTGTTTTGTTATTTTGACACAGAATTGCTCCATTATCATTATTATTTATTATTTTATATAGAAAAAATAATTTTTTTTCGTTTTTATGAGAAAAAAAATAATTAAGTTGTCAATTTTTATTCGTTTCACTCTTGTTTTCCTATTTATTTTATTTTATTATTTTTTTTTAATTAATGCATATTTTTTTCTGTGTATGAGACTCTCTCACACTGTTTGTTTATAAGCTCTTATATATTTGCTTGGCTGGATTTTTATCGTCAACTGCCTTGTCGTTGTTCGTTTTTAAGCACTTTTCAGACAAGAAAATGCCCGTTTTTCACTTTATTTTTCCCAAATTTTCATTTTTATCCTCACATTTACTTATCAAGAGAAAAAGAGAGTGAGACACAAACTTGTATACACATCAAATAAAAATAGCAAGTCTGCTACTTTTTTTTGTTCAACAATTTGAATGTCACGCGAACGGAAGACAGAGTGCAACTGATACAAAACCCTGGACTGAAAAATATCTAAATGGTAGATATTTTTTCCTTGAGGTAGGCTAAAATGTACCATGGAGTAGCTTTACATGGCGAAAATGAATAGTGATGAAAATGCGAGCTATTGCGCATGTAAGCTTTATGTTGAATGAATTGTTGCTTGAATCGCGTATATTCCATAGAACATGATTTTTCAGAAATTTAAAATTTAAAAAATTGATTGAAATAAATTTTTGAATTTTTTTTAGAAAATCATGAGGCGTCTCCATTTAAAATTGCATTCGAAAATTTAAGGATACAATTTTGACTTTCCATTCCATAGAAAATTTGTTATCAATTCGGATATTTACCATGGAATTGACTTCTGCGTAGATGTGACCATATCCTTATCAGAACCATGCTCTTCATGCCTTCTTTCGTTCACGCACACATTCGTGAGATTTGTTACCAATACATTAACATGTCGTATAAAAAGCCTTTACCAACACAGATGCAGAGGAAAATTTCAATGTTAACGTGTTTTATTCAATCTGTCGGGAAATAGCGCACACCAATACTCGTGCAAATATCCAGAGCGAGAAAACATCTCTCGCGCTCTCCCTTCGAGTATGGGTATGATATCGTCATAATTATTCTATTTTCCTACCGAGAGTTTGTGTGTTCGTAAAAGGCGCTTAAATATGTGAGTTTGTTTCATAAATTTATTTATACAAAAACACGTAGAGACGAGCAATGACGTATTTTTAGCCTCACACATACACTAACAGCGGAATCTTTTTCATCATCATCATCATGAGAAGTTTCTTCTCTGCGAGTCACGACAAATATAGGACAGGTACACGCATCGATAGACGAGATAAATTACAACAACAACAACAACAACGACGACTTGGCTTTGGCACGACGTTCGCAAACGACATCAGAGGGAATACCATATAGATTTTCTGTAATATGTTATGTGATGTGGAAATTTTCTATATTTGGCCTACAATTTTATATTAAAACTCATAAAAAATGTTTGCGCGTACGGTTGCTGCGAAATTCAAATGAAACACGAAAGATGAAGAGAACAGTGTAACAGTTTTATGGTCATGCTCATGTTAAGAATTTTTAACTTGTCGTTTGTTAATAAAATAATTCATACGCACACACACACACACTTTTTGCTTGTTAGTTCAAGAGACAAGGAGTAGAAAACTTCTCGAAAGCGATGTACTTTTAAGGTTGTTGATGGTCATGTACATATTTTAATTATATGTAAAATTTACAACGAAAAATAATATATTTTATGAAAGGCTTGTTTTTCGTCGTTTTTGTTGAATTATACTCCTGACATGATGAAATACGAATTTTTATTTTAGGTCGCTTCAAATTTATTTCGAACTTCGGAGCCAAAAAAAAAACTTTGAAATACTTTTTCATATAGAAAAAAAAATTGAAAGCTCAATGATTTAAAAAAAAATATCGAGAAGAAAATTTTTATAAAAATATCATTTTTAATACATTTTTTTTAAATTTAAAAAATATTTAAAGAATGTGAAAAAATAGAAAAAAAAATTTTTTTTTGAAATTTTCAACTTCTAAAATAATTTTTATATTAAAAAAAAAACAAAAAAAAAAAAATAAATAAAATAAAGTAGTTGATTTTAATATATTTTTTGAAAAATATAAAAATTATTTTAGAAGTTAAAAACTTCAAAAATGTTTGTGTTTTATATTTTTTTAAATATTTTTTTTTGAATATTTTTTTAAAAATATTTTTAATATTATTTTTAAATATTTATTTAAAAAAAAATTTTTTTAATTTTTTTTAAATATTTTAAATATTTTAAAAAAATTTTTTTTCATAATATTTTTTTATATTTTTATTTTTCGCGAAAAACATCGAGCACGTCATAACTAACATTTTTCTCCATGAAACATATGATCTGAGACGTATAGTTTTCGAGATTACCTCTCATGAACAAATTTTGTAGGGCAAAGTCAATATAAAAATTGTAAATTAAAAAATAATTAAATTAAATAATAATTAAAATAATTAAAAAAAAAATAAAATATTTTTTTTAAAGTCTTTTGAAAATTTCTTAAAAAGTTATGAAAATAAACAAAAAACGGGCATTTTTGATAAAATTTTTAACTTTTCAGTTTTTTATTTTGCCTCATTGTATTTTCGGCTTTTAAAACTCGGCCTATAGTTATGATATTAAATTTCGTAAAAAAAAATGAAATTTAAAAGTCAAAAAATGGATAAAAATGATGGATACACCCCACAAATATGACACGATGATAAATGAAACCTCAAATAATTTCCATTAATTTATATCAAACTTTATCCTTATCCTTACTTTTCTTAATTTATCCCATATTTTCCTTGATTATGTCATTTGAGTCAATTTCACATATGTATTTATTATTCCAAAATTTGTTAATTTTTTTTAAAAGTCATTTATTATTGCTTCTTGTTATTCAGCGTGAAATAAAGAATTAGCTTTAAAATGCACATAATTAATCTTAATTGTGAAAATTTAAGGAAGACATCAATTTTTCAAGATGGAAGTAACGCTGCCAATGATTTATTGTTCACACTCACATTAGATGTCCATATGGATCGTCAAAAAGATCGGAAAGAGAGTACGATGAAAAAATCGTTAAAAAGCAATTAGTACAAAAAAGCATTGATTCACACACGATACAATTTATCGGTTTTGCTTTCAAACACACCTGTGTGCCTGTGTGCACATCCTTTCGCCGTCGCTTTTCATGGCATTACACATTTTTCGGGGCACTGTTCCATGAATTGATTGAAAAAGATTCCGTTACTTGACAGCCGAACCGAGGCATAATAAAGATATCAAATATCTATTATGTGGTTCACTGTTCAGTCAGTCAGTGTCGGAATGTAATTACCTTAACATTTTGTGTGTGTTTGCGACTGTTTCTCATAAAGATAAATATTTTTCCAAACCAATGCCAAAAGCATTTTTCGTGTTTGATTATGCCAATGATTGATTTTGCGAGCGAGTGAAAATAGATACGTACACTAAAATTTTATGCGAACACAAACTTCGATATCAGACGAGCAAATGGTAATTTGAAGCCAATCAAATTTAATATGGCTTATGTAAATGTTTTGATTAAATGGAAGTTGAATGTTTGTGTGTGATTATTTGCAGGCTTTTAATTAAAATATTTCTTTCGTGTTTGATTAGCAAATGAACGTGAAATTCCTGAAATTCTTTGCAATTTGACATTTGACAGAAATGTCAACGTTATTCAATTTGCACAAACATTCAAAATATTACAAATTGTTATTTAACCTCAGCTTTAACCTCAATGAACTACAATCAAACGTTTATTAATAAAGCCAAAATAATGTTTATCAATTGAATTTCATATCGAACGTTATAAATATTTGATGATAGCCTTTAGCGCCTTTACTTTGTATATTGATTCGAAAATATTTCTACTAAGTTCGCTTGAAATGAAAAATTGGGCAAAATAAAAAAATTTTAGATTTAAAAAAAAAATTAATTTTTAAAAAAATGTTAATTTTAAAAAAAAAATATTTTTAAAAATAAATTATAATAAATATTTAATAATTTTTATAATTTTTATTTTTAAAAATAATTTTTAATAAAATTAAAATTTTTAATAATTTTTTATTAAGGCCGCTCCAAATTTTTTTTTTGAACTTTTTGTTCCATGCCTAATTTCAAAAGTCGAAAATCCAATGGGGAAAAATAAAAAAATTAAAAATTTCAGTTTTTTTTGTATTTTCATAATTTTTCAAGAAATTTCCAAAAAGATTAAAATTGATTTTTTTATATATATTTTTTTACATATATTTTTTTAATATTTTTTTTAATATATTTTTTTAATTTTTTTTAAATATATTTTTTTTATTTATTGGGACCTTTTTAGTGTTAATATAATTTAATCGACGGGACAAAAATAAAATGTTAAAAATTTTTATTTTAAAAAATATTTTTAATTTTTAAAAAAATTTTAATTTAAAAAAAAAAAAAATAAAAATAAAAAAAAAAATTAACAAATATACCTACTTAATTTAATTTTTAAATAAAAATTTTTAAACATATTTTTTATTTTAAATTTTTAACACACTTTCAATTTTTTTCAATATTTTTAACAAAAATTTTTGAAACTTAATTAACTTAATTATTGAAATTAATTTTTATAAATTTAATTTTTGACTTTATGAAAAATAATTTAAAAATTTTCTAAATATTTGCTAAAAAAAAATTTAAAATTTAAATTTAAAAAATAATAATAAATAATTAAATTAAATACCTAAACAAATAAATTTAATTAAACTAAATTTAAAAATTAAAAAAATTTCGACGAGACAAAAACATTTTTGAAATTTGCACTGCATCATTAGATTTTTGAAATTTGATTCCACAAATGGGACCTAAATTAAGCTCGACCTGTCGAAGGAAACCTTCTAATTTCCATATGAATTATCTACATAACGGTAATAATATATGTTGCCTTATTGTTTTTTTTAAAGCCATGTATTTTGCGTCATTTTTGCGAAAAATTTCAGCCACATCACGAAATTTCGCTGTAGACTCAAATTGTTATATACAGTGTAATTAATCACGGAAAAAAGCCCAAAACAAGGTTTTAGATTGCGCGAAACAGTGGAAATTTATAAAACATGCTGTGAAAGTTTTTAAAAATAATCTCATGGCTCAGCAGGAACATTTTTCTCTGAAGTACAAATAGTTTTGTGTGTGCGATGGCAGAATGAAAAATGTGTTTGTTGGCAACATGTTTTATTAGTTAATGATGAATTATGCTCAAGTTCATGGTAAAATTTTGCTTGAAGCCCAAAATTTATGAAAAACTTTCAATCCAATCTCAGTTAATTAAAATTTCATGAATTTTAATTGAAACGTTTAAAAAAAACAAAACTTGACTGATAGGTTGCAAATTATTTTTTCTCCGTGAAAAAAAAAATAAATCGAAAAATCTACAATGACTGACAGTGTTTTTGGATTAAATTAACAAACGGAAATTATCTCCGTACCTACTTGACACTCATTCACTCGTTTGTTATTGTTGCTGATGATAGTAATTGTACACAAACAACAAATAATCTTCCAACGTTCAACAATCACTTGATTTTGCGGCTAAAAATAGCACAACAATAAATAAATGACAGCCAACGTGGCACAGGGATACGACCATGCATGTTGTAAACCCACATCAACATCCTCGGAAGAAAGTAAAGCACACATATTAGTAGGCAATCGCATGGCATAGCATGACGGGGGATCATGTTGAAAAGGAAAAAAGAAGAAAAATGAGAAAAGCAATAGTTTGTCATGTTAAGTAGAGAGCGAGAGAACAGAGGCTTATATCACGCTACATGATGTAGATAGGAACTCAATAAATTGTCATATCCATCAGCAGTAACAGACATCATGGAGCCTCGATTTGTCTTTTTGTAACCTTGATTTGTATCAAATGGCATTTAACACCAAAATTCAAAGAGAATATGAAAAAACCAGTCGTCTCCATTCACAAAAAAAAAAATCATTCATTCCTTGGGAAAATCTCATTTTAATGATCACAATCAGAAACACCTTCATAAATAACAGACTCCGTCAGGGATTAACCTCGATTTATTTATTTGTTTTCTCTTTTTATTTCTTCGTGTGTGTCTGTGTGCATAACTGTTGTTGTCTCATACCATTTATTTTCCATTCACGTTTATTTATTTGTTTCCCTTTTTAACGGTGAAACCAAGCATTGTTTGTCTTATATACCCCACGTTCGGCTACGAAAGCCCTTTTTTTGTATACTTTTCATTAAAAATCTTCTAATCCGTCTTCTTGTTGTATGTTTATTGTTGAGAAATTTCGGCAAAAAAAAAGTTTATTTTTAACTCAAAATATTTTTATCACATCTATCCAGCTGGCATCAAAGAGAAATACAACGATAAATGTTTTAAATCAAAAAAAAAAAAAAAAAATTATAAAAATAAAATAAAAAAAATAATAAAAAAAACAAAAAAAAAATAATAAATATAAAAAAAACTATAAAGGATGAGACAAGTCTGCTTTAAAGAAACTTCAAAAAAAATTTTTTTTATAATTATTTTATATATATTTTTATTTTTTTTTTTTAATATTTTTTAAAATATATTTTTTTTAATATATTTTTGAAAAATTTTTGAATGTTTTTTTTAAATATTTTTTTTTTAAATATTTTTTTTTAATATTTTTTTAATATTTTTTTATATTTTTATTTTTCGCGAAAAACTTCGGGCACGTCATAACTAACATTTTTCTCCATGAAACATATGCTCTGAGACGTATAGTTTTCAAGATTATCTCTCAGCAACAAATTTTGTAGAGCAAAATCAATATAAAAATTGTAAATAAAAAAAAATGCGAAATTAAAGAAATGGTTATTGGCGATGATTTATTTTTTTTTTGTTTTTCAATTTTTTATCGCTTTTAAACACTTGAGACAGACATTGTTTATTTTGCAAATTTTCTTAAATAAAAAGAAACACAAAAAAGGGATAATCAAGGAATATTTGCATTTCTCTCGAAGCTCACGTTTTTCAAGAGACAATTTAATTTCCTTTAAGCTGTCCCTCAAAAAATCGTAAAATCAGTTTTCTCCTCGGAACAAGTGTCTCCTAAATACCTTTCTCATTTATTTTGAATCTTTTTTTCGATGTCGAGGGATATCCCTCATTCATGTGCTACCGGTGTCAAAAAAACAAGAATGAGAAATAAATTTCTTCCAAAATTTTATTTTTGTACCTTTTACGATCTCGCATGGAGCAGACTATCGTTTCACTCAACTCACTTTAAACGAAAAAGTGCAGATGTACTCGTTCGTACAATCAATATTTCTTTCTGTTTTCTTTTCTGTGAGTGTCTTGTATCTCACGTAAATATTCAAGCAGAAATGAGCAACAGTTTGTTTTAATGCACATGCGCTTTGGGTTTCCAAAAAAAAAAAAAACATCTGTAGAAACATTTCCAGTATCGTGATGGAAAATACTCACGTTGCAATACATGTGTAGAAATTGGAATGCGTGCGAGAGCGACAGAGGCTATGTTTACGTTATGATTTATTTAGTTGCGTTTTCAACTGTTAATAAATGAATGAGATTTAACGATTGGCTTTTCGGAAAATTCAAGAGGGCAGATGTCGATTTTTTTTTTGAAGGTCGTCAATTTTTTAAACAGAAATCATCAAAGAGTGACATAAATTATCAGTTTTTTTTTATTTTTGTAAAAAAAATTATTTATTGGTATCTAACATTTATGAAAAATCTTCGCAAAATTTTTTTGTTCATCATTTTTAATGAACAATAACGACATCATCTTTTTTTTTTATCAAATACCAAAGAAAATTTATTTCATGTTTATATTTATTAATAAATTGTTGGCATTTTACTTGTTTGTTGTGGTTGTTCTTCGACATTTGTTTAGTTAATTTTCCATATACTACTTTGTTTTTGGTTCATATAAAAGGTTCATTTTATGATATTCTATTAAGAAAATATTGAAAATTTTCAAGCATTTTGACCCTTTGCATTAATTTAAGCCTTCATTTGCTTAATTTTAACATCCAAACTTTACAAAAAAAAAAAAAAAAAAAAAAAAAAAAAAAAATGTGAAATTTTTGGATGGTTCTTAAGCTTGAAAATTGAAAAAATAGAAATACGTAATTTTGACATTGAGAGCCCATTTGATGGTTTTCAAGCTTGAAATTGATCAAAAATTATGAAAAACTTCTTTGGATGTCTTTTCGAAGGTTCTTAAGCTCGAAAATTGAAAAATATTAAATACACAATTCTTCAAAATTTTTGATGTATTTGTTTAGAATGTAAATTCAAGGAGTATTTAGACAATCAACATTACTTTAAATCTTCATTTTCGTAATTATGACATCCGAAAATACAAACATATACTACAATTCGAATTTTCTTGCTAATTCAAGGTACTTTTTGATGTTTTTCTATATAAAATTTTTCTTATTGTATTCTATTTTAAAAATAAACTATGTTGACGCCGACACTCTCTGTCTCTACACACGACAGACAATAGACTTTTTTTCAAAAAAAAAAAAAAAATCTTACACCTGGGGATTTTACGACAAATAGAAAAAGTTTCCTTATTGAACTCGAATTTAATTTTATAAATAATATTAATGTAAAAATTGTTTGACTTGCTTGTAAGGGAAAATTTTTACAAATTGTCACGATCACACGTCTGTCGTTTCTCTCTCATTTCCATATTAGTTGAACTCTGTGTCATACAAATGTTTAGAAGAGCGCGGTAGAATAAACGCACATCTGTCTTGTCGAAGCATTTTTCATCAAATTTTTGTATCTCAAAGAAATCAACAGACGGAAAACCAATCGGAGATCGGGGACTTACCTGATTTATTAATGGTGCGAGCGTTTTTTCAATTGATACAATTTTAATTGTGCTCAGAATGTCGGAAAAGTTAGCCTGTGGTGCATTCGTAACTGTTTGCGATGTCGTAGATGACGACGATGGCGCTATTGGAGGAAGACTTTCTGCCATTTTATCAAATTTTTATTTTTTTTTTAATTTATTTTCAATAATTTGCATCAATTATGGCATTTAGAGACACTTTTTCGACGTTTTTTTGTTCACCGACCCGAAATTTGCCTACACTAAATAACGCAAGATCATTCCGTTCATTTGAGATTTCGACAAAAAACTAACTTG
Organism: Culicoides brevitarsis; assembly: GCF_036172545.1. Taxonomy (NCBI): domain Eukaryota; kingdom Metazoa; phylum Arthropoda; class Insecta; order Diptera; family Ceratopogonidae; genus Culicoides; species Culicoides brevitarsis. Next base: position 6,456,869 of record NC_087085.1, read on the forward strand.
CTCATTGAATTCAATAAATTTTTCTCAAAAATAGTTTCGTACGTGCACGAGTTTTCTCTGCTCCGAGTGAAAAAGCATTCATGTGTGAGTATCTCTCGGAAAAATCTTGTCTTATGTTGTGATCTACGATCGTGAGTAAAATTTAAGAAGAAAGGTAAATCAAGAGAATAGACGCCATAAAGCATAAAAAAATATTATTTTATAGTTTTCAGTGTCTGTGTCTTGCAGATTATTACTGAGTACGTGTAATTTTATGCTTTTTATTTGTTTATATTTATAGAAAAAGAATGAAATTCTCGGGCACGACGAGTGTGAATTGACAACGTAATTATATGAAAAATGTACGAAATAAATGAAGCGAATTTGACGTCAGATTTCAGTGAAAATTAACTTTTTTTTATTATTGCAATTATTTACAAAACAACTTTTGATTTAAATATTCAAATTAGGCCGTTACAAATTTTTTTTTGAACTTTTTGTCCCATGCCCTATTTTAAATGTCGAAAATCCAATGGAACAAAATTTTAAAAAAATGTTGAAAATTTTTTAAAAATTATCGTTTTTTGGTCTTTTTCCATATTCTTTCAAGAAATTTTAAAAACATTTTCGATTTTTTAATAAATGATTATTAAAATTAAAAAAAAAAAGTTTTGAAATACTTTTTTATACAAAATGACAAAATTCATTATTCAACAGTTCAATATTTTAGTTGATTTTATGTTAAAAATATTGAGATTTCTTAATTTAAAATTGATATCAAAGTATTTCAAGTTAAAAATTTAAATAAAAAAATTTCATAAAAATAACTGTCAAAAAGTTTTGAAAAATAATTTTTTTGAAAAAATTTTTAGAGAAGAAAATTCATGTTAAATTTCGTTTTTCAATACAAAAATTCTTAAAAATTAAAATTTTTTTAAAATATTTTTAATTTTCAAGAATTTTTGTATTAAAAAACGAAATTTAACATTAAATTTTTTCTCTTAAAATATTTTCAAAAAAAATTTTTTTTTAAATTTTTTGACAGTTGAAAAAATATTGAATATTTTTTGTCTAAATTTTGAAAATATATTCTGATATTATTTTTAAATTATCAAATCTCAATATTTTTTTTACCATAAAATCAACTAAAATATTCATTAATGATCAAAAATTGTTAAAATTTTGTCATTTCGTATGAAAAAGTATTTCAATTATTTTTTTTAAATTTTTTTGACTCATTTAAAAAAAAATGTTTTGGGACAAAAACATGAAAAAAAAAAAATTGGAGTGGCCTCAGGTAATTAATAATTTTCATGATAAAGTAAATTAGGTATTTTTTCCTTTTTGCGCAGGAGGAGGCGTCGGAGGGTTAACATTTCCTTTCCGCTTTCTCAAAGACTCCGTTGGACCTTGTGTTGGTCTCAGCAATTGACGGAAATTGAATGGACCGAGATACGAGTTATCAGTTTCTCCCTTAGCTCCCAAAATAATCGCTTGTTCAACGGAGTCGAATGAATTGAAAGAATTCATTGAACTCGAATTTGTGTTCGTACTTGAGCTGCTTGCGGAATGGGGTTTCTTGCTGATGCGTTGCGGGCTCTTGACTTCCATGTTCAAAAATTTCGAAAGACTGAAATTGGTAGAACTTCGATTTGATGGAGTTTTGTTTTGCTTTTGGGGAGATCGTCGTTTCTGTTGCGGATCGATGCTGTCGCCAAAACGACGCAAAAGGGGACTTTTCGTTCGCATTTCGCCGTCAATGACGTTGTAATACTCATTCTTGGGTACTTGATTGCGCTGCTGGGGAATGACTTTTTTCATCTTCTTGTTGAATATATGATTGTTCTCCTTTTCGACAATATTTTTTGTCTTCTGTGTCTTTTCGACGGCACCAAAGTTGTTGTGTTTGTTTAAATTTGTTTCGCAATTCCCTTTATGGTTATTACTACTTCTATTACTGCCGTCACTGTTCCTATCATTATTGTGAATTTGTACTGTTGTTGTTGTTGTTGGATTCTTGTTTGAACTAGATGACGATGACGAGGACGACGACGAAGATGACAACGCGCTCTGTTTAAAGTGTAATTCCTTCAATAATTTCGTGTCACATTGCTGTTGGATGTTTTGATAGTCGAGCAGCGAATCTGATTTATTGTTTATGTGAGAGACAATTTGTTGCGGCGGTGAGATACGAAGTGCTTGTGTTCTATTTGGATTGAGGTAGTTGAATGCTGGAATGGGAGCGGGACGAACGCCATAATCCTTCGAGGCAAAACTGTATGCGGAAAAAGTGAAAAATGACATTAGAACATGACAAATAAATATGACAAGCACTGAAATTGCTTTGGAGCGAGATTATATATCAACATCTAGCAACTAATGGATATTGCAAGGAGAAATAAATTTTGATACCTATTTCCTCATGAATAGATTTTTCGCTCTTTGACGAAAAAAAAAAAAGATTTTTGGTGAAGTAAAACTTTTGAAATCAATTTTCGTACCTGATCATTCCCTGAATCGGTGGATTCGCGTCGTTGGAAAAGGCAGAATGCCAACTTGGATTACTTCTTTCTGCTGAAGATCGTTGTCGTTCGTTGTTATTGTTGCTGTTACTTGAACTACTGCTTAAAACGTATCCTTTGTTTATTACAGGGCCTTGTTCCTTTTCCTTATATTTGAATCTATATAACGAATCTTGAATTAATTTAGGCCGTTCCAAATTTTTTTCTATGTTTTTGTCCCAAAAGGTTTTTTTTTCAAAATGGGGCAAAATAAAAAAATAGTTTTGAAATGCTTTTTTATACAAAATGACAAAATATAAACAATTTTCGATCATTAATGAATATTAAGTTGATTTTCTATCAAGGTTAAATTTTAGGCAGAAAAAATTTCATAAAAAAAAAGTTTAAAAATATTTTTTTTGAAAATATGTTTAGAAAAGAAATTTTATGTTTTTGAAATTTTTAAAAAAATTTTAAGAATTTTTGTACTAAAAAACGAAATTTGACATGAATTTTCTTCTTTAAAAGTATTTTCAAAAAAAAACTTTTTTTAAAAATTTTTTGACACTTATTTTTATGAAATTTTTTTGTTTAAGTTTTTAAATTGAAATAATCTGAGATTAATTTTAAATTATCAAATTTCAATATTTTTATCAACTAATATATTCATTAATGATCAAAAATTGTTAAAATTTTGTCATTTTGTATAAAAAAGCATTTCAAAATTTTTATTTTATTTTTGAAAAAAATGTTTTGGGACAAAAACATCGAAAAAATTTGGAACGGCCTTAATTTTTTTTGTAAAAATTGTTAGAAAACCTTTTTGATTTCTGAAGTTGCTCAACTTTATAAAGGGGATAGTCCCAAGGAGAGCTTTCAGTATCGTCGAAATCTTCTTGACTACGTGTTTTTAAGTGTGTGCATTAAATAAAAGAAGAGATATTGTGTTAAGAAAGAAAATCTATAAAAAAAATCCACGCACAATGGATTGTACCTAATATATCCTCCATTTGCATTTTCTGTCAAATTTCCATTTTTATCGCCTTTTCCCACGTTCGTTTTTGAAGATCGCGCCTCATTTTCTCCGCCGGGAATTGATCCGAGCAATCCAGGCACTAACACGAATCCCGGAGGTCTTTTGTAATCTGACGGAAGTTTGTTCAGCAAATTTAACGGGATTCCAGATTTATTTTTTCGCAAAATTTTATGCACATCTTGATTCAGCAAATGAACATTTTGCGACAATGCCATCAATTGTTCCTGTTGCTCTTTCGGTGTCATGCCTTTCTTTGCGGGAGATCCAAAAGGACTCTTTTTTCCATTTGGGGATGCTTGACTGTCTCGCGAATTGCCTCCTCGTGCTCGAAAGGTTCTATAATAGCGATGTGCAAAACGAGCAGCTTCGTCAGATGTAAATCCTTCCTTTTGCATAAGTTTTTGAGCCTCAACGCGATTTCGTGCGGTGTTTAAAATTATCTTTACTTTCGCTTCTTGCTCAGGAGACCATTTTTTCTTTCGAATTGTGTATCCACGGAAATCTAAAAAATAAAAAATGTTTAATTTTCGAAGAAAAAAAACATCATAAAAATGAAACTCAACAGTTTTGTCCAAAATTTTTGAAATAAAAATATGCAAAAAAATATAAAAATTTGGAAATACTTTTTTTTCATACAAAATGCCAAATTTAAAAAAAAAATCTTATTTTAAAAGATTTAAAAAATTTTTAAAAATTAAAAATTGGTTTAAAAAAAAAAAAATTGAAATCACATTTTTATTAAAATTATTTTTAAAAAGAAAATTTCATGTCGAAACGATTTTCAATAAAAAAAATTACTAAAAGATGGAAAATTTTAAAAAAATAATGAAAACAGACCAAAAATTGGTAATTTTTTGATAAAAATTTTAATTTTTTTTTATTTTGCCCCTTTTGACTTTTAAAATAGAGCATCGAACAAAACTATTGAATTTCATTTGGAGCATCTTAAGTTACTTACAACTTTGAATCAATACTGCAGCCTTTTCTTTTTGATTGTCTTTATCGTTATTGCGTGACATGTCATTGAAATTTTCCTGAGATGAGATATTTTGAAGGAGTTTTGCTCTACTAACAACTTGTTGAACTTTTGATGGTGCTAAAAACAAAAAAAAAAATACATTTTGTATCAAAAAATTGTCAAAATTTGATTTAATTACCATTCTTCGCTTGTTCCGATTTTTGTTTTCGTTCCATTTCTCGTCTCTCTTGTAAGATTTGCATTCGACGACGTGTCAACCAGCCTCTAACATGTTTTTGTAACGTTACGACACTTGCTTGTCTTTCCCTGCGCAACTTCCTTACATGAATTTTAGCCAACCATCGACGAACGAACGCTTGAACAAGTGTAATTTTTCGAACTTGTTCTTCATATAACTTTGCCAAATACTCTACATGATAATATTTTAGGAAAACTTTCGACTTTCCTAATGCCCATCCATCCATTTTGAGACGAACGAGTAACAAACGACATGACTCCCGATTTGCAACAACTCGTTCCTCGAATCCAAAAGCCAAGAAACAATATCGTTTCAAGAACTCCGCAAACGTAAATCGATGACTAAACCCATGTTGACGTATTCGGATGGTTTCCAAGACTCCCGTGTATCGCAGCTGCTTAATAACTTTCGTTGCGTCAAACGATTTGGGAGTTTTCACATCATTCGGTTTGATGCATCGTACAAATTGCGGCGTTCCAGCTACCATTTTCTGCAATAAATCCATCAACGAGTAACGGAAATACGTTGCGACTGTTTGCTGAGCCCGTGATTGCGACGCCAAGCCACGTGAATTGAATTTTTCTTTCGTGTCAACCATAATATTCGATTTTGATCCTACCGCAGATGACGAATCTTGGAATGCTGAATACAAATTTCCCGTTTTTGTGATGGGACATTGGAACAGAAAACGAATCATGTCGTATTGGCTTTGACGTAACAGTTGAATTACTTCCATTGGGAGGTAATTTCGATTTTTCTCCAAAAAACCATCCGCTTGATACACAACTCTTCCGGCGAAATGATGAACGGCAAAGCAAAGGGCATCAGATTTTGGTCTCTGATAGAATTTGGATTTGATGTTGCCATGAAACTTTTCAATCATCGATTTTTCGGTTGCGCGTGGAAAACGACTTTCCTCGTCAAGAAGAGCTAAAAGTCCCAAGGGACGTGTGAGAAGCATATCTAAAACAGGACGATTATCCGCAAATTCGACCAAATCCACGGGAATTCCTTCCGCCATGTATTCCTTTAAAAAAAATAAACAAAAAGTTGATTTAGGCCATTACAAATTTTTGTTTTTGTCCCATGCCCCATTTTGAAATTCAAAGGGGCAAAATAAAAAAAAAAGTTGAAAATTTCATCAAACCGTTTTTTGGTCGTTTTTCATAATTTTTTAAAGCAATTTTCAAATTTTTTTAAAAAATATTTTCGATTTTCTAAAATTTTTGTATTAAAAAACGAAATTTTACACAAATCTTCTTTAAAAAAATGAGAATCTTCTGTAAAAATATTTTTAAAAAATTATTTTCAAATTTTTTTGATACTTATTTTTATGAATTTTTTATTGAATTAAAAATTTAACAAAAAAAAATCATAAAAATAACTGTTAAAAAATTTTGAAAAATAATTTTTCTTTAAAAAAAAATTAAAGAAGAAAATTCATGTTAAAATACGAATTTCAATACAAAATTCTTGAAAATATTTAAAAAATTTTTTAAAAATTCCTTGAAAAAATATGAAAAATGATGAAAAAATGGTAAATTTTGATGAAATTTTCAACATTTTTTTTATATTTTTTTCCCATTGGATTTTTGGCTTTTGATAAATGGGTCAAAAAAAAAAATTGGAGCGGCCTAAATAAAATTACAAAAAAAACTTACTTGTTGTTCCCACGTAAAAATATGTTGATTAAAGTAATATTGAATCTGTTCATTCGCAATATTAATACAAAGTTGTTCGAATGAATTTGTTGGAAAATTTTCAAATCCAAAAATATCCAATAATCCTACTGAAAGTTGTTCCGGGTTGTTTGGACGATTAAAAACTAACAGCAAATTTATCTGGTTAACCATCCAATCGAACAATCTCCCGTACAATCCTTTCGCCATTGCATCTCGAGCAACTCCAGCCTCAGCTACCGTATTGTTTCGTGTAATAATTTCTCCCTTTGTAACGACAGAATTTGATGTTAACGCTTCCAGCAGCTCTGACGGTTCAACTCCCAACAATTTCGAAACGCGATGCATTGGAGCGACATCAATTACGCGCGCTTTGTTATCTGTATTATCATGCGTAACAACTTCGCCAAATTCGAGATCTCCCAAATTCAGAACAGCAGCCAAAACACGATTTACGCCATCGATTTCCTCATTTTTGAAGCCGAGAACTTTGAAACTCGCCTGTAATTGTTTCCATTTGTCAACATTGAATTCGGGAGAATTTGTCGTTGGTGTCAGATATTTGTGTTGTTTACGGAAAGCAGCATCAAGATGATAATTTCCCAAATTTCGTTCGTGTTCAAGACCATCATAGAGGTAATAGAATACATGAAAATTTCCCTCATCGCTAAAAAAAATTATTTTAAGAAAATTTATTAAAAAATTTTTAATGTCTAATATTTACCCTGCTTGTTTAACGACTCGACTTTGTTCCAAGAGATAAACAGAAATTCTTGCTCCCGTCACTTTACCCGTTCGAGTCATCGTCAATTCCAAATATTTGCCGAAACGGGAAGAATTAGAGTTGATGCCTGTTCTTGCATTACCAAATGCCTCCATTATAGGGTTAACTTGCAATATACGTTCTTCCAAATTTCGATTTGAAGCCTGCGAAAGAAATTATAACAATTTTAAAGAAAATTTTTAATTTTTATAAACTTTTGTACTGAAAATGATATTTTTAGAAGAATTTTTTTCTCCAAAAATAATTTTTCGAAAATTATTGAATTAATATTTTCAAAATTAAAAAAAAAAAAAAAAATTATGAAAAAATATTTTATGAAAAAAAAAAATTATGAAAGAAATTTTTTATGAATTTTTTTTTTTAATTTTTTTATGAAATTTTTTTTTTATTTTTTTTCATAATTTTTTTTTTGAATTTTTTTTTAAATTTTTTTATGAAATTTTTTTTTTTTTGTGAAATTTTTTGAATGAATTTTTTTTTATTTTTTTTTTAAATGATTTTTTTATTATTTTTTTATGAAAATTTTTAAGTTGAATTGCACTTAATTTTTTTTTGAAAAAAAAATTTGGTACAAAAAGTTCGAAAAAAAAGTTAAAAAAGTACCTTTCCAAGTAACACGAGTTGTTTCAACAAGAAATTCGCACTTTCTGTTTTTCCGCTTCCGCTTTCGCCTGAAATGACGATGGCTTGATTCTGTTTTTCGTGTACAAGCGCTTGATGAGCCGCATCAGCAACGGCAAAAATATGCGGAGGGTTATCAGAACGCGCTTGTCCATTGTATTTTTTCTGTGTAACCCCCGAATAAATTTTCAGCTCTTCAAAGGGATTGACAGCGACAAGAATATCGCCAATGTACGTGTAAATTTGCTTCTGATCATATCGTTTCTTTAATTGATCAACAATGGAATCTTCCGTAAGAGTTTCCAAACCCGCCAAATCATCCATATACATTTTCTCGGGTTTTGACTTTCGATCTGATTTCAAATTTCCGAATCGCGTTGTTGCTTCTGGTTGTCTTGGATCGCGTCCTTCTTCACGTTGACGTTGAATTTCCATTCGCAACTCTTTTTTCACGTGACTTTCGTACGAAGCGACATTCTGCAGCAACGGATGTTTGATAAGCTCTTTCGAAAAGGGACGTTGTTCGAGGTCTTTAATGAGACACTCGGAAATGAAATCACTCAGTAAATGTGTGTGTTGTTCGGGATGTTGTAATGCTGGCGGAGGATTTCGCGGAATTTGAAATAAGGCACGCATCGGATGCAAATCATTCAGCGGCGGATCTCCTTCGGCAAGTTCGATTGCTGTTATTCCGAGAGACCAAACATCGCATCGTGAGTCGTATGACTGATCAAGTTGTTGTTCGCAAGCAATAACTTCGGGTGACATCCAATATGGGGTGCCTACAGATGTATTTCGACGCGCCATTGTTGCTGCTAAATGTGAAGAAACGCCAAAATCAACGAGTTTTACGTCGCCTTGTTCCGTTAAAAGTATATTATGACCTGAAAAAATATTTAAGTGTTGATTTTAATTTTGAATTTCAAAAAAATGAAGACAAACCTTTGATATCTCGATGCATACAATGATTTCCGTGTAAAAATACTAAAGCTCGTGCCGTTTCTCGCAAAATATAAGCAATTTGTTCGTCTGTCAAGCGTTTTCCTTTTAATTTTAAGCCATGAACGAGATCAGTTACGGATCCTCCTGTGCACAACTGCAAGATTAAAAACGAAATGAAGCAAAAAACGATAAAAAATTTAATTAAAACTACTCAGAGATTCGCGTGTCTTGTCTAAAAAACTTCCTATATCATCATTTTATGAAAATTTTTTAATTCTTTTGTTTCAATTTCTTTTATTTTTTTAAGATTAAAAAAAAGTAGTTTACAAAATCATATTTGTTTATACATCTTGTTGCATATGAGTTGCATCGTCGAAATTATTACCTAATTTTAATCAAGAAAGGGCGGTGCCATATACTCATCAAACATGAATAAAAACTTCTTTATGAATAAATTTTATGTTTTATTACAATTTTTATATTGAGTTTGCCCTACAAAATTTGTTCATGAGAGGTAATCTCGAAAACTATACGTCTCAGAGCATATGTTTCATGGAGAAAAATGTTAGTTATGACGTGCCCGATGTTTTTCGTGAAAAAAAAAAATTAAAAAAAAAAAAAAAAAAAAAAAAAAAAAAAAAAAAAAAAAAAAAAAAAAAAAAATAAAAAAAAAAAAAAAAAATTTTTGAAGCTTTCAACTTCTTAAAACATATTTTTTTTATATATTTTTTTTTGTATTTTTTTTACGAAAAATATAAAAATTATTTTACAAGTTGAGAACTTCAAAAATGTATTTTTATCTATTTATTTTATTTTTTTCGATTTTTAATTTTTTTTAATTTTTTTTTTTATTTTTTTTTTTTAATTTTTATTAAAAGATTTTTTATGTGTGATGATTCAAAGAGAAAAGATACATGATAAACAAAACCTCATATCTTATTTTCTTTCATTTTCTTCTATTTTATTGCTCATGCTTTAGACAATATTGCACGAGATTGAAAGCCAACCGTAATAATAAAACAATTGAACGTTAAAACAAAACAATAGTTCACGTAAGAGAACAAAATTCAAATGTTAGAGATATTATTTAATAATAAAATTGCGTATGAATATGAAAAATGACCGAAAATTTGCCTAAAAAGTTTTGTATGATGCAATTCAAAACTAGGTTAAGCATGAAGTCAAAGGAAAAATTATTATCATTTTTCAAATCTTACCTCCATGACGAACCACAATTGATCATCTTCAGGCGTTGTTCCATGTTTCAGAAAAATTCCCACAAAAGTCGGCAAATTTGGGTGTTTCGATAAATCTCTGAAGACCAAATACTCTTCTTCAATTTCTTCCAAATTGTCTTGAATACTCTCTAAAATCTGAAAAATAAAAAAAAAACTCATGAAACTTACAAAGTAACAAAATTTTAATGTTTTGTATCATGCGATCATTTCAACAACAATAAAAAAAACAATAATTATTTTTTTTTAACTACCGACTTCGACTCCATCTCACAATGAGAATCAATTTAATTATATTTTAAATTTTGCATGATAGGGCAAAACTATTCCTTTCTCATTTTTTTTTGAACTAACGGTTTTTTTTTGTTACAAATAATAATATAATAATGATTTTTAGTTGAAAAAATTGTTCGATACTACATAATTATTTTTAATTAGTCAATCTGATCAAAAAAAAAGTCAGTTATCACTTCACGTTTGCATGATGTACCGACAAAATTATTGTAAAATATAGCATTCATTAAATTTTGGCGTTGATGCGAAGAAGAAAAATGAGTTATCGTGAAGCTTTGTTTTGAAAGCACACACAATTATTTTATTTTATTATTGTCTTCTACCATTTTAATGAACTAAAAAATAAATTATTATTTTTCATTTTCATGCATAATTCAACACGGGCACAAAAAAATTCTCGAAATTCTTCAATTTTTACCTTTTCAATTTAATTTTCATCATTATCTTTCGCATTTTACCTCCGTCGTCGTCGCCGTATTTTATTTTTAATTCTATTTCATTTACTTCATCATCATTAAATATTTTACATAGTTTTGCTCGAAATTCAAACGATTTAATTATTATTATTACTACTTTATGTGTTTAAGTGTGTGACATGGTGCTTGATGATGATGATGTTGAAGAGAACAATAGTCACGTGCATCTCTCTGGCTTTTCAATAAATTTACATATGCAATTATTTTTTAATTTAATGACGATTGCAACGTCAACATTTTTGTGTGATGCACAGTGAATTATGGGCATTGTTTACTCACTCGCGTTATAATTAAAAGAAATTTTTTCATTGTAAAAGTTTTTTTTTGTGTTTTGTGAGTGAGTAAAAAAAAACAAAAATAATGGTATTTAATTTAAAGAAACCGCACATGAAGATGTCGGTGACGTATTTGACGAACATACTGAACGTACATATGAATGTAATGCTACTTGCAGTGATAGTAAAATTTATGCGACCCTCTTCGATGAACATGAGCACACATTTGGGTTAAAGAAATTTTTTCATCGTATTGTTCGCCAACCTCACATGTTCAATGCTCTTATATCTGTGAAGTGATTAACCTTCACATCATTTCGAGAAAAATTGCTTTCATCTTTCTTTTATTTTTTTTTTGACGTAAAAAAGACTTTTAGTTTTGAATGCAATAAATTTGTGCACGAAGTTAACATTTGTGGTTTAAAAACTTTAGGAAATACTTCAAACCAAAAAGTACATGGTAAAAAATACAAAAAAATGTACATTTTTTGAACTTGAACTCTTCGTGTTGTGTCGACGATGTACGAAGTAATTAGGTGTGAAAAAGACAAACACAAGTAGTCGTGTTTTTTTTGTACTTTTCCATAAAGAAAACCAACAATAATATTTTTTTTTTGTTAAATAATGCGAATGGTAAAAAAAATAAAACAAAAATGTTTCATGAAAAAAACATTCATTAAGCTTGACTTTGAAAATTATGAATTATTTTTTTTTAAATTTATATTTGACGAAAAAATGACATGAATGTGATATAACTTGTAAAAAATATCTTAAAAAATTTATTTTTAAGTTTTCAAAAAAAAAAAAAATATTCTTAAAAAATTCATTTTTAATTTTCCATTTTTAAAAAATTAAAATTGAAGTTAAAATTGAAAAACTGAAATTATTTTTAAGTTTTCAAAAAAAAAAAAAAAAAAAAAAATCTTAAAAATTTATTTTTAATTTTCCATTTTTAAAAAAATTAAAATTGAAGTTTTTAGAAAAATTATGTTTAAAAAATTCTTTTAACATTTTTACGTAAAACTTTTGAATTTTTAACAAAATTTTTGCAAATAAATAATTTTAATAATTTTTATTAATTTATTTTTTGATTTTATGAAAAAAAAATTAAAATTTGTCTATATTTTTCCCATAAGAATTATCTAAATTACAATATTGTTGAATTTTAATTGAATTTTTATTTTTTTTTTTTTTTTAAAACAATTATTAAAAGTGTAATAAAGCAATAAAATTTCTATGAAATACACTTACCTTAATAGCGACACTTGCTCCGCTTTTGTTATCTTTCGCACTATAAACTTCTCCGTAAGTGCCTTCGCCGATAAGATGACTTAAGGTAAATCTGCCGTCTGGAGAAGGCAATCGATCAAAGTCGATATGTTGTGACAGTCCAGCGTATGCCATTTTTATTTCCTTTTTAAATTTTTTTTTTTGAAAAATATTGATTTTAATTATTTTTCCTCATTTTTTTATTATTATTTATCTGTAACGAAAGATAATATTTAATTTTCATTAGTCATTTTCAAGAAAAATTATGTAAATTTAGTACTATAGATCTTAAAACATTTTTCTTTTATTTAAAAATATATTCATATTTCAAACTTTATTTTCACTCACACATAATTTTTATTTTAAAATTGTTTTATTATCATAAATTTCTGTTGTTAGTTTGATAAAGCTTTCAACATCACTGAATATTTAACTTTTTGTTTATATTTTTTTCTGAAAAACATATGTAATAAAAATATATTTAAAATTATTTATGTGAATCTCGTCATAGTTCAGACAATACAAGAATTCAAAAGTTGTTTCTTTGGGTTATGAACACTATTATCACATATTTTGTTGCTATTTTTAACTATTGTTATGGAAAAACAAAGCAAGCACATGACACACATAAAGTATTTTTTTTTCTATTTTTGTTTGTTAAATATATAATTTTTTTATTTTTTAAATTTATTAAAATTTATTTTAAATTATTATTTAAAACTTTTTAAAAATTAAAAAAAAAATTAAAATTAAAAAATTAATTAAAAATCAAAATTTATTTTTTAATATTATAACTTTGATTTATTTTTTACCGAAAATATTATGATTTTTTGTTTATTTATTTTTTATAATTTTTTTTTATTTTATTAGTTTTATTTAATATTTTTTGTTTATTAATGTTTACTCGAATGACACTGAATAATTAATGCAAATCAAAATTTGACTTAATTCCGCCCCTTAAATTTTTTGTCGTTCATATTAAAGCGTTTCAGTTTCACAATGATTTCAGTTTAAATGATACACTTAATTATTATCAATTTATTGTTTAGACTAAAATGTGTTTGTTATCAATGCAAGTAAACGACTATATATTTCAACAAGTCTCAAGTATTGCATTATATTGTTTTGAAAATTTGATTCATTTTCGTAATTAGATTTAAAAAGTGAAGTTTACTCTTGATTTCCGTGATATTGTGTTATTTACAAGGAGAAGTCTTCCTTTTTACTGAATAAAAATCCGCCGTTCATTAGAAAATCGATGTCACTCATGCTAATTGAATAATAGACAAAACCTTCATACGTGTCAGAATTTCATTGGAAAAACATTCATGGGTCATGATCGTCTATCTACCTTACTGCGTAACATAAAAATCTAATTAGTAGCTTCAATGGTAGCTAAATCACGCTCCAATAACAAATCGATATCAATTTTATTTTGCTGTACATTTGCAAGGAAATTTTATCGAGTCAAATGTCACATCACGTTTTTTCGATAAACATTATAGTGCGACAGATTAGACATGTCCCATCATTTTGCATTAAGCTACCTTAAAACACAAGACACCTTTTAATTAGATATATTTCGTATAAATTATCGATTTTGGAAGGATTTTGATGGGTAATTGAAGGCGTTCGTTTGTCTCGAAGGTTAGCGGTTGGCAAAGTGAGATAATTTTTCGTTGTTCTGTGATATATGCGTACTTTTTATGGTCCGATAAACATCGAAATATTAAAATTTTGTGAGCTTTCGGAAGTCTTTTATTGAATGTCGTCTACTTCCGCAAGAGGTTAATTGTTTATTTACTCTAAAAGTTAGTCAGCAACAAAATTTTTTGATATTTTGACGCAATTCATTTTATAATTTACGTAAAATGAAAACTTTTTGCCCTTTCAAACAGTTTCAACTTTAAATTTTATGGATTTTTATCAAAACTTTGCTCAATATAAATTGTTGAACATAAAAGCAGCATGTGTGTGTGGGACTAACATAAAATTTTAAGTATCCAAAAATGCTGTAAAAAGGTGTTTAAAACCGCAAATATCAAAAAATGATTGCCCTTGACAATTTATTACCCTTTAGTCCTTTTTCATTTCTCACTCTCTCCATGTTTTACGAGCGAGCAACTTTAACCCACAAGTACAAGATTAGAAACTTTTCTTTTTCAATTTCAAGTCATGGTCGACGCACGAACGAAACGATTATCTCTTCTCTCGGAACAAACTTTTGTAATAATATTTTAATAAAATAATCTCCAGACACTTTAAACGTCACATTAATTTTCCCAAAAGACGTACAATTTTTGTTCTTAAAAATTTAATAAAACAAAAAGTAAAAAGGATGTGATAGGCAGCACATGTATAAAATTTTCATTGTTTTTGTTTGAAAAAGCGGTAATGACGAAGAGAGACCCTCAGATTATATTATTATAAAATTTATTTATGCTTTTAAGTGGCTTATGGGAATAAAGAAATTGGACTCTATTGTTTTAGCACGTGATATATTAGTTTTGTGGATTTTTTTTTATTTATTTTTGTTTTTTGTTAGAGGTATTATTTATTACTCGTAATATTTTTTGGCAATGTTTGTTTTAATTAAGTTATTATTTTCGTTCTTTCGTAATTTAAGACAACGGGCAATGATGGGAAGTTTTTTTTATGTTTTTTTGGGCATGTTTAAAGTTTTTAGATGTCGTTGTAGATATGTAAATTTATGAAGACCATGAACAATTTTTATTTAAACGAAAGTCAAGGAGATTTATTGCTTCAAAAAGAGAATTTCATAACTTCAGATGTAAAAAAACATATATTTAAAAAAAATTTAAAAAAAAATTAAAAAACTAAAAAAAAATAAATTAAATTAAAAAAATAAAAAAAAAATAAAAAAAAAAAAAATAAAAAAAAAAAAAAAAATTAAAAAAATTTAAAAAATTAAAAAAAAAATTAAAAAAAAATTAAAAAAAAATTAAAAAAAATTAAAAAAAAAAAATAAAAAAAATAAAAAAAAAAAAAATAAAAAAAAAACTTATTAAAATTAAATTTTTTTATTTTTTTTAATTTTTTATATTTTTTTAAATACATATATATATATATTTTTTAGTTTTTTTAAATATTTATCTATATATTTTATAAAAATACTTTATAGAGCATTAAGTAATGTAAAAAAAGAAGCAATATTTTTTTCGAATACGATATAAATATTGTAAGAAGTGTTAAACAAAATATCATCTTTACTCTTTTTATTTAAATACTTCCTTTAAATTTTAAACAATCTGTTGTCTGTCACTAACAACCTCTTTTGACTTTTACTTCTTCTTCTTTTTCATTCCTTCCTGTTATTGCATGCACTAATTTGCTCTAAAACCAATTTTCAGTAACTTGATACACAAACTTTGGCACAAAACCAAACAAATGCAAACTGCAAAAAAGAGCAGTTGAGATATAGATAGATATACCAACGTACACTTGAATGGAGAAATATGTAACAAAAAAAAAAAATAAACCTGTAACATCATGCGCGCAAAAAGTAAGACAAACACGGTAAAATGGCAAGGAACCTGTTTACATTCTTATTTCGCTGCGTTCACTAGGTTAGTAAGGTAATGCGTGTTCGTCGTTCGCTTTGGGTAAACGACACATCGCATCGTGACATAAACTGGATTGTTTCTATTTCACACAGAGCATATATGCGAGAAATGCAACAACTATGCATAAATAGAAAGAAAAAAAGATAAATATCATAGCGGTAATCGACATACGCATTTTATGCTTTTTTCTGCTATTCGAATTGTTTCGTAATAATAACCATAAATTAAATTCATCGATTAACGGTTTCTTGTGAGATTTTGAGAAAGGTCAGTAAGGCCGTTCTGAATTTTCTTAATTAAATTTTATTAATTTTTTTTAAATTTATTTTTAATTTTTTTTTTAAATTTCAAGTTGAAAATTTTAACAAAAAATTTCATAAAAATAATTGTCAAAAAATTTAAAAAATAAAAAAATAATTTATTTTTTTATATTTTTTTTAAAATAAAATTATTTTATTTTTTTAAAAATTAAATTATTTTATTTTTTTTAAATTAAATTATTTTATTTTTTTTTTAAATTATTTTATTTTTTAAAAATTATTTATTTTATTTTTTTAAAAATTTAAATTATTTTATTTTTTTAAAATTAAATTACTTAATTAAAATTTTTTTTTAGAATTTTTTTTTAATTCAAAATTTGTTTATATGTCAACTCAAAAATTCATGTAAATTAAAAAAAATTTTTGAAAATGTCTTGAAAAACTCCAAAAAAACGACCAATTTTGATGAAATTGTCAACTTTTTTTTCACTTTGCCCCATTGGATTTTCGACTTTTGAAAAAGCATAAAAAAATTGAAGCGGCCTAAAATTAAAATTAAAAAAAATGACTTCATTAGAGAAACTTTTTACAATTTCAATGCAAAGGTGTTTCATAGATTGACCTCTAATTCAATTAAAATTAATATTCGCATTACACGAAGTTTTGTCTGACCAACATATATTTTTTTTTAAACTACTCACCGATATCAAAAAAGAAATTAAACTTGTTTTATATGCGATTACATGAAAATCTCATTTGATAAACAACACTGCTCTGTATAGCATGGAAATTATAGCAACAACGCAAAAAGCAATAAATAAATTAGAGTAATTCATGTGTTACGTAAAATTAATAGACTGAATTTTATGCATCTCTCTCTGTGTTACAGACTGGTTCTGAACATGCAAATGAAATCCGTTAGTTATGTGATAGTTGATTCGCAAGAATTTGGGCTCTTAATCTATCACTCTATCGCGAAAATTAATGTTTCAATAGAAAATTAAACCCACATGTTTCCTTTTCTCTCTCTCGTGTTTCGAGACTTTCTCTCGTGATCCATTAAGCTCAACTAATGGCAAAAACACGAAATTTGGGTTCCATAAACTGAAAAATACCGAAGTGTCTGGGTTGAAACATGTTTGCGGTATCCTTTGGTCTGAATGTCGACAACTGTCGTTAATTTAAATGATGATGATGTTTTAGTCTAAAACATCATTTCAAGTTTTTTTTTTTGCTTTTGAATTTTTCGAATGAGAGACCGAAATGTTCGTTTAAATGGAGTTTAGTGTGTCACTGTCACCAAGTAACTTTTTATTTTTGATGTTTATCGATTAACGAACCGTTCTTGTCGCGGAGAAAAGCAGAAGTAAAAGTTATCGTGTCAAAAATTTATTTGGGTTCATTTAAAATGGTTGCGAATTCAGTGCTAAAGATGACAATGAGCAAAAAAATCATTTAGAAAATGTAACATCTTTCTTCAGAAGAAATAGTTTTAATATGAGATCATTAAATTTAATGAAAATGCGCACCGAAAACCCTTTTAACGACATAACGACATAAATTTTCGGCATTAAGTCAAGGGCTAATGTGATAAATCGCACATATGCATACAAATGGTCTAAAAGCTAAATTTTTAGGTTTCAAAAATTTCAAAATTTCTTATAATTTCGAGTTTTTTATGTTTGCTTTAGGCCGCTTCAAATTTTTTTTTGAACTTTTTGTCCCATGCCCCATTTCAAAAGTCAAAAATCCAATGGGGCAAAATAAAAAAAAAGTTAAAAATTTCATCAAAATTGACCGTTTTTTGGTCTTTTTTCATATTTTTTCAAGGAATTTTCCAAAATTTTTTAAAAATATTTTCAATTTTTAAGAATTTTTGTATCAAAAATCGTATTTTAACATGAATTTTCTTCTTTAAAATTTTTTTCAAAAAAATTATTTTTCAAAATTTTTTGACAGTTATTTTTACGAAATTTTTTTGTTTAAATTTTTAAATTAAAATACTCTGCGATAAATTTTAAATTATCAAATCTCAATGTAGATACCATAAAATCAACTAAAATATTGATTAATGACAAAAAACTTTTAAAATTTTGTCATTTTGTATAAAAAAGTATTTCAAATTTTTTTTTTTTTTATTTTGCCCCCCCCCCCCATTTTGAAAAAAGTTTTTGGGACAAAAAGTTCGAAAAAAATTTGGAGCGGCCTATGAAAAAAAATAAATTAATTGGAATCAAAAAATTGAATTAAACTTTCAAATTAGAAGATTTTGAAAAAATTTTTTTTTGTATGAAAGTGCATATGTGCGATTTATCTCATTATTAAACAGCAAATAGCCCAAAAGTGCAGATAGGAAATTTTTTCTGATTAAATTGGATTTAATTTAAATATATGAATTTAGTAGCTTTTTTACATCTCAAAAACGGCAAAAAAAATTAAAATTAATTTTTCTCAGTTTGTAAAAGATGCATATGTGCGATTTATCACATTAGCTCTTCAAAATATCGAAAAGAAAGGTCAATGTTAGTAGTAAGTAGACAATTAAATTTTTAACATATATTCCTTAATGTCAAATGTTTAAACTCTCATTAAAAGACATTTTACACCGATTGACGTCATTTGTAAGAAAGATAAGAATCGTAAAATAAATTTCCATTTGTATCAATTTTCACACATATGTTTTCACTTTTTCTTCTTCAAATCTTATCTTTTGTAGGAGACTTTCGATGTTATTTTTTTACTGATTATTGTTGAGTGTTTACAATAGAAAAATTAATGATTTCATCGCAAAGTAAACATAAACAAAACATTTTCTCATATGTTCACGCGTTTGTACCTTCTTTCTTCGTTACTCTTGCTGATAATTTTCATTCATTCATTTATTAAAATCTTTAAATAATTTCATTTTCAAGAAAAGTTGCTTTCTTTTTTCGTCGTTCATGTGTTTGTGGTCGGCTTTTGTTATTTTTTTTACATTGGCGCGCTCATTCATTTGAAATTTCTTTCGTATTTTGGAGACATTTTTGAAATTTGTTAAACAAATGTGTTGAATAGACCTTTGTTTGGAATTGATGTTGTATGAAACTAATTAAAAACATATTAAAGAGCTCTTAAAATTAATCTAAAAATAAAAAAAAAATAAAATTTAATTAAAACAAACAAATAAAAAAAAACGGGAAACAAGTGAAAGTGTTCTAATTTCCCGTTTTTTCGATATTTTTGTATAATTCGCTTATTCATACGAAATATAGGTTCAAATAGCGGTACCTTAAATATTGCATATACACTCGATGCATCGATGCATGACACAATCACATTGTTGCTGGCGACATTTCACGTCATTATTACATGTTTTCACTCCCATCTGTGTTGATAATAATTTAAATTCGCTTTTTTTTGTTTCTCTTCCATCACGTGCAAATTTAGATGACCCAAGATTTTTACAAAAAAAATTTTTTTTTTAGTTTCCAGCTCATTAGTATTCACGTCATCGTCAACAACCGCGTAGAATATCGTTAAATTTTCTTTTTAATTTACTTTTTGGTCAAATAATCGTTCATGTATGACAAATTGGTCTCGACTCGCGCGCTGCTGTTTTAATTTCCTCGTCACAGCAAGAAATTTTAATTTGGCAATTTATGGTAGAAAAAATTATTTTTTGTTTGAAAGTATATGAAATGAGACGGCTGTCTGATGGTTTTTTGTTCAAATTTTATCAATTATTGTCGCGCAGCATGAATATTCGCTGGTTTGATTAGCGATGATAATAATGAGACAATTTCTCTTTTTTATAAAAGACGAAAATATTTCAGAAAAATTTAAATAAAAAAAATAAAAATAAAAAAAAAAAATTAAAAAAATAAAAAAAAAATTAGAAAAAAAATTTAAAAAAATAAAAAAAAAATTAAAAAAAATAAATAAAAAAAATTAAAAAAAAAAAATTAAAAAAAATAAAAATTAAAAAAAAAAAAATTAAAAATTGAAAAAAAAAATAAAATTAAAAAATAAATAATTAAAAAATATTTAAATTTTTCGACTCATTCATAAAATATTTTTAGGTTAAAAATTCATTATGACCTCTCATCCATTGTTGCCCGTATTTTGATGCAATCTCCTATGGCCCAAAAACAGAATTTGACACAAACAGAATTTTGCATATGTTTAACCCAAAATTTTAATAAACCGCGTCATAATGAACTAATTAAATCATCAAATCCATGCTACTTATTATTAAAAGCACTTTCATAAATAATAAATTATACAGTATGTAATGTATCACAACAATATTATTTGGGACATTATGCTGGTATTATGCGAATAATTTATTTTGTCGATTGTAAAACCACATTAATGTTATGCAAATATGCTAATAAGCATGGATAGAGAGCGAAAGAGAGAAAAACTAAAACAATAAACTAATAAAATTGTCTGCTTATCTTATTTTGAAACAACTTGCTTTAGTTACTAATGAAAACAAAATAAATCATCATTTTGCATCATCTAGCGTTAACTCATCATCATGACTCTTTTTTCGGCTTAAAATGGTTCTGCTTCTTTTGTTTTCGAGTATTTTTTCATGATGATAAATGAGATGTATTTTTTTTTGTTTGCTCTTCATTTCCGTAACAACAAGTGCACGATGGAAATAATTCTCTTAAAATATCAGGAAATGCCATCGCAAGGGCCGACGTATGAATTTGCAATATTTTTGCTTCGTCACTAACAAATTTCTGTTGCTGTAATGCAATAAAGTGATCATGTAACAAATATTCGAACGTTAAGAGAGAATTGAATGAACAAAATATTTTCTTTCTTTGGTTGCTTGTTAGCGAACGAAAAATTAGAATTTATTCAAGCGATTAATTTTTTTTTTGTTTCAAAATATTTCCTTATGTTTCAATTTTTGTTGTTAGATGATGCTTTTTTGTTTCTCTGAGGTGACGTAAATTTCCCCTATTGGAAAGATATTTTAAGTTTTTTTTTAATTATTTAGGCCGCTCCAAATAAAAATCAAAATTAAAAGTCAAAAATACAATGGAGCAAAATAAAAAAAAAGTTAAAAATTTACGTTTTTTCATAATTTTCAAGAAATTGACCATTTTTTGATCTTTTTCCTTACTTTTTCAATGAATTTTAAAAATTTTTTTAAAAAATTTCAATTTTTACTATTTTTTCCTCATACATTTTAAATCATATTTTTACTTAAATTTTCTTCTTAAAAAAAATTTTTTAAATTTCTGAATTTATTTTTCAAAATTTTTTGACAGTTATTTTTTATAAATTTTTTTCTTAAATTTTTTTAATATGAAATATTCTGAAATTTATTTTAAATTAGCAAGTTCAAAAAATTTTAAAAATAAAAAAAATTTTTTCGCTCAAAAATTGTTAAAATTTTGACATTTTGTATGAAAATAGTTTTTTTTTATTTTTGAATTTTTTTTCAAAATTTTTTGAAATTTTTTTTTTTTTTTAAAATTAATTTTGAAATTAAATAGTTATTATCAAAAATTTTGGACTTTATTTTTAATTTTTAATAATAAAAAAAAAAAAAAAAATTAATAATCAATTTTTCGATAATTTTTGTAGAAAAATAAATGAAAAAATTCATCAACTTGAATATATTTCATGCAAAGTCTCGTCAAATAATTACCTTTTGTGATGCAATTTCTGCATAAAATTCAAATAAATGGCACGCTTTGCCCCATCAAGGCAAGATTCATTCAACAATCACAAACAAATTCAAATGAAAACTATTTCATAAATAGTTTAAACTTCACTCTTTAATGCTCTTTTTATTTTTTTTTATCTTTGTTTATACAAATTGGCTGTCAGTTGTAACGAAAAGAGTCGTAATAATATGTTAATTACCGAAAAAAGTTAAAAATCTTTTTGTAAAGTATCTAATTTAATGCTTATTTTATTGATATAATTGCCCCGTGTTATGTTTACTGTTTAAGGTTTTGTCTGCTGCTAAATTGCATTTTGACCCAAATATAATGCGCTTGATTTTAATTGTCTGCTTTTAAACAACAATAGAAAGTAAAAACCTTGCTTTGATCTTAAATTCAGGTAAATTTAAAGCGAAGAAGCTTAGAAGTAGAAAGATTTTCATTTTAGATAAAAATACGAGATTTTTTCTAATTATTGTTGAAGAAAACCTTGAAAAATTTAAATGAAGACTAATTTTGAATAGTTTGAATTAATATCTGATTCAAATGAAGGGAACACGAACAAATTTCTCAAGAGGTAATTAAAGACACAAAATTAATCTAAAACTGCAAAATGTTAATGATTTTCAGTTTCTAAGCAAAAAAAAAAATGAAACGCGTGCGTAAATATTTTTTTATTAATTTTTTTATCTTACGTCAATTTTAGGCAAATATTTGTATCATATTCTACGCAAAAAAATACACGTGTTTTTAAGCTCAATACCATCAAGAATTAAAACTTGAATTAGTGATACAGGGCAATTTTCTATTGTACTTTCGATCTTAATTCTTCTATCTAAATTAGACCGTTCCAAATTTTTTTCGATGTTTTTGTTCCAAAAGGTTTTTTTTTCAAAATGGGGCAAAATAAAAAAAAAGTTTTGATATACTTTTTCATACAAAATGACAAAATTTTAACAATTTTTGATCATTAATGAATATTTTAGTTGATTTTATGTTAAAAATATTGAGATTTAACAAGTTAAAATTGATCTCAAAGTATATCAAGTTAAAAATTTAAACAAAAAAATTTCATAAAAAAATTTTAAAAAATATTTCAAAAAAAAAAAAAAAAAGTTTTTAGAGAAGAAAATTCATGTTAAATTTCATTTTTTAATATAAAAATTCTTAAAAATTGAAAAAAAAATTTAAAATGTCAATTTTGATGAAATTTTATTTTTTTTTAAATTTTTCCCCAAAAACATAGAAAAAAATTTGGAGCGACCCTATTTGTTTTTATGGATCGATTTCAAAATTTACTTTTTTTTCTAACTAAACTATCAATTTATATTTCAGACGTCAATCTACGACGAACTTTTTTAAAATGTTTGCTCTTCCTGTTTGATCAAGTGTTCTCAAAAAAAATATTTCCGTCAAAAAAGCAAAATTTTGTCCTAATTTCGATCGATATAAAAGGTATCAAAAAACATTTGTATCTCATTAGTGTCTCAACTCGTTCATTAAAACAAGTAACGAGATGAAATTCTTCATTACCTTGTTGGCTGTTACAGCCTTGGCGCATGCTGAAATTACCGAAGACGACAAGAAAGCATGGCAAGAATTCAAACTTCAACATGGAAAGCTCTTTTTGTCGCCCGGCAAAGAAACGCAACGCATGCACACGTTCTTGGACAACAAGAAAAAAATCGAACATCACAACGAGAAATTCGCCAAAGGTGAAGCTTCATACGTGGCAGCTATCAATAAATATTCCGATTTGACACCGGAAGCCTTTTTGCAACGTTTTGGCGGAGTTGCGATGCCTCCAGAAACGCGTCATCACGAAAGTCACAAAAAACCTGGAAATCATGAAAATCACGGAAATCACGGAAACAATGGAAAAGGTCATGGTCGTCCTCCTCCAAGAGAACTCGATTTGACAAAACGCTTCCGTAAAGACGAATGGAAAGTACGCGATCAACTAACATGCGGATCATGCTGGACCTTTCTCGACAGCAGCTGCCGTTGAATATGCTTATTGGAGACAAACGAACTACCTCGGAGATTTGGCTGAACAACAATTAGTCGATTGCGTGTATTCTTATGGCGGATGTCGCGGAGGATGGATGCCAACAGCCATGGAGCATTTAGCTAAAAACGGAGGTTTTGCATATGAAAAAGATTATCCATACACCGGAGTTTGGGGCACGTGTCAAGAAAAGCAAAAACAAAAGTCGGTTTGGTTGAATCCCGATACTCCATGGGTTCAAATTAAAGATGATGACGAAGCAGTTAAAGAAGCTTTGGATACATATGGCGTTCTTTCCGTTTGTGTTGATGCTTCGGAATGGCAACCTTACAAACAGGGAGTTTTCAGACATTCTCGCGTTGAAACCCCATATTGCTCGCATGCTGTGGCTTTGGTTGGTTATGGTTTCGACGAGAGAGGCGAATTCTATTGGAAGATTCGTAACTCATGGAGCGACTCTTGGTGGGGAGAAGATGGAAATATGCGTTTGAGCGGAAGACGTACCAGAAGCGGCAAAATTGAAGGAGGTATCATGCTCAATCATGCCTATCGTCCCGTTATGTATGGAGAAAAACCTTAAAAATTTTAAAAAAATTCTATCAAAAAGCCATTTGAGCTCATTTTTTTTTTGTTCATGGAATTTCATGTTCAATAACACACATTCATGTCGAAAACAATAAAAATGTATGCTTTAAAATGTATTATTTTTGTAAAGAGGCTTTCAGTTTCAACAACAAATGTACAAATATAAAATGGAGCTTTTGTAATCATCATCAGACACAATGAATTGCCAACACAAATGGCATCAAATAGCAATTTCAGTGCAGAGTTAAACCCCTTTGGTATTAACATTTTATAGCTTTATAGACAATGTACGTCGAAATTTGTGTTTATAATAATATGTATTAGAAAATGAAAATGATCAAAAGTGACAACAATTGCAATAAGTAGCAATGATAGTAATGGGAGAGCTCTTAAAAGAGTAATCATCATTAGTTTGTTTTCATCGTAGTTTGGCTGTTTTTTGTTCAAAAATATTTTTTAGCTTGCTGCGTATCAAATTTTAATTTTTTTTCGTCATGCGTGAGTGCTTTAACGCGATTTTTTAAATTTCGCCCATAAATGAGACCTATATACCTACTCTAAAGCTTTATTTATGAAAAAATCAATATATTTAATTATTATTTTAAAGGGACAAAATAAATTTTTAAATGCGTGACTTTTTCAAATTTTATAAATAAAATTTTAATTTTTTTAATAAATAAAATAAGAAAAAAATTTTTTTTTTCAAAAAAATAAAAATTTCATAAAATTTCCATGGAATAGTTTGAGGGTCTTAAAAAAATTTTTTATGAAAAAATCAAAAAAAAAAAATGGAAAAGTTTGAGGGTTTTGAAAAAATGCAAAAAAAAAAAATTTTTTTCCATGAAATTTTTATTTTTTTGAAAAAATGCAAACAAAAAAAAAAAATTTCTAAAATTTTAATGGAAATTTTTATTTTTTGAAAAAATAAAAAAAATAAAAAAAAAAATTTTTTTTCAAAAATATAAAAATTTTCTAAAATTTCCATGGAAAAGTTTAAGGGCCTTAAAAAAATAAAAAAAATGTAAAAATAAAATTTTTTTCAAAAAAATAAAAATTTCATAAAATTTCCATGGAAAAGTTTGAGGCTTATTTAAAAAAGGTTATTTTGTTCCTCTGATAAGAGTATCAACATGCTCTAATTGTTTTTCGTTTATTTAAGGCCTAAAGATGCTTTACAATTGAAACATTAGAAATTTGAAGTTGACATATGGTTTTAAGAGCAAACGGGTTCAAGGTCAAAAATAATCCAAATTTCTACAAATAATCATTTTATTGTTTAAATATCAGATATTTTTAATATTTCCGCTTGACATAGACCTATTTATATCATGTGATTATCTTGAGATTATTGACCTACACAATTTTTAAGCTCGTGTTTTCGTGTTCCGCCATATCATTAAGTTTTTACAATGATATCACCCAACGAAGCGGTCATAAAAATATATAAAATACTGATAATGATCAACTACTTACTACTGAAGAAAGACAAAAAAAAATTTTTTCTTTCATATTTCTTCTTCTTCTTCATTAAGTTTTAAAAAAATATATGTTTCATTTTTTACAATGTTCATGTTAAAATTTTTAAAATGTCATGATTTGGTTGTAATACAACATAATTATTGTTTTTTATCTGTTTATTCGAAAATATGCTATAATGATTTGATATTGCTGACATTCACTTTCTTTCTTTTTTGTCTTCTTCAGTAAAAAATTTGCAAAAAAAATCTCATCTTTTAACAAGACATTGTTATTTGCTTCAATATCTTCAAAAAAAAATATATTTTTTTAAATTTTTATATTGAAAAATTTTCTAAAAATTAACGATATTAAAAAAATCTGTAATTTTTAATGAATTTCATAATGAGTTAAAAAATCATCAACTTGACTTCAAAAAAAAAAAAAAAAAATACGGATTTTTTACTTTTTTTCATATCTTTCAATTTTCAAGCTTAAGAACCATCAAAAAGTCATTCAAAAAATTTTCCATAATTTTTGATCAATTTCAAGCTTCAATTATAATCATAAAATAGCGAACAAATAGACATTTTTTTAGTTAGTCATAGGGTGAAATTGCAGTAAATTGATATTTTTATGCAAAAAAATGTGCAATCACGTGTATGACATGTTGACTGACACAACTTTTTCCCGCAGTAATTAACAATTTTGTTGGTAGCGAGTCACGTTCAAAAAATATATTTGCGATGTAAAAAGCTGTCAATACGCAGCTAATTATTACTACTTGTAACTTTTTGTTTTTAGCGTTTAACATGAATATCGCACAGTGTGTCATCTTTTTCTAAACAAATGAGTGAAATTGCTTTGGAAATTTTTTCAAATGTTGTACTTTATTTGAAAATGACTGACTCGCAACTTTTTCAACTTTTACGGTTTCGTTTTATTACCTACCGGGTATAATCATCATCTCCGTTCTTTTTTCTCTTCGCATATAGAGTCGTTGAAAGAAGAAGAAGAAAATAAAGTACTTGAGACATGAACATAAAAACTTTATTTACGTTTTTTTTCTTTATTCGCTTCGATCGCAGCTATACAAAAGCAGTCACAAAAGAAAGGGAACGCGAATACGAGAGTTTATACATATATGACTCATGAAATTTCTATCGTTTATTTTTAAAATACGTATTCTTTTTCGAAAGAAAAATAACACTAACAAATTATTTACTTGCTTGACCCCGATATTTATTGATGTTGCTTGTTTGTTGTTATTTTATATGAAGCTTACTTGTTTATGTTTATATTTACACATAAAATTTAAATTTGTTTTTCCTGCTATTTGGAGTTGCATTTCGTTAGTAAAATTTGATGGAAAAAAACATTTTTGTAAATAAAGTGTCACAAAACGATTTCTTTATCATATATCTATATATATATGCCCCATTTTAAAAGTCGAAAATCGGGGCAAAATAAAAAATAAAGTTAAAAATTTCGTCAAAAATTACCAATTTTTGGAAAATTTTCATAATTTTTCAAATTTTTTATTTTTTTTTAGTAATTTTTGTATTGAAAATCGTATTTTGAATTTTCTTTTAAAAAAATTTTCATAAAAATTATTGAATTTTTTTTTACAGAAAAATTTTGAGAGTTATTTTTATGATATTATTTTTTTTTCAATTTTAATAAAAATGTTTTTAAATTAATTTTTAATACACAAATATCAATGTAAAAAACTCAAAACAACAAAAAATTTTTAAACCTATACAAAATGCGAAATTTTTCAAAAATTTTTGAACGTTAAACAATATTCATATTAATTATTTAATATTAATGTTCGAAATTTTTTAAAAAATTTTGAAAAATTTTGCATTTTTTGTATGAAGAAAAAGTATTTCAAAAATTTTTTATTTATTTTTTTTGCCCCATTTTTAATTCAAAAATTTTGGACAAAACTATTGAGTTTCATTTGGAGCGGCTTCAATGGATTTGAGTAAAAGCTTGCATTTTTTGCATTAAATTTTCATTCTGAGTAAGCTTACTCTTCTCACAATACCATCATTTCTCTAACGGTTACTATTGTCTTGTACACGATCGACACCTTTATAAAAAAAATTAAGTCCCGTTCCCGCGAGGCAGTAAGAAACTCATTGTTTATAAGCTTTTATTCTCTTCGTCATAACGCACCATACAGTCAACTTTAATTATCGTCAAGCCATTAACATCAACTTAAAGTGTCAAAATCTATTCATCACGCAGAAAAAATTAGCGATATTTTGCTCTTCTTCTCAAAAGCTCAAAAAAGTAGAAGAACGTGCAGAAAACAACAATTTTTACCTTGTTCGTTAATCAGTGCGTGCACCTTTCTGCGAAGAATGTGCTTGTTTTTCAATTATAATGCAAGATGTGGTTTTATGACGAGTTGCTGATTTATTTCTTTCACATAACGGAGAGTAATTTAATTATTTTTTTTTTAATAATTTTCCTGTATGTTGCTTGCAACTGAAGATAAGCATGAAGAGAACATTTTTTTGGTCACGAATTATTTTTTTTATTTAATATTTACTTAAAATTTCACTAATTTTTCACTTTTTTAATTTCTGTTCAATTTTTGGTTTGTCATTATTTAATTAAGAACAATTTTTAAAAAATTAATCACTTTTCGCTAATTTTTCAACTAATTCGTTCTATAAAACAATTAGTTTAGAAATAATAATAATTTTTTTCTGTGGTTTGATCAGCCAATGAATTATTTTAAGTCAGATGCTCATATTCTGAGATGCTTTGTTGTTGTTATTGAAGCAAATAATCACTCTTCATGGTCTTAATGTAATAATTAAAAATCCATAAATAAATATTTTTTTAGGCCAACCACTGCATGCGGTTACTTTGCTGTTATTTTTTTTAAAAACACTCATCTATTTACAAAGTTCTACGATGAATATTATGAATTATGATACCTTGCACAATTTTATGTGTGTATCAATTAATGCAATTAAAAATATTCATATATGGATTTTTTTCTTTGCAAGTAAATAAATACTTTGTATGGTTGCTCAAGTATCAAATAGTTTGTAAATTTGCTCTTTTTTGCTTTAATGGGCAAATAATTGGAACTAAACACAGAAAGTATCAGATTTTCGATCAATAACGAGCAAAATTAAGGTTAACAATGATGATGATGAAAAATTTCCAAGTACACTTTTTTTTGAAATCCAATTATTTGTTCACTTTTTGTGTTAACTATTGTCAGAAGAGATAATAATAACAAAAAATTACTGAATAAATAGCGCCGCGAATTGATTATTACATCTGCGCACTCGCAAGTCTTCTGCACAACTGACTTCTAAACTGTATGAAAACTCGGATGAAGTAGTAGCTCTTTTACTTTTTTGTTGTGCCATTTTATTTGTACCGCTATTTAGTTATTGCTGTTATAGTTGATGGTACGCGCGTACATGAAAAACTACCAATTCTGCAGTAGTAAAGTTATTTTAAGTAGTAATAGAGTTACTTGTGTTAGTATTATACGGCGGTGAATGTAGACCTTCAGCTTCAATGGTTTACATTCGTTATTCATTATGTGCATCAATGCGAGCACGTTACATATGTAGCAAAGAACTGAAGTACTAAAACGATCATATGACTCAAATACCGGCTTTTTGTATATATGTTACATATACTATATACTTTGTTTTTGGTACATAAAAAAAGTCCATTTTGATACTTTATCGAGAAAACATCAAAAATTTGCCAAACTGTAAAATTTGTTAAACTTTCAAAACAATTTGTATCCTCGACTTGAACAAAAAATTCTTTCGACAAAGGCTCAAATTTGATAAAAATTGCATTTAATTAAATTTTTTGGACAGTAGTATCTTTTAATTTAATTTAATAAGGCCGCTCCAAATTTATTTCGAACTTTTTGTCCCAAAATCTTTTTTTCAAAATGGGGGGGGGCAAAATAAAAAAAAATTGAAATACTTTTTCATACAAAATGACAAAATTTTAACAGTTTTTTGTCATTAATCAATATTTTAGTTGATTTTATGGTATCTTCATTGAGATTTGATAATTTAAAATTTATCTCAAAGTATTTCAAGTTAAAATTAAAACAAAAAAATTTCGTAAAAATAACTGTCAAAAAAATTTGAAAAATAATTTTTTCCAAAAAAAAATTTAAAGAAGAAAATTCATGTTAAAATACGATTTTTAATACCAAAATTCTTAAAAATTGGAATTTTTTAAAAAAATTTTTGGGAAATTTCTTGAAAAAATATGAAAAAAGACCAAAAAACGATCAATTTTGATGAAATTTTTAACTTTTTTTTTATTTTGCCCCATTGGATTTTCGACTTTTGAAATGGGACAAAAAGTTCAAAAAAAAATTTGGAGCGGCCTAATTTTAAAAAAATTACCTAACAATGTTTTTTATCAAAAAAAAAAAAAAAAAATTTTTTTGAAAATTTGGAAAAAAAAATTATCTCTTCGTAAAACGCCTTCCCATGAAACTTGTCCTGAGCAATGTTTTTCATAAAAAAAAAAAAAAAAAAAAAAAAAAAAAATTATCTCTTCGTAAAACGCCTTCCCATGAAACTTGTCCTGAGCAATGTTTTTCATAAAAAAAAAAAAAAAAAAAAAAAATACAAAAAAGTGTCTTAAGGAATGAACGGAAGTTACATTAAGTGAAATTTTCTTAAACATATCAACTTACATTTTTTTTAAATAATTTTTGATAAAAAATCAACTTAACTTGACTTTCTTAAAAATATTTATTTGGAATTTTCCATAAACTTAAATAGTTTGGTTACATTGCTTGATTTTTTGCTTTGTAATATAATTTTACTCGGCAACAATGCATTGTTACCATTTGCTTAAACCTAAATAAATATTTCTTATGTAGACAACTGCTATAGAGATCTCTGTGTTGACAATTTTTAACATTATTCATAAATATTTTTTTATATTTCCAACTCGCTACTTTACTAAAATATCTTAAAAATGTAACATTTCTCATATATATTTTTTTTCTTTCTAACAAACAGTTCAACGTTGAATATCTTTCTCTTATTTATCTCTCTTTTCCTTATGAACTATTCAAATATAATTTTTTTCTTATATATTCTTTCTTATTAAATATAATTTTAACAATTTCAAGACTCTGTGCAAAAATTTCTAAAGCTAAACTTTTCTTTTTCTTGCAGTGACAATCGTTTTTTTTTTTATGAAAACTAAAATTTTTTACGAGTTTAACGGAAATGAAGGAAGAACTTTGGAGAAGCACAAAAATTTTATTGATTTAAAGCGTTGGTTGGTTGGCAAAGTCAAATGGAGTCAATTCTGGGATATAACCTAAAAGTGAGTTTTCATAAGTGAATTTTTTCATAATAAAAGTTAATAATACTTACATTCCGTATAATCCGCAAAGGATCGTTTGGAATGTTATTGAACGTAATGAAAAACAAGTAAAAGGAGACATTTCACAGTCAATCGGAAATATACAAGAGTTTTTCATGCAAAAGGGCATCTAATGACATTGCAATGTATTTTTGTGAACATTTGATGCCGTGACGAGAAGTTGTATCGATACTTTGAAGATCAGCTTTGTACAAGAATTGAAGAGAAAAGGCATGTTTTACTCTAAAAAGGTAAAAATTTGAATTATTTTGAATATTTAGAGAGAAAAACTCTTACCTGATACTCCGTACTTAACAAAAAATCCTCGAAATGAAGACCTTTCAAGTGACTGTGATTGTAAAATGTGCTCCTCTTGCTTCTTTGAAACTATTGCAGTCCGACATGTAGTTGAAGTAACTTAAATGTTGATTATTTTTAGTAATTTTTTTTTACAGGAACGTCAAAAAACAAACGAAGAACTACTTTTGGTCCTCTAAACATCGAATGCAAGCACCATCGGGACAAAAACTCATAACAAATCATTACCTAAAAAAGTATTTGAATCACAGACGAGACGACACAAGACAAAATTCGGTTATCACGAGACATTTTCGGGGGTAAGTTAATAGCATCTTCTGCCACATCTATCGTACATTTCCTCGAAATAAATATCCGGTATGTTTGGAGTTTTTCTCTTCAGATTCCACGTTGGCCAAATTTGATTTGTGCTATTACTGACAATCAACGGTCTGCATCGCCAATCACGCCAAGGATTCTAAACCGAAGGAAAATCATGAAGTTTGTTGAAAGGAATTGAAAAAAAAATCCCAACGATGCTTTTTCAGGACTTTTTCAACTTTTTCCCGAACGAAAGTTGAATGTCTTTTTAACGTAAGAATTTTTTTGGCATCTTTTTGGATTTTTCACATAGAAAAAACGCGAAGAGCCCTATATACCTATATCAACTTATCCTAAATGTTAAATTTTGTTTTACGGAAGAGAAATTAGAAAAAACATGAATTTTATACATAAAGTTTGCAATAAGTGCAGTAACGTAAGTGTAACCGATGATAGCGACGACATACATCGCGACAACATGGATAGCAGGGGTTACAGCACAACGATGGATAACAGCAAGATGGTTTGCACAAGTAGCAAGGATCGCATGGCGAGCAATACGGTAAGCAGCAAGGATCGCACATTTTGCGATGTTTTTTCTGGAACAAAAAAAAATTGATGGATTAATTTATTACTTTTCCACAATTTTCGTGTACTATCGTGTTTGTTTATTCAGGAAACCTCAACGTAACAATTGTTGAGCCCCAAATTTAAATATAAACAAGTATTTCGCACACAAACAGATAGAACACGAAAAAAATCAGGACAATCGATTTCGTAAATAATAATTGCGCAGTTTCATGCAAATCATAAATGAATGAAAATGAAAGCTTTGTACAAGAAATTTCGGTGTAAAAATAATCTAGAACTACTAATTTTAAACAATATGACCTGAATCCAAAACTAAAAAAAAAATGTTTGATTGATTTGCAAGAACAACAAACTTTTTTCTTTCACTTTTTTCATCAACTTACCACTTTCACGGGAATTTTTGCAAAAGTTTTTAACTACACTCTGCCTGAAGCTAACCACTTTTACTATGTGAACAGATGGCACACAGTAAGCAATTTATTTTTGATACGTTTTAATCAAACTTGTTTCCGTTCTTCGTTGCAGAAATCGTAGCCTTGAACGATTTTCCGACTTCCGTTTGAGCTAACAATATTACGCTTTTGCGAGAATCCTTTTGACAATTGAGCACTTTTGGAGTTTTATCACACACGGATTTTTTTTTTTGAAATTTAATTTTATTTTTTAGATTTTTTTTCGGGATTTTATTTTTTTTCCAAACCGATTTCGTCAAAGTTCCAGAATTGAATGTGCTCAAAATTTTTTCTTCCTCGTACAACGGAGCCTTTATTTATTCGCGTTTCCTTAGTGATTGCCGTTGCTTATCGATATAACTATTTTTCTCGATAGCTTCTATGATGTAGCGTGATAAATGTTTGCAATTTTCAAAGCACTTTTCTGAAAATCGGGTACAAAAGTGCGTGAAGAATAATTTTGCCGTTTTGAATATTGGCTGTGCCTAACAATATTTTGGTTGTGCGGGAATTGCGGAGGTTATGTACTACCTACCTGAAGCTTATCGTGTTTACTATCAATAAAATTTATTGTAATGAATAGGCAATGATAGTTGACGTGAATCATGATCTTTGGATACGAATATTAAATTCAATCACTTTTTTCTTTCGCGAATTGTTTGTGTGGTACTGAAATAAGGAAAAAGTTTGAAAGAATTTTTAACAAAAAAAAAATTTTTTTGAGCGCATTTCAAATAAAATCCAATAAATAAATTTTAAAAATTAAAAAAAAATTATTTTTTTTCAAAATTTATAAAGTTCAAGTAATTACAATTTTTTAATTAAATTTTCAGCTCAATAAATTCTGAATTCTGTATAACTTTTTTTTTGTATAAAATAAAATTTTAACGGGAAAATCTCAAATAATAGGAAAAAACTATTTTAAATCAAAAGCAAAATATTACAAAGATGATTAAAAAATTATTCACATTTTAGCTCATGATGATGCAAAAAATAATCATTGAAGAAGACGATTTCATGCTCGAGCAAGCCAAACTCTTGTTACTTTGTAATTTCTTCTCTTTTTCAATTCTTATTAAAAAAAAACACTTAATTTACGATTAACTACCGTATTGCCAGCTACTGTGTTATAAATAGGATCATTAAAGCTTTGTTAAAAATTTTTAATTGAATTTTGTGTTAATAAAGAATTCGAACGTTGACCCTTCTTCTTTTTATGGAACGTTACTGTTACATAATAACAATAAAATTCTTATTAAAAATAATTAAGGCCGCTCCAAATATAAATCAATAATAAGTTCAAAAATTTTGAAAAATAAAAAAAATATTTTTTTCATAAAAAAATGTCAAAATTTTAACTTTTTTAATTAATTTTTTTTTTATTTTGGAGCGAAAAATAAAATTTTTGATGATTTTTCAACTAATTGCTTTGAGATTCGCTAATTTAAAATAGATTTCAAAATATTTCATATTAAAATTTAAAGAAAAAAAATTTCATAAAAAAAACTGTCAAAAAATTTTTAAAAATAAATTCAGTAATTTTATGAAAATCATTTTTAGAGAAGAAAATTTATGTTAAAATATGATTTTCAAAAAATTAGTAAAAATAGAAAATTAAAAAAAAATTTTTTTTTGAAAATTTCTTGAAAAATTATCAAAATACAAAAAAAAAATTTAATTTTTGATGAAATTTTTAACTTTTTATTTTATTTTAGTCCATTCGATTTTTACTTTTAAAACAGGGCATGGGACAAAAGTTCAAAAAAAAAAAATTGGAGCGGCCTTAAGATTTTTTTTACTGTTGGTTAAATAAATTTGCGATGAATTTACATATAAAGCTCATTGTATCAGCTCTGATAATCTTTTATCTTTCATCTTTATTCCTTAGTTTTGTGCAGTTATTCGTCTTTTTCAACGATTATTGGTCCACAAATGCCGTTTCGATTACTCGGATTTGGAGGAGAATTTGCTTCAAGTTTTTCGATAACATCAGGAGACTTTTTCTTCAAGGGATGGTAACTATATGAATCTTCTTTTTCGTAAGAAAAATTTTCATTACACGATTTTTTAATATTTTCAGGTTCTCTCAAAGTATCGTATTGATAAGACAATGGAGGAGTTTCTTTTGGATTTTCCGAAAACATTTCTTCGCAAATATAAGCAGAAGCTTTTTTCATTGGAACGAGAACGACGTTGGATTTTTTATCATTTTTTGAAGAAATTTGTGAATTAACAATTTTCGATTTGTTCGCAATCGCTTGATCCTGAAACGTGAAAATACTTGAACGAGACAAAATTGTATGAAGAAATCGTTGAAAATCGCGATTCATTATTAATTGAATTTCAGAATATCAAAATTTTCATGACTTACTTAAAAAACAAAACTAAAAAAAATACTCCAAACGCCTTTTGAAGTCCGTATGATATTCAAAATCGATTTTAATTCAATTTTTACGCACAAACAAAAATTATTGACTCTTAAAATAGCGAAAAACGAAAATATTTTTATAGGAGGTTGATCTAGTTTATGTTTGCACAGACACAATATGGCAAATGTTTGTGTATAATAGCGATGTGGTTGTTGGCAGGCAACATTGAACTATTGTCCTTGAAACAAATAATAAAAAAAAATAAATAAATAAACATGGAATACATTTTGGTTCTATGAGTATCAACATATTTTTTTTTTTTTTTTTTTTTTTTGTAAAACAAACTGGAAAATATTTTTAAACATTTTTTTTTTAACAGTTAAACATTCGTATCTTGGGATCCTGCTCGTCTCGTACTTTGTCGAGATGATGACTTTTGGCTAACACGACTATCCCACATTGCAGCAGCTGTTGCTACATACCCTCGTTGCATTCGAGGAGGTTGATCGTCGTCTTTTTGATCTTTTTCGTCAATTTCTTCACTAAATTCCGGATAATATGTGTAAAGGACGGGTTTCGATTTACGAATGACACTTAAAGTGCCCTTATCGACGGCAGGAGCTTGAACATAAGTATTTGAATGATACGGATCTGGCGAACGTGTGTGTCGACTTGGACTAACAGATGGAGGTTTATTCACTAAAACGGGCTCTTCTTCTTCCCATTGCTCCAAAAATCCACGATTTATGTAATTTCTGCCTATACTGTCTTTATTCTTTACAGGTTTTCGTTCATTTCCGATTTTAACTTTGGAAAAAATCGGGCTTTGTCGTTGCGGATAACTTTTTGTCTCGACAAAATCAACTTCGTGCATGTCATCCATCGTGTCAGAGTTAAATGGAGGCATAACTTGTCGCATTGTACTCGAAGAACGACTCACGTGAGTCTGTATCGGCGTTCCCGGCAACGAATCTGTTCCTGTTTGTGCATCTTTTGATATCGTCGTCATTTGTTGTCGTCTCCATGTGTCTGTTCCCGTGTTAACTCCCGTATTTACTTGCAGATTTTGCGGTTTTTGTTGCAACGAAGTGTCGTTCGTCGTTTGCGTTGCTGTTGGTATTTTGCGTGCCATGGGATCTCCTAAGTCAATTAAGTACAACATTCCAACAACGAATGATAAAGTGCCTAATGTGATGGCGTTGTCATACAGTTCGGGCAAAATTTGGTCGAGAGATGCCAAAATGAGTCCAGCACAAGCGAAAAACATTAATGCACCGAGCAGCAGCAGTATTTTCTCCAATAGATGAGGACGTGATCTCGCATCGATGCATCTGAAAAACACATTCAAGGGAAAATAAATTATTTTGCTGCTTTTTGCCGTTAGGTTTATTCTGAACAAGTACATCCTATGGGCGAAAAACGGGTCAGATTGATCTTTTAAGGGAATTTTTTGTTCCCTTAAGGGATCAATTTGTTCCGTTAAGAGGTCAATTTGATCCCTTTAAGTCAGTTTGACCTCATAAGGGATCACATTGACCCCTTAATAGAACAAATCGATCCCTCAAGTGATCAAAAAATTCCCTTTAGGGGATCAATTTGGCTCCTGAGAGGTCAACCTGATCCTTTAAGCGATCAATATGACCCGTTTTTCGCCCATAGAGCATGAGAGAGTGTATGACGTAAATCAATTATTTTGTCAGGTAAGCTGAATTTTGCATAGAAGCACAAAAATACACGCATATTTTATAAATAATTACTCGTAATCGGATATGAATCATGTGAAAATTTAATGGTTTTGTGTTAATATCGAAGTTTCAGCCAACTATATATGGAGTGAAAATTATGATGTCGTCTAACAGTCATGTGCACCTGAGCCCAATGAATAATCGCAGGAAATATTTTAGGATACGAATAATTTTAAACGCTAAAAATTTCGTTATTTCAATCGGAACAACTCATGTAAGTCGCTCTTGAGCTCAAAACGTCTCCTGAATGGTTGTTTTCATGGTCGTTGTTCATAATAATAATGCGACTTTGGATTGTTGGCTCGTAATGACTCAAGTGTGTGAATTATGTTAGATATTAGCAAGTTATTCACAAAAGAACCGAAAGAAACCACAATTAGTTGTGTATATGGAAAGATAAACACAATGAAACAATACACATTTTTAGACCACATATCAACCAACAAACCATAAAATGTTGGCTTTTAAAACTTTTATGTGTATTTTTCTGTATATAAGCATAAAATTATCATTGCATTTTTCACATTTATTTTTTTTTTATAATCATCTCATATCCATTCGCACATACTCGCGACATACCCAACAGTGACAAATATTTATTTTTTTTTAACGGAATCGATAAAATCGGCTTATTTAATATTTTTTATTGTTATTTTTTTTATGGGGATAAAAATAAATAAAAAAAAAAATGTTGTACAAACCTCACAATTGTCATCAGTGCTGTGATAATTAAATATCCGCCAAATGTTATATTGACAAACGTGTTGCCAGAACCGTCCCATGTCACGTTGTTAAGCAGACTCCATTCTCTGTTGTTTTATGTTGTTTGGATATAGTTTGATGAAAAATATAATATAAAAAAAATTAATGGGCATAAAATGTGAAAATTGGTAATAAAAGCAGAACAAAATTAAATGATAACGGAAAGGGATGTTGGATTAATAATTGTTTAATGAGTTTTTTTTTTGAAAAAAAAATATAAAAAAAATATTGAAAAAAATATTTTAAAAATATAAAAAATAGAAAAAAATTTTCTTTCAACTTCTAAAATAATTTTTATATTTTCAAAAAAAAAAAAATAATGATAAATGAAAAAATAAAAAAGAAAAATAAAAATAAAAATATAGATAACGGAATTTTGGATTAATAATTGTTTAATGAGTTTTTTTTTAAAAAACGAACAGGGAATTTTTTGCATGATATATATTATATTAATAATATATTAAATAAAGAGTATATTATTAATATTAAGAGATTATATTAATAGTATGTCAAAGTAATTTCGATAGATTATATTAAAATTAAAGATAGGGGATGGTTTTGTTGTCGTTTTTTTTTTAAGGTAAACTAACCTTGATAACTTTTGATTTCTCGTTGCTATTCGTCCTTCTTCCAAATCTGTGATACCTTTTGCAATCAAACAACAAGCACATCCAATCTAGAAAAAAAAAAAAAAAAAATATTGAAAAAAATATTTTAAAAATATAAAAAATAGAAAAAAAAATTTTTTTCAACTTCTAAAAAAATTTTTATATTTTCGTTTTTAAGGCCCTTATTTTTTACTTTTTAAAAAAAAAAAAATATATTTTTGGAAAAAATAAAAAAAATATATATTTTTTTTATTTTTGAAGAGAAAATGAAAAAAAAAATTAACAAAATTAATTAATTTTTAATTAATTTTTTTTAATTTAAAAATTAAAAATAAAATATTTAAAAAAAAATAAAATTGTTTAAAAAAAGAAAAATAAAATAAAAAATATAAAATGAAAAAAAAGAATAAAATCAAAAAAAAAAAAAAAAATAAAAAAAAATACAAAAAGTTGCATTTCCTACTGAGCAACCTAATTTTAAAAATAAATAAAAAAAAAATAATTAAAAAAAATTAAAAAAAAATTAAATAAAATTCCCAATTTAATAAAAAAAAAATAAAAATAAAAAATAAAATAAAATAAAAAAAAAAAAAATAAAATAAAAAAAAATAAAATAAAAAAAAAATAATTAAAAAATTGTATAAATTTTAATAACACTTAATTATTTATTTTTTTTTTTTTATTTTTTTAGATCATTCATCTAATTTTCCATCCTTCGTCAAACTTTTTTTATGGAATCAACAAAGAAAGCTTCGAAGGTAGAGAAAATGTCATCCCATTACTTCCTTTAACAGATAATTTTCTGCGAGGGAATAAATGACAAAAAATTCACAAAAAGTAACGGAAAGCCCCTTAAAAACTCATACATCATGTTTGCCATGGAATCTGTGACAAAAAAAACTGTGGTTTGTGTCACACCTTGCATTTTTATTAGATCATAAATCACAATTTTTTGTTGGTTTCTATAGATTTTTTTTTACATTTTTTGTTATTAAAGGCATATACTGGAGGATTTATAAATGAATGCGATCCGAAAAAATCTAACGCTTTTCATCGTCGTAGTTTGATTTTCAATGAAGGTCGAGAAAATAACAACAAAAGTGTTAATCTGTGTCAAAGAAGGTCTGAAAACGATGAAAAATTATTATAGAGAGACGCCAAATATTGTTCTTTGCTGTAATTTCATCAGGTGTTCATTTTGATGGCATGAAAGACAAAAGAAGACATTAATCTTGAAAATTATTTCCATCAACACAATGCTCTTCAAAAAAAGTGAAAAAGATAAAAAAAAGCAACAATTTTCGTCGCGAAGACGGATGAATTTTTTTTTTCATTTTCAAATTTTTACGTGAGAATGATTTAGTGACGATAAAGTGTCGTCACCTACTTTCGTAACGACGACGGTCTAAATAATGGTTTATTATCACTTTTTGTCGCATTTTTTTTTTTTTTTGCTAAAGGGCGACACAAATAAAGTTATGAGAGCGAAGAGCAAAACCGGGTCATCGTTTACTTGTTTACTTGCTCTTGATGATAATAATAAGCTCATTAAATGGATGCGATGCCTTTTTAAGCGTGAAAATGAAATGATATTTATGAGTGTGCGTCATTAAGATTAATTTTAACGGAAATGAGAGGGTTGAATACATAAGTGTTGCGGTAAATACGAAGGTAAGACGACTTATGAGATGGAAAAAAGAAAAATAAGAAAAGAAATAATTATAACTTTAATTGGTTTTTGTGAAAAGCTCCTTGTAAGATGTTGAGATGACAAAAAAGACGCAAAATTTAATTAAGAAAAGTCGGACTGAAAAAGGATGTAATAAAATTTGCGCAAAAATTACGACAATGGCAATCAAAATTATCAAAAAGGGTTTTTTTTCACGAAGAAAAAGTCTTCAAATTTTACAAATTGCTTACCAGCTCAAGTATTTTTATTACAATCCTTCCACACGGTCTCATATTTCACCTTTGTTCCTTTTCTTTATGGTTTTGGTCACAGTTGTTATGTTGTGTTGTCTGGCTTTTTCCTTTCCTTTTTTGTTATTTTATCTCTTCATATACACAAAATAAAATATTATTCGGTATGGAGTACTAAATATAAAAGGATCGTTGCGATAATCCTTAAACAAGCACTATTAATGACAATCTATTATCATAAAATAATCCTTTGATGACATTCTAACAATATTATTTGTCCGAAATTTATGTTTTTTTGCTGCTGCAGTCCGTTCTGTTACCTCAAATAACGATTCATTCTCCGAAATTTTATCCAAATGTGAAGATTTATTTTATTTTATGATCACAATTTCCAAGTTTTGCACTATTTTGAGTTTGTAAATGAATGTATGGGGTAGACAAAAAGTTGTCAGAA
Source organism: Culicoides brevitarsis (assembly GCF_036172545.1). NCBI lineage: Eukaryota > Metazoa > Arthropoda > Insecta > Diptera > Ceratopogonidae > Culicoides > Culicoides brevitarsis. The sequence continues at coordinate 6,497,648 of NC_087085.1, forward strand.
ATCAATGAGTCAAATTTTTTTAATTTTTGTAAATTTAATTTAAAAACAAGCATTTTTTGCTTTGGAAGTTTTGAAAAAAATTATTTTTTTAATTATTTTAATTAAAATTTATACTTAAATTTAATGAATAAATTTAGAAAAAAATTAGAAATAAATAAAATTAATTTTTTTGGGACCAAAAATTAATACATTTTCTTAAAAAAAGACCTTTTGACATAGTGACAATTTTTTAATTATTTAATTAAATTAAATAAATTAATTTATTTTTATTTAAATTTAATTAAAATAATTATTTCGAATAAAAAAATTAATGTATTCAAAATATTAGTTTTAGGTTTTGAAATAATTATTTTGATTTATTTTTACCTTGATTAAATAATCAATTTCATTGAATTTAAATAAAATTATATAATTTATTTAATTTAATTAAATAATTAAAAGACATATGCCAACTGTGTCAAAAGGTCTTTTTGATAAAATATATTTTTAATTTCTGGCCCTAAAAAATTTATTTATTAATTTAATTTTTTTTAAATTTATTCATTGAATTTTATTTAATTTTAATTTTTAAATTTTAATTAAAAAAATAATTATTTTCAAAAAATCCCAAAATTTCAAAAAATGCAAAAAAATTAAAAAATATGCCCGATCGATTTCTGACAACTTTTTGTCTACCCCATACATCTATATGTGAATAAATAAAGATTTTTCCGGATTTACGTTTTGATATGTGTTCTTAAATAATGTAATAACATCTTTCGTGACAGGTCATTAAAAATTTTCTCACAAAATCTTGTTAATGAATCATTTAGATCGACCTTGAAGCAATTGTAGAAAATCTTCACTTTTTTTTTATTTCACATTGACATTTTCATTTTTTTCACTTTTGTCACAATCACGAAACAACTTTCAATTTCAATTTACGCACGATAAGAAAAAAAACGTCTTGACTGATTCACAAAGGTCTCACATCTGAATATCCGATGCTTCGAAGACAATTGTTGAGGTACAGTAGTTGGCAAGTTGCATGTATTGTGAGTATTTGTTTATCATGTAATAATAATAACAATGTGTAAGAATAAAAGACACATCTGTGTGGTTTTGAGTCATTCATTACAAGTACTCAGTTAGCGTTAGGTAATTTTTAAACACATTAATGAGCGATAGTTTGTTGTCGTCACTCGGTTATCTATCGTTTTTTGCATATATTTGTGTATGGAGTGTTATGTTTGTGTTAAGTCTCACGGAAAATGCGTGTCTTTGTAGTTGTTTTGGTCGTGAGACTTGAAATTGTGAAGCGGAAAAGAGTTTACAAGGACAGAAAATTAATAAAATTTCTCCTTTTTGCCTTTGATTTTTTTTAAGAATCAATTTTGCAGTACAAAAATTTAAAATTTGTAAAAAAAAAACTTCAATTTACTTGGATTTTCCTCACAAATACTGATAACTTAGAACTTTTTGCTATATACAGGTGAAAAACACAACTCGTCTAATTGTGTGTTTAAACTCATTAAATGTTATTATGAAATACAATGGAGACCTACAAACGCTATTCGCTATCACAGAGACACAAAAGAAGTATAAAAGAACCTATTCTTTTCTTTACTTCAATATGGTAGCAAGTCATATCGGCAAAGTTGTTGTTTCATGTACTTTATGTCTCGTCGAAATAATAATACAGACACTTGTATTTAAAAATTATTAAAGTTTGATTAATACAACAAACAATGATGACGAAAATGTGGTTGAACGCTCGTTCTTGTCTTGTGTTTTAACAAAATATTAACGTAATAACGCTTTGTTGCGATGATGTATGATATTTGTCATATAGGCTCGTCTACTTTTCAAAATTTTTGAATGATAAGTGATACTGAAAATTTGTAACTGTATTATATAATTAATGAAGAGGTTGATGACTTTGAAAATGTTAATTAAAAAATGTAAGAGTTTATTTAAAGCTTGAAATTGAAAATTATTTAATATTAAAAAAATATTAAAAAATTTTTATTTAAAAATATATATAAAAAAATATATTAAAAAAAATATATTAAAAAAAAAAATATTTAAAAAAATAATGCAAAAAATGCACCCATTTTGATGCATTAAAAAAATATTTTAAATAAAAAAATACATTTAAAAAAAAATATCTTGAAAAAATATGTTAAAAAAATTTTGTTATACAAAAAGTTTTCAACTTCAAAAATAGATCATTCATATTCGTCAAAATAAAAAATATCAAAAAAGCGAACTAAAAAGGAATAAACAAGAGCCTTGTGGTTTTTAAAGTTAAAAAATTCTTGTAGGTATAACAAATTTTTTTAACATGTTTTTTAAATATAATTTTCAATAATTTTTTTTAATATATATTTTTTTTAAATAATTTTTTTAATAATTTTTTTAATTAATATTTTTTTAAATAATTTTTTTAATAATTTTATTTTTTTTTTTTTTTTTTAAATAATTTTTTTAAAATATATTTTTTTAAATATTTTTTTTAATATTTTTTTTTTTAATTTTTAATAAATTTATTTTTTGATATTTTTTTTTATACCTATATTTTAATTTCGAGCAACTTACCTTTTTTGCATCCTTTTAAAAGGATTTTAATTTTTTAAAAAGTTTTTAAAATCTTAAGATTTTTAAACTTAAAATATTTTAAACAAAAATGTCTTATAACTTACGGAAACGAAAAAATTCTAAAGAAAATTTCTTATCTAACAAACGAGACACTTCACAACGAAATCTTGTATAACTATGTTTACTACTTGTTTTCTATTCGATAGAAAATTTTCAAATCATATATTTTTTTTATTGTAAAATAAATATTTCGGTTCGTTTTAATTAACTACGTTGTGATTAAAATTGTTAAGAATATTATCTACATTAAACAGCACTTTTTAATTCAAAACTTTTAAAATTAATTCAAGTTAGTCATTTTTTAAAAAATATGTTGTTAACATTCTAATCGTCTATTTATTGTTGCATTCCAATGTCCATCCCAGCAAAAATAGGGATTCGTTCGTTTCTTTGGCATTTTCGTTTTTGACACGTTGTCATCGATGCATTTCAGACGACAAACTGTTCCTTCGGGCACATACAAATTATATTTTCCTAATTTTTCTCTCGAAACGGGCGTTTTACAGGAGAATTTTGTGCCCGTTGGCGGCACAGGTAACTCGCAGCTTTGTTCTGGATTGAAAGGCTTCGCATCTAAGCTTTCTGTAAAAGACAAAAAGTTAAAAAAAATTAATTTCTCAAAAAAAAAAAAAAAAATCAAACATACTTGGTTTCGCATATTTACAAATCGGAGGTTCTCCAGACCACTTGAGTTCATCATTGCAATAAATTGGTCGATTATGTGATAATTTTCCATTATTTTTGCATCCAAAACGACATTTTGATCCCCAAACGTTGCCCATATCGCAAAAAACTCGCAAATTTTCATCCGGCGAACGAAATTTTGTGCATTTTTGTACAACGACTTTGTAACGTAACGTACAAACTTTTTCAATTTCGTTCGTTTTTGCATTTCGAATGCGTCCTATGAAGGAATGTGTTCCTTGTGGCAAGCCAAAACGGAAATTTTGACTGAAAAGTGTGTCGAGGGTATATTGCGACGGCGAAAGAATATGTCCTGCACACGAATGTAGCTTTGGTCCATCGATTAAAACGCCGTCTTCGTATTTGGAAGCAACCATTGTCTTTTCTCCGGGACATTTTAAGCAAATTCTTCCTCGATGACTTTTGACCTTGAATTGACCTTCTTCTGATAGATTTTTATACATGGGAGTTCCAATGTTGACATAATGAAACGCCGGAGGACGACTGATAGTTATGTTACGAACGCTTCCTGATGCGTGAAAAACTCCGGGGAAAACGACATGCATTGGTCGACATTTTCGTTTCAGAATTTGCGTTTGAATGATTGGCGTCACATACTCAAAGTTCTTCGGCGGGTGCCTGCGGAAGAGAAAACACATTAATATGCAATTTCTGGTTTCAAAAGAGATCTAAATCAAGTATTGAACGCATGTTTACATGTTTTCGCGTTAATTTATTGCTTAGATTAAATGCGCATTAAATCGTCCCCCCAGAATGCGATAATTAACATGCATGTCACAGAAAAAACCGCACATGTGTGAACGGAATTACAAAGTGCTGACTCAACTATGTCGATTGAACTCATCTTTGTCATATTTTTGCGAAATAAAATCTTTGAGATCGTAAAAAGATCAGATCGCAACAATCGTCTGATAAGAAAATTTTATTTATGAGACAACTAAATTAAAAGCGACATAAAGTTAAACTCAGTCAATTTGCATTCAAATCGAATGTTTAGTTATTACACGCTTGTTAACTTCGCACAAACGAGAAGCTCGGCGTCTAAGTTTTTTTAAGAACAGGGTTCTGAAATGCACAATTTTTGCTTAAAACTTACAATTAAAATAAAATTACGAGTAATTAATTTGTAATTAATTAGAGACATTAGCTACAAATTATTAGCATTTAATTAATGAACGAATTCATATATTGCGATAAATTTATCAACGAGTACTTAATTTTAGTGCAGACTGCAAACAACAACACTATTCATAAATTTGTGAACATTTGCATGTTTGTTGTATAAATTACTTTGCTCTGTAGGATAAATAAAAAATGATCCGACAATGAGATATTTTGCATACATGCGGAAAAATCAAATTGATGCTTTTATGAAGATGTCAATGCTAATGATGTGTTATATCAATTTTTTTTTTGAACTAATTAAAAATTAATAAAGTTTATTTTAAATTTATTTTATCTGAGGAGGAAAAAAATAATTTTTTCTTTGGTTGATAATATTGAAAAAAATAATAATAAATAAAAATAATTCGAATTTCATGGATAAAAATTAAAAATATTAAGTTAAAAAAATTAGAATAAAATTAATTTAAAAATAAAATAAATTGAGAATTAAAAAATTATTAATTTTTATAGAGTTTCTTAAGATAATTCTAATTTTAAAATAATTTTAAGATTTTTTTTAATTTAAAATTTTTTAATTAAATTTATTATTTTTTTTTAGTTGTTAATTTAAAGATTTTTCATATTTTTGTACAATTTTAAGAATTTTTTATTATTTTTTTAATTTAATATTTTTTTAATTAAATTTAGTAATTTTTGTTATTTTTTAAATATCAATTTAAAAAATTTTCATATTTTTGTAAAATTTGAATAAAAATTTTATTTTCAATTTAAAATAATTTTTTTTAAAGTTATAATTTAAAGAACTCAAATAATTTTTTATACTTTTGTACAATTTTAATAAATATTTAAATTATTTTTGATTTAATATTTTTTTTTAAATTGTCAATATAAAGATTTTTATTTAAAAAAAATTAAATTTTATTAAAAAAAAATTAAATTTTAGAATTCAGTTTTTTTAATTTAATATTTTTAATCCTGTTTTTAATTAAGTTTATTAATTTTTATTATTTTTTTTAAATTAAATTAAATTGTCAATTTAAAGATTTTTAGAATTTTTGTACAATTTCAATAAAAATTTTATTTTTAATTTAATATAAAATCAAAATTATTTTTTTCAAAGTGTAAATTTAAAGAATTAATTTTTTTTTTTAATAATTTGATATTTTAACAGAAAATTTCAAATAACTAAAAAATATTTGCTAAAACTCTCTCTTTGAAATTATCTTTACTTCTTTAAAAGTATCATTCGGTTAATTTGTAATTGAAAAAAGCTACTTCGTTTGCATGCGAATTGATTGATGGCTAACCACATTCGCTAATGAAACAATTAATCAAGTTTATATCACACATCTTAATTATTCTCGAGCAAAATATTAATTATCATTTTGTATCGCGCCAAGTCTTGATATCTAAAAAAAATTATTTCAATAATTACATGTCAATACGATATTAATTGCTTCAACACAGCAGGTTACTCCATTCATTACGATCTTTTACTTCAAATTGTCTGCATTTAATCAGGAGAAATACAACATACGTGTCTAAACAAACATCATCTGATATTAATATATGAAACAATTTCTGATAAATTTTGCACAAGTGTCAGTGTGATGCATTTAATTGATAAAGCGAAAAACATTTCATTAGGTTAGTAGGTAGTAGTACATCATCTGCTTTTGATTGACACAAATGTTCCATTTGACAAAACGGATGTGAATGGAGTTGCCCAGCTACTTGTTATGCATAAGACACAAGTCGACAAAGTAACGGAAAATTTCATAACACGATTTACATAGAGATTCATTAACCGATGCACTAACAGATCAAATGTCGTCGTCGCGAATAAAGCAAAACCGCAAAGCACATGATTTTTTCTTTAATTTTTACTCAAATTACTGTTTGTTTTCAGGTCAAAAATGGATTATTTTTTTAGCAGCATGTAATTGTCAGGTAGAAGACATTGACTTCAGTGTGTTATGATGCATTAGCAACGAGAAGTAGACAGACCGCAATCAAAATTACTGACACTTGAGTAGAATGATGTTAATACGATTAATTAGGATCGAGTTTCATTTGCGTTTGATGTTGTGATTGTTTTGACAGGTTATTGCAATAGACATGTAGGCATACCGCGAGTGTGAGGTTTATGCTCAAAATAGAATAAAATGGGATTTAAAAGGAATTAATAGATAAACTTTTTAAAATTATAAAATTTATATTGACTTTGCCCTACAAAAGTTGAAAGTAAGCACTTGCGGCAAAAACTATGCGTTTCCGAGCATATGTTTCATGGAGAAAAGTGATTCTTATGACTCAAGAAGTGTTTTAGCGCGAAAAAAAAATTTCAAAAAATTTTCACCCATAAAATTTATATTGATTTGAATGTCTCCCTCTCATAAGGAACTTGTTTCATACTTTATAGTTTGTTTTTTTTTAATTTGTATTTAGGTAATATTAATTTGTTTTAAAAGTCGAAAACTTCATTAAATATATTTTTTTTAATTTTATTTTTTTAATATTATTTTTTTAAAATAAATTTTTTTTAAAATTTTTTTTTTTAAATTTTTTTTTTAAATATTTTTTAAAATATTTTTTTTTATATTTTTTTTATTTTAAAAAATTTTTTTACTTATTTTATTATTTCTAAATTAAGACGAGTTTTTGAAAAAATCTTAAAAATTATGATATATATTGTGTGATGCTGAATATTTACTTACCATTCACTGTTTGGTATGCTGATATTTATACTTTTGCTAACATTTTCATCTACGATGGAAAACAATAAAAAATTGTTATTATTTATTAAATATTTATAACACTTTAATTCTATAAATACAAATATCGAAGAATTTTGTTTGATTACTCATTCATAATATTTTTTTTCATATCGAAGCTATTAAATTAACACAAGAATGCAAATATTATGGAATTCTTTCTCGACACTTTTAATTTTATTATTTAAAACACCTTTCAAAGGTCATATTTGCTCTTCAATCGAAATCTAATCAAAATAATGTGAGTCATTTACGCGAGAAATTCCATTAAAGAAAGTAGTTCTGTTTTCAATTTTAAATGGCGCCATTTATTTTTATGCAAATCGATCTCCTTTTTTTATATTTTTTTGATTTATTGCAAAGTGTGAGAAATACACACCCGATATGGCAGCTGCTGTTGTCGCCAGCAAGAAAGTTGACATAAACCAGAACGAAACTATCACTTTGGTAATTAAATTAATGGATTGACAATGACTTGCAGAATGGCGCGTCGCCGATGATATTAACATGCTGTAATAATCCCTCATCACTTCGTTTATTTTTTTTTTTTTGGATTAGTACGTAAACATTTTCCGGATTAACGAGAAGAAAACTAAAATCGATGAAAGTTGACACTTGTTGTTTCGTCTTTTTTTTTATTTTATTTCCATGTTACTTTTTGCACTTTCCTCTTAATTAATTTTCTTGTTATTTTAGGTTTTTCATGAAGAGTAGTTTTTCCGATCCGCACCGTTGAACCAATATTTCAGAACTGATCAATTACACTTCGCTGGATGGCAATTCTTAAATGGAATTATAAACTGCATTCACGTATATTGAAAAACTACACGCGATCACAAGTGTAAGCAAGCAATGTAAGCACTCTAAGCACCCATAGAGCAAAAAACAGCTGTGCACTTAGTTTGTATTCGCGTCGTCGTCAACACTGAATGAAAATATATTTATGCAAAAAAATATTAAAAAAAAAAAATTATCGCCGCGCTCATGCACTCGTTCGCAGCAGGCAATAATGTTATTATACTTTATTATTAAAATAGATAGTCATCGATGCACGGTCAGTGTGAATATTGTCCATCCATCCAGTTTTGTTCCGCACTGCAAAAGTATGATAAAATAAAATTTAAATGGTTTGTGGCAAATTATCGAGTTTGACATGCAAGTAACATGCTTTCAGTTTAGAAATTTTTTATTTAATCGGAACGAACAATTAATTAACATCCAAATAGGTATTAAAATGATGAAAGCTTCAACGTGAAAGGATATTTTTATTTACTCTCCTGAATTCTATTCTATTCTAATATAAATATAAAATTATATATTATTATATATAACATTTATATATATATAACATTATTATATATAACATTGTAAATAACTTCTCATTTACATTTGACTTTTGTTTAAAAAAATTACAAAATTGTTTTTCCAAATTTAATAATATAAATATATTGTAATAACTTTGCTGCCAGAACTTGGCATTGATAAATAAAATAAAAAATATATTATATATAATAATAATAATATAATAATAATAAATAATAATATAATGTAATATAATATAATAATAATATAGTATAATATAATAATATAATATAATATAATATAATATAATATATATATTATTATTAAATTATATATTATATTTGTTATACCTTGTTCATATTTCAAAAAATGCACAAAATATTGCAATATAGTATTCTACATTCTATATTCATACAAAAAGAAAAAATCAACAAACAAGTCCATTGAGCATTGAACAACAACAGGTTCAACAAGCAAGTCGATAATATTTCAATCAAGTAGCTTGATTTGAATTGAAATAAGTGTTTAAAATGAAATTAACTTTTTTTTTTCATTTAACGATATTTTACGATATTTGCTTCATATTCATTATCCAATAGAAAATTTACTTTTTTTATATTAGATAAAAGTTATTTCATGTTTTTCGAATATTTTTAGTTTTTTGATAATCAAAGATAATCAGTGAGTGTATTACCGAAAAATTTAATCTCTTACATTTTTGCCATTTATGCCATACAATGTTGAGAAAAAACATAAATTTTCAATTAAAATGATCTCATGAAAACATTTTTAATTAAGCAGTGCGATAATGTTTACTGTCATGGCAAGTAATGCGTTTTTGTAGCAATTTTAAATTTTTCTCAAAATTTGCATCCCGCAAACTGTTTATGGGAACCATATGCACATTATGGAATTCCATCGTATAAAATGCGCATTACAAAGTAATATTCAATACACTTTTTTTTAAAGATGATTCATATTTGGTGACAATCGTCATTAAATATTCAGAATTCATATAGGTAGAAATTTATCAGATAAAATAATTTAGTGCAAAGAACAGAATACGGAATGTTTGCGTAGATCTCAGAATTAAAATAATCGGATTAAAGTTTAAACAAATGTAACAAACATTAATATTAATATGCAATAAATCAAATAAGACTTTGTTTGATTTAAATTATAGAAAACGGGCTAGAAATGCTCGCAGAATATTAAATTTTAAATCATTGCACGGGATTTGTGTTGGAATTTATAAATTTTGATGAGTTTGATAACTTTTATTTAAATAAATACGTTAACTTACTATTATTGTTCGTTGTACATTTTAATCTCTCAAAATGGGCACCCGAAATTCAAATAATTGTACGAATTTTTATTTTCAAATTAGGCACCTCCAAATTGATGAAAATATCAAATCTTTCGAGAAATTTTTATTATTATTTTTTTATTTTTAATTTCTGATAAATTAGCTAAATATTTTGCATTATTTACAAAAAAATCAATAAAAATAGTAATTTTCTTTGAAAAATTTTAAAACTATTATTTGCATTGAACTTATCAATATTTTGAAATTTTTGTAATTTTTGTTTTTTTTTAATGACATTTTAGATAATTTTAATCCATTTTTAATTAAAAATATTAAAAAATAACATAAAACGTGAATTTCAGAATAATGCCTTACTTCAGATTTGCCCATTTTGGGAGATTATACTGTATTCGTATAAAAAAAAAATTAGTTATATTGTAACTTACCATATGATGATATTTGAATGAATGAAACAGTTTTTCGCTTTTTTCATAATTGAATTTCAATTCGCAGCAGAGAGCTCTTGCGGATTTTTCATGAAGTACATTTTTTCAACATTTTCCAAATGAAAATATTTAATACTAATTTTAATAAAATTTAAAATTATTTTAAGATTTCAACTAATAAAAAAACACAAAACTAATTTTTAACTTCAATTAAATGACATTTATTTGTTTTTCCTCTTTATTGACATATTTGGTATTGTACAGAATATTTCTCCGTTATTTGTCAAACAGTATGACTCAAACATTAACAATATTTTTTTTTCTATTTATTCTACTTATTTTTTATAATTTGTGAGAAATTACAGAAATTTCGTCCAACATTTGCTTCCTTAATAATAAAGTTTTATTTTTTTTGTTTATAATTTATGTGAAAACTAAACTTATCTAATTGGTTGTGTATAAAAATGGTTTAAAATTATAATATGGAAAATTTTTGTTGCTTTTCATTATTTGATTAATACTTTTTGAACAATGAAGTCCCTATCACCATTCACATTGTACTTCAAATTTTTTTTAAAACGCATTCATTCTACTCAGGCCTTAGAGTAAGAATCTTATATAATTAGTTGTGTAGTAAAAAACGAAACAAAAAATTAAATATTATTTTTTTTTAAGTAGAAAAAGAAACCTTTTCAAGTTCTTTGTAAATTTTTCCTATTTTTTTTTTAATATGTGTATATAGTTCATTACTTCATAGTAGCAATTATTTTCTTTTAAAAAAGTTTCCAAATTGAAACATGTTTTGATTATTTTTTTGAGTTTTTTTCAGATGTTCCGTACGAACGGGCTGCAGCATCTTATATTTTGTAAGGATTTATTATTTGCGGTGTCGCCTGTTCAAAGTCATCTAAGTTGTGTGAAGATTGTCGTGTTGAAGAAATTAAAAGTATAGATGGAGAGAGAGATAAAAAAAGGTACAAAAGTTAATATTTTTCGTTGGAATTTTTCGTTAGTGAAACAAATCTCTTAAAACACTTTTTTTTTTAGTTAACACTGTTCATTTTGAATGTTTTTGGTTTTTAAAGCAATATTAATATTTTATCAAAAAAAAACAAATTTTTTATTAAAAAAAAACTTTTTCACTCAAATTTTGTTATTTTTTAAAGCTTCGTTGATTCCTAAATTTTCAATATTTTTAACGGAATTTTCGATAGTTTTAAATTAATGATCTTTAAATATTACTTATTGATCGCTGTAATATTAATTTCGTTCGTTTTCTGCAAAATAATAGATTGATTAGTGCAAACGACGTACTTCTAAACACTCAAGCTCATATAAATTTGAGTGTTAGAAGCCATCGAAACTTTTTGTATTTTTGTAAATATTGTCATGGAATATATTTTTTTTTTAATTTAATTTCTTTTTAAATTCTTTTTTTCTATTCTAAAATCTATAAATGCTTCAACATTAATTTAATTCATTGTGGAATGTTCAGGTTCAAAAGTACTTTTAATTCTAATTCTAAGTTACCTACTAATGTTAGTTTGATAAAAAATGCATTTTGTCATGCATTATTTCAAAAATTTTTCAAAAATGCAAGTCAAAAATTGTAAAAACAAAAAATAAAAACAATGGGGACAAAAACTTTTATGTTAGTCAATTTTGGAAAAACAAACGCGTCGAAGACTTGAATCGTTTTTTAGTTCCAGTCTTCGTCGTCATTCAACTCCACATGTTTTAGATGCACATTTATACCTTCATCACGTTGTGTTTCCAACTCCTTCACAATAAAGTCCCGAAGTTCTTGATATGCCTTTTTGAGGGTGACGTTGTGAATGATAACGTCAAAGTTTCCGGGAGTGTTTCCTGTTTTTTTTTAAAGAAATTTAAAATTTTATTTCAAAAAAATTTAATTTTAAAGAATTACCGTATTGAATTTCGCATTTGGCTGTGTTAAGACGCTTTTGTAAAGATTCTTCTGTCTCTGTGTTACGACCACGGAGGCGACGTTCCAACTCTTCGATAGATGGGGGATTGATAAATACCAAAAGGGGGTTGAGTGTGCTGTTTCGTACTTGTTTTACGCCTTCGATCTCAATATCAAGTACACAGACCTTTCCTTGTTTTTGGACATTTTCTACTGCACGTTTGCTGAAAAAGAAGAAAAATAATTTTTTTCTTAAGTTTTAATTTTTAATAAAATTTTTAATAAATTTTCAATAAAATTTTCAAATTTTAATAAAATTTTTATTTTTTAATAAAATTTTTAATAAAATTTTCAATTTTTAATAAAATTTTCAATTTTTAATAAAATTTTTATTTTTTAATAAAATTTTTAATTTTTAATAAAATTTTCAATTTTTAATAAAATTTTTATTTTTTAATAAAATTTTTAATTTTTAATAAAATTTTTAATTTTTAATAAAATTTTTAATTTTTAATAAAATTTTCAATTTTTACTTATTTTTGTTTCAAAAATCATATTTTAAATAAAATTTTCTTCTCAAAAAAATGTTTTTCATAAAATTAAGTAATTTTCCAAATTTTACAATTTTATTTTACAATTACAATTTGACAATTATTTTTTATGATTTTTTTGTTATTCAGTGTTATAATTTTATTTATTAGATTTTTATTTTATTTTTATTATTTTTTTTATTTATTTTCAAAAATTTTGGACTTGATTTTGTTTTTCATTAAAATTTTTTTTTCATCAAAAATTATTTCCTTTTAAAAAAGCATGTTTACTTTCGAATATTTTATTTGTTTTCCACGCCATTAAATAAAAGCCCGACACACAAAATTACGTCTTTGTCTGAATTTTCGATTCGCGTCGCGATCAACAATGAATTCGACCAACCTCAACCTACGACAATGCGGTTGACGACATTTAAACTCATCATCATCATCATGCACTTTCGGGTTGTCAAGCAATGCAATTTATTGGCTCGATATAATTTTTAAAATTTTCTTTTTGAAATAACTAATTGCTCTCATTTGCGTGCCAAATTTAATGAGTTCTCCGAGAATTTTCGAAAAAAAAATTCTAATTATTTTGCCGGCTCATTATGAACTATTTTATGAAATGCGATTAAGTAATAGTTTCAGCGGCGAGAGCATCACAAAAGCCGAATTTTGTGTGTTAAAAATAGACGAGATGTGTCCTCTAACGAGTTTCATGTCAAAAAAAATTGTGATTCAATTCAAAATTTGTGCATTTATGGGTTATTTGAGATTATTTTTAGAAAATCGGGTCAGCTACTTACCTTGTGCCATACATATTTCCACTGAAAACCGCCGTTTCGATAAATTCTCCATTCTCGATGGCATGTTGCATATCTTCGACGCTCACAAAATGGTAGTGTACAGCATTTTCCTCTCCGGGACGCGGTTTGCGGGTCGTGTGTGACACACTGAAGCCGAAAGTTTCGGGAAATTCTTTGAATAAGCGTTTCAAAAGGGTACTTTTGCCTGATCCTGAGGGACCGCAAATGACGAGGGGGCGTGGACCTTGTTTTACCATCTTTTTAAATTGTGTAAATGCTGCGTTTTTTGATGAATCGATCGAGCAAGACGATCACGTTGATACCACGTTGATTGAAGATGAAAGAGAAAATCGGAATTTTTTTGTTATATCACTCAGTTGGCAAGAAAAATTATTATTAATAAAATGCTCTCTCTTGTTGTTAGTTTCGTGTCTATTTTATGAATGACTAAAGAACCGTCGATCTCATCGACTCTTATAATAACTTTTAAACAAATAGACACTCTTTTTTTTCGTTGTTAGAGAATTACATGCAAATAAAATTAGAACGAGAGAGTAGACTACATTTTGACGACATTCAAAAAAATGTAATAATTTTCTTTGAACGTCATTTAATGTTAAAAGGCACGTCCGTTATTACAAAAAAACAACAACAACGCTACAATTGATAAACAATTAATACAGAAAAGGAAAACAAATGAAAAACATTTACGTGCAACATGCTAACACTTTGTGAACACTTTCTTTTAAATACGAGGGAATTCGAAACTTTCACAATATTGACAAGGGTTTCGTTTAATTGCGAGGCTCGTGTTAATTTTTTTTATTATTACAATTAACAAATATTTAGGAAAGGTAAATAAAAAGCGTGCTTCATCAGTTCTTATCAGTATTTTTATTAAGACATTTGATAATTAGCACGCACGTTTCGTGTCTGGTTCAAATTATTCTTGGACTAACTTAAATTACGATGATGTTTATTTACAGTATGACAAACATTTTTTTTTCATAAAAAAATTATTTTGAAAAAAAGAAAAAAAAAATTAAAATTTAAAAAAAATTTTTTTCGCGCTAAAACCTTTCTTGAGTCATAAGAATCACTTTTCTCCATGAAACAAATGCTCGGAAACGTATATTTTTTGCTACAAGTGCTTACTTTCAACTTTTTTAAGGCAAACTCAATAAAAATTTTATAATAAGAGGATATGGATGAAAATTTTTTGAAATTTTTTTTTCGCGCTAAACATTCCTTGAGTCATAAGAATCACTTTTCTCCATGAAACATATGTTCAAAAACGCATATTTTTTGCTACAAAAGCTTAGTTTCAACTTTTTTACGGCAAAGTCAATATAAATTTTATAAAAAGTGAAAATTTTTTCAAAATTTTTTTTTTCGCGATAAACATTTTTTGAGTCATAAGAATCACTTTTCTCCATGAAACATATGCTCGGAAACGCATAGTTTTTGCCACAATTGCTTATTTTCAACTTTTGTAAGGGAAACTTAATATAAACTTTATAATAAAAATATTATTAAAGAAGAACGCAAAAACACTGTTTACGATTTCCTATTTATTCAAATGTTATTTTTCA
The DNA here is from genome assembly GCF_036172545.1 of Culicoides brevitarsis. Lineage (NCBI taxonomy): Eukaryota > Metazoa > Arthropoda > Insecta > Diptera > Ceratopogonidae > Culicoides > Culicoides brevitarsis. The sequence goes on from NC_087085.1 coordinate 6,512,801, forward strand.
TTTTTTTTTTGTTTTTCAGTAAACATCATTAATGGTCAATAAAATGACTCAAAAAACGGAAATTCAGAGAATTTTCTTGAAAATGTGAGGCTAAAGATAAAGAAGAGATGATCCAAAAAGAGAGTTCATATGAGAGGAGACAAAATAATTGACAGCCGGTATTTTTTTTTCATTTTTAGACATAAAAAATTAAGATCTGACACAAAAATTTATCTGTTTTATCACGCGTGGCATCCCGGATCAAAAATATTTCAAAATTCTACGCAAAAATGTGTTCATCGAGGTCACATAAACGGTAAAGTACAATTTTCCTCGCACATTTTCAAATAAATCAAATTAGCGTTGGGTGACTTTTGCTCTTCTACGTGTCGTTGAGCACAGAGTCGTCACAAAATTAAAGTATAAAATTGCAAAAATTCATTCATTCCTCGTTTTTTTTTCGAGATGAGTGTTCTCATGATGGGAAATACACTTCGAAAATTCTATAATTACGAATGTCGACTCAGAAAATGCTAAAAATAGCTTTTTGAATGCACAAAGTTACTCATACAATGTACAAAATTTCGACAAAGAAAGCCGCTTCGTCGTTTTTAACTTCGATTTTTTTTATTCAAAGTCCGAAAATCGCCCGTTAAGTGATTTTTAGCAAAAAAGGAGTGTAAAAATGGGAATTATCTTGTTATCCAATTGAATCAACAATATAACCTTTCATGCAAATAACTAATTTTCCATTAATTTCGCGTCTTTTAAGCGAAAAACAGGCCGAAACTCACCTCTTACAATAAATACTGTTAGTGTCAACATGTTCTTGGCTTTGTTAGTTACAGATCAGACTTGAGAGAGTTAGTTACAGAAGAGTGAGGAATGTCATGAGAGGAAGCCACAGAGGCAGGAAGAAGATGAAATGTGCAAGTTTTCCCTCTAAATTTTACCTCTTTTACCACAGACAAAAGTTTGATGCGTTTCACTAACTTTTTGCAGGTAATTACACAAATTTCTTTCAGCACTTTGTAAACTCGTTAAAGTAAAATACCGCGTGGAAATACGAATGAAAGGAGCGAACATTAAAACACGTCTTTTGCTTTGCGAGACTCAAAGTGTTGCATATTTTTTGACAGTATGAGGATTTTGACAATCAGCTGACGTGCCCCAGCATGCAAAAAATAATTCCTGCCCATGCTCACTGGGGTCGGCAGGAATTTTTTTTGCATGCTGGGGCAGATCAGCTGTTGGTAGTGAGACGAATGAAATTGATGATGACGATCCTCGAATTGTTCATTGGGAATTTTTAAAAATTCTAACGCTATGAAACGCTCACAGTTTGAATAATTTTCATCGTTTTTTTTTTTTATTTTATCCAAGCAAGCTTTGATTTTTTTTGAGTTTTTTAAATATTTTTTTTTATAACTTTTTTTTTATAACTTTTTTTTTATTTCAATTGTTTTTTATATTTTTTATAATTTTTTAATTTAATATTTTTTTTAATTTATAGTTTTATTTTTTGTTTTATTTTCAAAAAAAAAAAAAAATTCTATAACTCCAAATTTAATAGCAACAATGGTCGATATTCTTGCATTACGAAGAGAAACGAAAATTTCTCAGTTATTGAAGTCAGAAGGAGCTTTTTCCCATGAACATCAAATACCTGGATGGCAAAATCTTTTATTATGCGAGAAGTTACCAATGTACAAATTTCCTTTCAAAGTTAATTTTAGTCGAAATGTTGTTGGAAAGAAAGTAAAAAATTTATTTTTTCTTAAATTTCAGTAAATTAAAATTTTAATTTTTTTTAGCTTTGGAGAAATCATCCTTATGATATTCGTTCCATCTCTTACAATTTTGGTTACGATGCACTTCATGACCCGCATTTGAGGAAATTTTTCAACAAATCCATTAACAATGAACGACTTCAATTTCATTCTTTGACTGATAAAGATACAGATGGAGTCTTGTGTGATTTAAAGACGTTTAACAACTTTAGAAAGTATCTTTTTGAATTGTTTTTGATCGAAATTCATCGAAAAATGAAGGAAATTGACCGAATTGAGAAACAACGACTTATTCTGCGAAAAATTGAGGACAAAATTTACAAATCAGAACTCAAACAAAGTTATCAAAGGTCACACGAAGAGATTTTGAAGGAAATTCAAGAAGAACGTCATAAGCGGTAACTCATAATTTTCATAAAAAAATAAATTTTAAATTTTTTAAATAATTTTTTTTTTAGTTTGCAAAGCCTTCAACACAAATTCAAACAAACAATTTCGATGCACGAGACAAAAAAACTGAATCTTTTCACCGAGTTTCGTGTTCGAGCATTCCATCGATCCAATTTAATCAGATGTCGACTTTCAATTCAACGCGAAAAACAAAGACGTCGTCGCATAAATCTCATTCTACGATTTCAAGCAAAGTTTCGACATCATCAAAATGTTTTGCAAAATCGTCTCGTTAACAAACAACAAGATAAACTTCGAAAAGTTCGTGAACGATGGCACGCCATTCTTGCTTTTCGTGAAAACTACAACAACAAAAGGGAAATTTTACTTGCGGAAAATGAGCGAGAGATGCAAAGAAACGTTGAACGACGAAAAGAAAAATTGGAGAAAGCCAAGCAACGAATGAATGAAAAGTTTATGCAATACAAAGCGGCTCAAGTGAGAAAACGTTACAAACACTTTCACAAAGAAAATGTGAAAAAAGCGATGCGGAACGGGATGATGTCAAAAATGCGTCGATTGCAAAAAAAGAAAAGGGCAAAACGTGAGAAAAGTTTGTTCAGTATCGAAAATGACGAATTCACGAGTAAAGATAAATTAATTGTTATTGCTGAGCCGAAGGAAATTGAAAGTTCAGAAGTTATGAGTAATCGAGAAAGTTTTTATTCGATAACGAAGGTAACTTATATTTATTTTTTTTTAATGTCGAATATTAAAGCCGCTTCATATGAAAATCTAAAAGTTCCATTCAAAAGTCAAAATGAAGCTAAATAAAAAAAAATTAAAATTTATTCAAAATTTACCGTTTTTTGGTCTATTTTCATAATTTTTTAAGAAATTTTCAATAATTTTTTAATTTTTGTTTTGAAAATCATATTTTAACTTGAATTTTCTTCTCAAAAAAAAATTTTTCATAAAATTATTGAATTTTTTTTTTCAAAATTTTTTGACTGTTATTTTTTATGAAATTTTAATTTTTCAATTTTTAACTTAAAATCAATTTTTAATTTGAAAGTTTCAAAGAACATTATTAAAAAACAACAAAAATGTTGATCAACGATAAAAAATTGCTAAAATTCTGTCATTTTGTATGAAAATAAGTATTTCAAAAATTTTTTTTTATTTTGCCCCCCCCCCCATTTTATTTTCAAAAATTTTGGACTTTATTTTTGAATTTCATTTGGAGCGGCCTTACTTTCTAACAAAAAAAAATCCTTCAAACAGAGCAAAAACAAGTCATACACGAATTCGAGCTTTGAAGAAATTCCATCGCAAGAAGAGAAAATCGACCGAAATACAATAAACGCTGCTGTAGATAAAGCCTTTGAAGCATTTGAATTCCTGAAATCGATTCAAAATAACTTGAGTATTATTGAAATTGCAAAGGAGATTATTGAAATATTCATTCAAACGGTAAGTAAAAATTTGTAATAAACAGAATAACTTCGAAATTTTTTCTTTTAGCCAGACAATATTCTCCCGTTTGACGATGCTGTTATCCAATACGCCCAATTACGTGCTCGCTCGACAATGGAATCCGTTAAAGATGAAGTTATGCAAGAAGTGCAATCCATAATTATTGCCAACAAAGATGTTCTATGCGGGAAATCAAAGTCATCGTCAACTGTGAAATCCAAATCTAAAAGTGTCGTTTTCGACGAGAAATTGAATTCCGTCTCGATTGAAACTCTTTCAAGTGAAGTAACATTTAAATCTGTTAAAAATCGTGTTCCAACGCCGACAACTTCTTTACATGACTTGGTTTCCATTACGTTGGAGGCAGAAAATGAAGATCCTGAAATTCCTGAAGAAAGTAATACTTTGGAGTTAATTCACTTGTCGAAAGGACAAAAACTCTTGATGGAACGAAATTGTGTTCTTTTTCGGAAATTGTTGAAACAAAGTGTCTTGCAAAGATGTCTGGCAGCTATCGATCTTACAACAATGATGATTGCGACGAAAGTGAATGAAAATCTCATTGGCATCGATATTGAGTATTTAATTGAAGTCGTTGGAGAATCACTTGTTCGACTTCCCACCGAAGACCTTCAATTTGGAAGTAATTTACTTCTGGCAACGAATGTCTTATCAACTCAAGTTTTGTTAGAACTGAGAGTTACTTTGTATGAAATGTGTGGGTGTCGCGAAGTATCATGTTTAACGTGTTTGCAAAGCTTCAGTTTAAGTGAAAATAAATCGTTAGTTGATTGAAATAATTTCTCATAATTGAATAAATAATGAAAAAAATATAAAAAAAAAATTAAAATAAAAAAATAAAAAAATTAAAAAAAAAATAAAAAAAAATTAAAAAAAAATATTTTTCAAAAAAAAAAAAAAAAATAATAAAAAATAATATTAATAAAAAAAATTTAAAGAATTAATAAAAAATTTTAAAGAAGTTGAAAACTTAAAAAAAAAATTTTTCTATTTTTTTTTATTTTATTTTTTTTATAATTTCAAATGTTTTTTTTAAATAAAAAAAAAATAAAACAAAGTTAAAAAAATTATTTAAAAAAAAAAAAAAAATAAAAAAAATATATAAAAAAAAAATTTAAAAAAAAAATAATTTTTTTATTTTTGAAATTTTTATTTTTTTTTATGCTTTAAACTATTTAATTTTATAAAAAAATTAAAATAAAAAAATTTAGAAAAATTAAAAAAAAAAAATTTAAAAAAAATTTAAAAAATTTAAAAAAAAATTTTTGAAGTTTTTAACTTCTAAAATAATTTTTATATTTTTCAAAAAAAAAAAAAATATTTAAAAAAAAAATAATAAATACCTAATACCTATTAATAAAAAAAAATAAATAATAAAAAATAAAATAAATAAAAAAAAATTTAAAAAAAATCAATGTTTGTTCAGAAATCAATTGATTTTTATGAATTAATGAACTCTTTGTGTAAACAAACTTCTTCTTGTGCAGTCAATTTAATTAAACTGCCCTAAATTTCTTATATACTACGAGTGTTAGTTCTTGTATGAAGTACGAAGATCTCAATAAATCGTTTAATTGACCGGAATGTTGGGTCTTCTTCTTGTTCACGCAATACTCGTCGTCAATTGATAAAAATTGAAAAGAATGGAGGCAGTCGATTTGAACAGTAAAATACTGTTAAAGCGCAAAAACACTCATGAAAAATTACGATAACGAGACACGTTGGTCACTTTCAGCTGAAATAATTTTTCTTCTTGTTATGATACATCACGCAATGAATTTTGCTGAAATTGAAGATAAATATTCTTCTTTCTTTTTTTTTTGCTTTCGTTACAATAAAGGCATAACAAAATTCTATTTATATCTCTCGCACTCTCTGTCATGCCACAACTTGCTGGTTTCTCTTTAGTATTTGTTTGGACAATATTTTGATAGATAGGCTCAGTAATTAATGAAGTGTCGTACAACGGAGTTGTTTATTTGGTCGAAGCGAAAAATAGTTATTAACAAGAAAAAACCACAAATTCGATTGACAGACAGTTAATGCACAAAAGAATCAAGTTCAAGTGAAAATCGACCTTCACACGTATTTGGCGAGAGTCATGCAACGCAAATATTTTCAACATTACAAGTAATTTTTTTTTTTGTAAGATAGAGGACAAAAACTTGAAGACTACACAGAAAAGTAAAGCAATATATTGAAGGGGAAATTTGTTTTTATATTGCGTATTTGCAACATATGATTCGATTCAACAGTGAGTCAGTCATCTTTTTTATAGATTTTTTTTTTCGTGTGTTACTCTTGAACTTGTATTACATTTATGAGCATTTTCCGTGATTGTCGATATTCTGTAAGTATTTAAGTATAGAAATCTTTATAGAATGCATTATTTCTTTATACAGGCGCTACTGTTGTGTTTGGCGCGTCGCAAGTAAGCTAAACATAATAAAAAAAAATACACAGCGTCACATTGTTTATACTATTAATAATGTATGTAATTGTACAGGGAGTTTTATCTAAAAGGCAATCAACTCATTTTTTATCATTTCAAATGAAAATCAAAAATGAAGTCCAAATTTTTTGAAAATAAAATGGGGGTCAAAATAAAAAAAAAGGTTTGAAATTTCAAGCTAAAAATTTAAAAAAATAAAAAAAAATATTAAAAAGTAATAATAAATATTAAAAAAATATTTAAAATATAAAAAAAATTAAAAAATAAAATTAAAAATATATATTTAATGAAGTTTTTCAATTTTTAAAAAAAATTATATTGAACAAAAAAAAACTATAAAGCATGAAACAAGTTCCTTTTCTCAATATAATTTATTTAGAAGTTGAATACTGAAAACTTCATTAAATATATTTTTTTTAATTTTATTTATTTATTTATTTTTCTTTATATATTTTAAATATTTTTTTTAAAATATTTTTTTATGTATATTTTTCAATATTTAGGTATTATTATTTTCTTTGAAATGACAAATTAATTTAAGATCATTTTAAGTGAAAAATTAAAAAATAATAATTTCATAAAAAAAAATGTCAAAAAATTTGAAAAATAATTTAAATCAATTTCATAAAAATTATTTTTACAGAAGAAAAATTATATTGAATTTCGTTTTTTAATACAAAAATTCGTAAAAATTGATTTTTTTTTTTAAATTTTTTGAAAATTTTTTGAAATATTATGAAAATAGACTAAAAACGGTAATTTTTGATAATTTTTTTATTTTATCCTATTGGATTTTTGGCTTTTGATACAAAAAGTAAAAAAGTTAAATAAAATTTAAACGGCCTAAATTAATAAAATTGAATAAAAAACATTTCTTCATAACAAATGAGCAACTTAAATAAAACTCCCTGTTTTAATATCTAAAATTACACTCGCGGTATTACAATATGATTTTCTATATCACATGAATGTATCAGACAATATACTCAACTTTACATATACCGGTACATTGTTAACACTCCTTTTGTTATATATATGGACGACTTTTTTCCACAAACACTGACAGACATTCGTTTACAGCTCTACATAAAAGTTAGTACGCGACTAAACTTTAGTAAGTGATGCATGTAAAAGTTGAGAATACACACAAGCAACAAATATAAAAGAAAAAAAAATGTACATTGCATGCTGTGTGCCACTGTGTGGAAAAAATAAAGTGTATTAGTATTTAAAAGGAATCAATTTAGTATAAGGGTGCATCTGATCGTGGTTGGTTTACTACTGATATACGACGCGCAAAGAATCAGAGCAAAAACATATGTTTAGCTCATGAAGTTTTAAATGCGAGATAAGAAATAAACACAGCTGAGTCATTAAATTATAAAAAAAACGTTGCCCGGCGTTTATCATAAAGGTTATTAAAATAACAAAAAGTGAATTTATTATGATTTAAAAAAAAAAATGACAAGTCAGCTCAATATTAGCGTGTTATGAATTTTTTACACAAATTTTTAGGAAGTGCTAACAAAAAATAAAAACAGTGAAAAAATGAATGAATTGAAACAAAGCCGAAAAATATGTATCGCCGCAGAATAATGTGAAAACTTTTTAAATAAATAAGTTTGCGTGCTTAAATAATTTCGTTTAGAACATTTTTTTCGTGTGCGAGGTAAATAATTCAGTTGATTACAGTCACAAATGATGAACAGAAATGCGGTGCGGTTACAATTTGTATTATTAAATATTATGTTCTAATATAGGAATGGTGTGATAAGAAGTATAATTGAAAAAGATAAATGCATAATAAATGTTAGTGACGTAATAAGAGTTATCGTGAGTCATAAAACTCACATAATATTCATAATATTATAATTTTCTATATAATATTATAATATAAAATATAACTTTTCTTCATAATACATAAAAGTTGTGAACAAAATTAAGTTTTTCTATATTATTTGTATATTATTTATATATAATTTTTATATTATATTGAAAGTTACATATTATATAATATGCATATAATTTTTATAAATATTTTTTTATACTAAATATCAAAAATTTGAGTATAAATCGAAGTTTAAATTGTAAAAATTAAACAAAAACACTCCTATCGAGTTATTATTTAATAGATTAATGTTATAATTTTTGATATTTAGTATAAAAAAATGAATATAAAAATTATATGTATATTATATACATGTTATAATATACAAATTATATATAAATAATACAAATAATATACATATAAATAATATAGAAAAAATTATTTTGTCCGTCACAAAATAAAAAAATATTTTTTAATACAAATTTAATATTTTTATAATTTAATATTTTTTATAATATAAAATATATTTTTTTTCTAAATAATAAAGAAAAAATAATTTTCAAATTCCTCAAAGTAAAATATTCCAATGGTCATTTTTGACCTTGATCATCAACAACATGACCTACTTTTTACCTTTTTCCGTTTGTATTATAATTTCCTTGCAGCTAAGGTCGTCGTTTCTCCTTTAGTACGATTTCAATAACAACAATAGACAACTAATACAAAATACATAAACATATTGAAAACTACGACGACACAAACCGAACGAATTTTTTCCGCCCCAAGGACAGACTGAATGTTGTATGTCAAACGATTAAATATCATTAATTCTTTCGATGTTGCTTTCGTTTGTATACCTTTTACCTTGTTGTGTACAGAAATTTCCCAACATTTAATATTTCCTCAATTATTTTTCTTTAACACGAATGCCGATGGATGGAAAATCATGTGAAATGAACTCATAAACTGTCATTACGATCCATTTGGATCCATTATAAAATTAATATTAATTAATTTATTTAAAATATTTTTAACGCAATGCCATGTTCTAATAAAAAAAAAGCTTGGTAGACTGATGCAATTTATGTCTTTATGAACTAAATGCGAAAGAAAATCAATATCGAATACATTACGTTACTGTATACTCACGTTAATTGAGCTCACAAGAGGATATTTGTCGTTCTTGCAAGTTTCGGCAGCAATACAACGACGAGCGTGTGACGTTGAAGTTTGAAGACAAGAGTAACAAAAAAAAAAAAATAAACAACATAATAAAATGTAAAATACTAAACAGGGAGCGTACACGAGACAATGGTCAAGAAGGGGTTGCCATCAACTTTCCAGTCCATACTTTCAATAATAAATGAATAGATTCGTCGGTTGGCGTCATTGCGTCATTAAATTCAAGCTTTGTTGAGTTTAATCTAGACGCGTTCAGTGCACTTGTGTACTTTACCTTTCTTCGTGTTTTAATCGTTGAGTACCTGCCAGGTCAAAAGAAAAATATTGAATTTAAAACAATAAGGGTGTGTGCAAAAACAACAATGAAACACAAAATAAACAGTTTACTTTACAATTTACTGTCTCACTATTAAATGTCTAATGCAATAAAGACGTTGTGTGAAGAATAATGGAGAAAATAATTTTCATCCAGAACGTAAAAATAAGAGAAATAAAATAATAATAACAGTAAAAAAGGGATAAAAAGTGAAAAATAATAATAATGATCATTTCTTTGGCATTTCAGTAATTGGAGAGCAAAATAAATGTTGATTATGAAAAAAAAATAAATAAACGAAGCAAATAAAGGTGAATAAAAACGTTGAAAAATATCCTTGTCGGTATTTGCTCCTTCATTGTACTCTATTATTAGATTTTAAACGTTGCTCGTTTATTTTATACAATTTTTCTCTACTTTTCTTTGGGAAGTGAAAAGAAAGCAAATTGCATTATTTTTGCTTGTAAGGTAAAATATATATTCTTTGTTTAAAATCACGTTGAAGTGTCATGTCAGTTTAAGCGTTATATCATCAGAGCATTAATAATAATTATACTACAAAGTGTCATCCGGATTATATTTAAAAAAGAAATTGAATAACATTTAATATTTTTTAATTTTTTTTTTTCATTAAACTGATTTACTCAGAATTTTTATAAAACTTTTATTGTTTTTGCCCTACAAAATCTGACAGTGACCTTATAACTCGAGAACGATGCGTCTCCGAGCATATGTTTCATGGAGAAAAATTATCTACTCGAGTCAGCGCACAATGTTAGCAAAAAAAATTTGGTCAAAAAAATTTCACCCAAAATTCTAAAAATTTAAAAAATAAGATTTTTTTATAGTTAAAAAAAAAAAAACAAATATTAAAAAAATAAACAACAAAAATATAAAAAATGTTTTTTTGAAATAAAAAAACATCTAAAAAAATTTATCATCTTAAATAAAACATTTTTTTTTTTTTTTTTACTTTTTTTCTATAATAATTTGTTTAAGAAGTTAAAAACTTCAACAAAATACATTTTTTTTATCTTTTTTTTTTAATATATTTTTTTGTACCTAATTTTTTTTTTATTTATTTATTAAAAATATTTTATAGAAATTTTTTATTTTCATATTTGTGAATTAAAAACATATTGAAAGTAGATTTTTGTTCAGGTCATTTTCAAATGGAATTTTTGCCAAAAATAACAAATTTGCTCTCATAAATTGATTTTCAATTGCAATGTTTTACTGCTGTTCAAATTATTATTTATTTATGCATATTTCATTTGTATACAAAACACTTAAAAAATACACAAAACTATCATTTATGTTACTATATTTAAATTGATGTATCAATAAAAGTTTGAGATCTGCATGCAAAATGCATTTTTTGGAATGCTCATTAAAAATCATTAATTTAAACAACTCGTCACTCTTCACCAATTATATGAATTAAGTACCAAGCAAAAACATATATTGGTCATTGCCGATCATTAAAATGAAGAAAATTAACCGTGACCTTGAAATGTGACGCAATGCTCGAGTGCGGTACAGAAAACTTACTAAAAATAACAATTTTGCGGAAATTTTTAACTCTCGTATACAAAAATAAACGTCGAACATGTATCATTTTTTCTTCTCTACTGAGCTTGCTGTATATGTTTTGTTAGTTTAATGTAATAAATATTTTATTTAATTCTAATAGAAATAAACAGTGAACGAACATGTACGAGAAAAGCGGTCTCTCCATTAAAACTTGGCAATTGATGTTGTATATTTGTACACGATTGAACTAAAAAATTTCAATGTATGAAGAAAATTCATTTGAAAAGCAGAGTTTAGTTGAAAAACGGTGTTTAGAGCAAACATACGACACAAAAAGACAATAACGCGGTAAAAGATCAACAAAAGTTAATTCAAATAATGACCTTGACCTCATAAATGATGTTTTTCAATACAAAAACATTGAAAAAATTTTTTGATATTATTTCATTGTGATGAGAAAAATTGTCATAAAACCGACTTTTACTGCGATTGTGATAATAAAAAAGAAAATTATGAAGAAAATATTTGTTATTTTGCGTCATAAAAACAACCATCATAGAAGATAGAGAAGATAAGTCAGCCAAAGTAATGTGAAAATGTTATTACTCTATTATCGTCTAAAACTATTTTCGAACAAAAATAAATTTAAACCTTTTCTTCTGCTGTTACAAAATATACATTAGTAATAATAATCAAAGTTTTTGTGTCAAGATAACAATATTCGTCTAGAGTCTAGACTTCAGACAATCTCTCCATTATTTATACAATGCTCGAATTGGATTAGAGAATGTTGTTGTCGTGTATTGCAAATGATTGTAATTCAATTTTATGCCAATTTCTTATTTAAATTATTATTTAATAATTTTTGGTTTTCTCAGAATAATTTCTATTCATATTTATTTAAAATATATAATATATCGAATATATAATTATTTATTATATTAATATTTATTATATTCGATATATTATTGTTATATATTATATATTAAAAATATATATGAATATACTATGGCGGACAAAATTATTTTTTTTCTGTATTATATGTATATTATATTATATGATATATTACAGAAAAAATTTATTTTGTTCGCCACATAATATATATTATTATATACTATTGATATATTATTATTATATATATTATATATGATAATATTTAATATAATAATATAACATACATAATATAATTATAATATTTTTTTATATTTTAAAATTCAAATAAAGCTCATATAGTGACAAAATCTCAATAAAAATGTATTTGTGTTCAATTTGTTTAACGAGTCCCTTATATTATTTGATTAGTATCATGGTTTATAAAGACACGCTTTTATAATCATTTGTATATGATTTGTATATAAAAAATATATATTGCTACGTTTTATTGATTTTCACTTTATTGAAACGCTACAGGGAAATTTTTATCGATTTTGTTAAATAAATACATGAACCAGAAAATGCTTACCTTGAACCTTTAGATATTTTGTATACATTTGTATATATGTTGTTTTTATGGACATTATGTTACGTTATTGAGGATTATAAAAGACATTGTTGGGGTTTTGCACAATGATTTATAGACTAACCATATCACACGGAAATAAAAGAAAATTTATACTTGACCCATAAACATTGAAGAACCAAAAGCAATGAAAAAAGGTGTACTTTATTACCTTTTCAAAGGAAATCGTAAACAACAATTTTGAACAAAAGAGTGAAATATGGGTAATTTTGTATGCAAATTGAACAGCTTTTATGTAGCGAAACGTCACTTGCACAAACATGCATCACAGATAATTAATTAATAATTACATAAATGTGTGTCTCCTTATGTGCGTTTAATATAAGTAGTAGTTAACTAACAAAATTTATCATGTTTGTCTAACATTTGTCAACAAACACGTTACATGTTTTGTGATAAGGTTCATTGGGTTCTACATATATATATTATTTATTGCATATATTGCTTATTTATATTCGTCTTGAATTTATAACAATGCAGCTATTGATGAGAAATTTAACAGAGCGAAAAATAAACAACAAATCAGATTAAATTTTTAGAATAAGATTTTGGCAATTTAAAAAAAATCGAAATACCAAAATTTAATATTTTTTTTTACAAAATTTTAATAATAATAATTTTTAATAACAGTTTATATTAATAATAATTTATAATAATATTTTTTTATCCGGCAATTATCCTACTTATCAAGTAAAAAAAAAAAATTTTTTATATCAGATTGAAAAAAAAATAATTTTGTAAAAAATTATTAAATGTTGGTTGTTCGATTTTTTTTAAATTTTCAAAATCTTATTCTAACAATTCAATCTGATATTTGTTCACGTGAAATAAATTCTTGCAATATACCGAACAAATTGTACTGAAATTTAATATTACACGGTAAAAAGTGTATATTCGTTTACCTCTTATCAATTCTCAAATGGATTTTAAATAACGATAAACGTCGCTAATAAAATTTTTTGATAAGAATTCCAGCCAACGTTCATGGAAGAAAAAATATGACAAATAGTGTGAAGTGTTTTGTCTCTGAGTGAACTTGTCAATTTGCTTGTAATTTATTTCTTTTTATCGAAAAAGTTTTCACAACTTTATAAACTTATCGTTCAAGTGCTTAACCTTGACTTTAGTAATGTTTTTGTATTATTCTATATCTTTCAGATGATTAGATGACGATAAGAGAAGTTTAAGGATTGAAGTGAAAATTGTAAAAATATAAAAAGTTAAAAAATAAAAAAAAAAAATTAAACAAAGTGCAATCACCTAAAAAAAATTTTATACAATAAATAACTTATATAACCCTAATATAAAAATAATCGAAAAATAACAAATAAATTGTGGTTACTTATCTAATCTGTATTCATAAATGAATTAAACCTTTTTAATCAAAATATTGATTTATTTCCTATTTAATGGATTAAAATTGTGAATAAAATTTTGTAAAATGAAACGAAACGGCTCCGATGTCACCCGATTTACGGTTATCAAGTCTGAAGACAATTTGGCTGAACGCGATGAACCATCAGTAACGGATACTTTTCTCGATTCTCCGTCTCCCATAGGTAAGTACAACATTGTTTTATCTTGTGAATTTAAAGGAATATCTACTGAAGAAAAAAAAACTTTTTTACCTTATTTCAAAATTCAAACATTTGTTTAAAGAAAACTTTAAAGTTTAAAACTTATTCTCTCGATGTAGAATAAATTTACTTTACATTTATAAATAATGCATGAAACTGCAAAAAGATAGCAACGTGAAAAGAAAATATTTTAAATTTGACAAGTGTGACCATTCATTTCATGGATTAAATGATAATATCTTGTTGTATGGTAAATGAACTTTTAACCCTTATTTTGTGACAAGCGTGGCAAAAGATAACTATAACTCAAGTACGTGTCATTGAATGAATGTGTAGTTTTATCCTCTGTTTCTATGTGAAAAGTTTTATATATTTTCGAAGCAACTTCAATTCGTTTATTTTGCTTTCTTATCGTTTCAGTTCATGTTTATGTCATGGATGATGTGAATAGAAGTTTTTCATTTTGAGGATATTTAGGTTTTTTTTCTTGTTTTAAATTAATTAATTAAACTAATTAATATTAGTTTTCAAAAGGATTCGGTTAACAAAAGGCACTTATTTTATCCTTTTTAGTGCGTTTTTTAAAGTTTTTTTTTATTTTATGATTTTTATTTCGTTTTTAAATAAAAATTTTGTTAATAGTGTTTTTCATCTATTTTTAATGTTTTTTATTTATTTTTTTTATATTTTTTTTAAATTTATTTTTTTAATATATTTTTTAAATTTATTTTTTTAATATATTTTTTATAAATATTTTTTAAAAAATATTTAAATTAGATATTTTTTTAATATGTATTTTTTTTTAATTTTTTTTCTACTCGAGTTAACTTTATTTTGTTTTACGTTTTATATAACATAATTATTTTTTTTATTATTTTTGACTGAAAAAACATAATTGAGCAGAAAAATGCATTTTATACAAGTTAAATCCTTTTGAACTGCATTTTACTGTACAAAAGCAATTTTTGTACATTTTTTTGTGTCTACTGTCGCTTATTTGGTCAAAAGTATCAAAGTTATGCTAAGTTTGGCTAAATGCCAAATATCGGATAAAAATTGTAGAAACGAATGAGTTTAATGTTGTCTTGCTTTGTTTTTGTTGGTAGACATACAAAAAATAAAGGATGTGAAAATTCCAAGTTGACCCGAATTGAGTCATAAAATAAAAGAAATAACTTTAAATTTTTGGTTTATAACTTTAAATTCACCATCTTAGGAATTATTCCAAAAGTTTTTGAATTAGTAAAGGAGTTGTAAAATTCAACTAAAATTCAAATAAGTTAAATAAAAAAATAATAAAAATTAAATAAATAAATAAATAAAAAAATATTTTAATTAATTAATTAAAAATAAATATTTATTTTAATATTAATTTAAATTAAAAAAAATATAAATAAATTTTCCTCCGTTTTTCAGAAAAAAAAAGAAAATAAATAAAATTACAAAAAAATTCATTAATTTTAATTTTCTCTTCCGAATTGATGTGTAAAACAAATGTCATGATAATTTGAGAAATTTCTCATATTGGATGAGTTTTATCATGAAGAAAGCAATAAAACTGTTTTTAATGTTCTGACAAGTGTAAACAAACTTGTGACAAATGTACGGAATGCACTGTCCGTTATTTATTTCTATTGAAGCCTACCATTGAAGTTCACTCAGCACATAAAAGCTGCACATTACAAATTTCAAGTGCACTGTTTTAAAATGATAGTAATGTCATTGTGGTCAGTTTTTGAAGCATATGTGCACTTTTCCGCCTATATATGTGTAAGTGAATTGTATTTACATTGCTTATTAAGGCAAACTCTTATCTCGGCATTTACTCGAGAGTATTTGTTGTTACCGTTAATTTGAAAATATTTTTGTACAAAGGATTTAAAAGACACTTTTCGACGTAATCTCTTACATTTTACAGAAACACTCGTTGAATTGATTAGAATTTTTTCTATCAGGTGTTATTTATATTAGCGATTATATCCTTTCAATTTTCTCAAGAAAAGTTTCAAACAATAATAAAGTCACGTAAGATCTTGGGTATTTTCAGTTTTAAAGTAAAGACTTTTTATCATCTTTAAAACCTTTTTTTCTTGATTGTAGGAGATATATGAGAAACTTTTCTCTGGAATATCTCTACAATGTAGTATAAAAAAATTAAAAGCTGAGAACAAGGCAAACAAATATTCTACAATGTTGTTGCAGTTTATCATTATCTTATTTTTTCCTTCTACTTTTTTTTCGTTTCATGCAAGAAACTTGTCTTCTGTCTTATTTTTTTTCATTAAGAGATGGAAAAAAATTTACGTTTAATTAAATTTATTTCTTTTAAGAACAGCATGAAATAAAGTTTTATTACTTTTTTTTAAAGTTTTTCACGTCAAATAAATGTCTACAAAAAATGTTTGTAAAAAACTGAACCAGAAAAAAGTGAAAATTCGCTTAAAAAGCTTAAAAATTTAAAAACAAATTCAAGTCACGAAATTGTATGTCGAGTAAGAAAATTGTTATTGACAAGTTAGTTTGAGATATTTATTTCTGATTTACAACTAAATTTTCACGTGTCTTGAAGATGCGGGAAATGTGAAATTAGTCGAAAGAAATAAAAATTCTTCAATTTTTTAAGTTTTTTTATTTAAAAATTTCAAAAATTGAAAAAAAAATTAAAAAAAAAATTTAAATAAAAAAAAATATAAAAAAATAAAAAAAGTTTTTGAAAAAAAAATTTTGGGAAATTTTTAAAATTTTTTTTCAATTGTTCTCAAATTTTTAAATCATTTTACTTAATTTAATTTTTTTTTAATTTTTATTTTTTTTCTTGTTTTTTTTATTCGTTTTAGAATTATTAATAAAAAATCAAAATAATTTGAAAAATTTAAGTATTTTAATTTTTTTCGTTTTATTTCACATTTCCCGCATCTTCCTTCAAAAGATTTTTTCACGTTTAAATAATTTTCTTTATTTTTTGTTTCAAACAAAAATTTAACGTTTGAGATTTCATCAATAGTTGAATCTGATTTACATTTATTCGATGACTTTTAATTCGATCGAGCAAAAGATAAAGTTTTTGGTAACATAAATTAATTATTTCAATTATCTCGTTTAATGATGCAGAATCAATTTTATGCAAGTATGAACTCGACACAACTTGATAAATACAGTTGACAGTATCAAAAGCTAATGAAAGAGTGTCTCATATAAATAAATTAAGATGAAAAAGTTTAAATTAAGGAAAAATAAATATTTTATAATTACTGAAAATGATTTTAACATTTTCGTGCTTTTCACGCAAAAATAACTTCTCTCATTAAATTTGTGTTGGAAATTGTATTAAAATGAAAAAGTTTAAGTAAAATAGTGAATAATTTCATCACATTAAATTATGTTTGTCAGTCATATTTAATTTTTTTCTAAATGATTATTTTTTCTCTTCCAAAGGATAAACAACAAGACAAAAGATACAAATCATGGAAAGAGTTTCGTAATAAATTTAAATTAAAACTAGAAAATGTGTCTCATGTGTCACAATCTCCTCAGACGTTAAACGTTCACAATGGGAAACTAAAATAAATATGCAAGCAAATGTGCGTTCGTCGTAGATGAACTTTGCGTTCTAAAACCGGATTTAATTAGTATTTTCTGGCATATAACTAAAATAATTTCATAGAGAAACATAACCATAATTAATGTTCGTGTTGTGCTGTTTTATTAGGTCGGTAGTTCTTGCATTCTCTACGATGAATTTGATAAGAGCTTTTCATTTATTTTCGGTTCGACACGTGTATTGCATATTGCATAGAAATGCCAAAAGGTCAAAAGTGCACACATTTCCGTATATGATGATAATAATAAATTGCAGTCTCCCTGTATCTATCGGTTGAATGAAAATTTTTTTGTTGTGCAGGAAAATAGGACAGGAAAATCAACAACATATTAAAATGATGCACATTGAGTGAAATGAATATTAAAAGAGGACAATATTATTGTATGTTAATAAAAGTTGTTGTTAGCCTTTCGATCGATATTCTACGTATTAATGATGAAAATTACCATAGAAATGCATCCTTGTTCTCATTAATTTTCATACTAACTAAATTTTTAGTGCAATAGCTGCAAAGTTTATACTTCATGAAGCTATTTACTCCAAATTAATGAAAAACACATTCAAAGATAAATCATGTGTTTGTTATTTTTTTTCCATATGAATGTAAAAGCAATCCATTAAAATTATTAAAATAAAGATTATTTTTACATTCACAAAACTTGCAAATTGCATAAAACCCAAATGTTCTATCAGTCAATGTGTCAAAGCCATTTTTGTCAAATATTGCTCCAAATGGATAAAAATTTATCAGAGGGCTCTAATTTATCATTTTTAATCATTTTATAACTCAAAACTGCCAAAAAATTGAAACTGAAAAAATTTTACTTTTATTCCAAATGGATAAAAATTTGTCAGAGGTCTCTAATTTATCATTTTTAAACTCAAAACTGCCAAAAAATTGAAACTGAAAAAATTATTTTCCTTTGACATAGTTTTGTTTTGAAAACTAAATCAAGAGCAAAACTGTGTCAAAAACTATGTCAAAAACTGTGTCAAAAATTTTTGTCAAATCTTGCTTCAAGAGCAAAACTGTGTCAAAAACTATGTCAAAAACTGTGTCAAAGCAATTTTTGTCAAATCTTGCTCCAAATGGATAAAAATTTAACAGAGGGCTCTAATTTATCATTTTTAATCATTTTATAACTCAAAACTGCCAAAAAATTGAAACTGAAAAAAAAATTTTTTCTTTGACACAGTTTTGATTTGAAAACTAAATCAAGAGCAAAACTGTGTCAAAAACTATGTCAAAAACTGTGTCAAAGCAATTTTTGTCAAATCTTGCTCCAAATGGATAAAAATTTGTCAGAGGGCTCTAATTTATCATTTTTAATCATTTTATAACTCAAAACTGCCAAAAAATTGAAACTGAAAAAAAATTTTTTCTTTGACACAGTTTTGATTTGAAAACTAAATCAAGAGCAAAACTGTGTCAAAAACATAAAACCCAAATGTCAAAAACTGTGTCAAAGCAATTTTTGTCAAATCTTGCTCCAAATGGATAAAAATTTGTCAGAGGGCTCTAATTTATCATTTTTAATCATTTTATAACTCAAAACTGCCAAAAAATTGAAACTGAAAAAAAATTTTTTCTTTGACACAGTTTTGATTTGAAAACTAAATCAAGAGCAAAACTGTGTCAAAGCAATTTTTGTCAAATCTTGCTCCAAATGGATAAAAATTTGTAAAAGGGCTCTAATTTATCATTTTTAATCATTTTATAACTCAAAACTGCCAAAAAATTGAAACTGAAAAAAAATTTTTTCTTTGACACAGTTTTGATTTGAAAACTAAATCAAGAGCAAAACTGTGTCAAAAACTATGTCAAAGCAATTTTTGTCAAATCTTGCTCCAAATGGATAAAAATTTGTCAGAGGGCTCTAATTTATCATTTTTAATCATTTTATAACTCAAAACTGCCAAAAAATTGAAAATCTAAAAATTTTTTTTCTTTGACACAGTTTTGATTTGAAAACTAAATCAAGAGCAAAACTGTGTCAAAAACTATGTCAAAAACTGTGTCAAAGCAATTTTTGTCAAATCTTGCTCCAAATGGATAAAAATTTGTCAGAGGGCTCTAATTTATCATTTTTAATCATTTTATAACTCAAAACTGCCAAAAAATTGAAACTGAAAAAAAATTTTTTCTTTGACACAGTTTTGATTTGAAAACTAAATCAAGAGCAAAACTGTGTCAAAAACTATGTCAAAAACTGTGTCAAAGCAATTTTTGTCAAATCTTGCTCCAAATGGATAAAAATTTGTCAGAGGGCTCTAATTTATCATTTTTAATCATTTTATAACTCAAAACTGCCAAAAAATTGAAACTGAAAAAAAATTTTTTCTTTGACACAGTTTTGATTTGAAAACTAAATCAAGAGCAAAACTGTGTCAAAAACTATGTCAAAAACTGTGTCAAAGCAATTTTTGTCAAATCTTGCTCCAAATGGATAAAAATTTGTCAGAAGGGCTCTAATTTATCATTTTTAATCATTTTATAACTCAAAACTGCTAAAAAATTAAAAATTGAAACTAAAAATTTTACTTTTCAATTCGATGAAAAGTTAAAAAATGACTTGTTGTTTAAGAAAATTTGAAACTATTTCAAATCGAATTTTTTTTAAAAAAGTTTGAAAAAATATATAAAAAAATTACATGCATAAAATATAGAAAAAAAATTTGTCAGCCAATAATAATTTCATTATTGATAATTTTGTTTTTTTTTTTTTTGATACAAATTTCAAACAATTGCAACATTGCTTCGGAACGAAATGATAGATCATCCTCTTAAACAATTTTTAAAAAAATCTACGACGGAAAATAGAATCTCAATCAAAGGCAATTACCGCACAATAATAAAACGACACTTCAGTTACGACGAAGAGAGTAACAGAACACTTTACTGCTATGAGGCAAGAGTTGTGTCTCGAAAAACATTCAATTAAGCTCGCAAACAAAGCCAAAAACAATTGTTTTGTATAGTTTGAATTTCATTTAAAATCATCTCCAGCTTTAATTAAAACCTTTTCGTACAGATGGGCGACACATCGACAACAAAAGCAACGGCGGTATAAGCAATTAAACTGGTTGAACAAACACAAACCGTGTGTGCATGCATATCGTGACATGTGCCTTTGGTTGTGTATTCAAGTAAATTAAGTTTTTAGTGTTTTATTTGTTATTCCGAGAGAAACAGAGTTCGGGACTTTTTGTGTGAAATTTAAATTATTTGTGTGACTTTTTCGAGTGAAAATTATTCCCGTGTTACGCAATTCAACTCCGTTTAAGCACAGAACAATATGGCATGGCCTATATTTGATGGATGTGTTTGTGTTCCGACAGAACCAGAGAATCCAGGTAATTTATTTTAAAATACTTATTTTTGTCTCCTTAATGATACTGAAGACAAAGAAAAACTTTTCTTCTCGAATTTCTTTGTTGAATTATAATGTTTGAAATTTATTTAATAAATTAGAAAGATATGAAAATTTTGTTGCTACTTTGTACTTTTCTATTTTCCAATTTACATTATTTCATTTTTGGAGCAAAAAAAAAGTTTAAATGATATTCAAGAAATTTATTTATGGTTTAAGTTAATTTTCTTTTTGAAGATGAACGAAAAAAATGGAAATAAAATTCTTTAATTCTCATCAAGGACTCATCAAGTGTACTAAATATTTTTTTTTCTTGAGAAAAAGTCATTTTTAGTAAAAAAAATCTTGTTCACCCTCGCTGTGTTCCAAAGAACCAACAGACTAAACACAACATAGAAAATTCATTGCATAAGCAACCATCAATTTAAATTCAATTGAATCCTCAGTGTATTACAATTCTCTTCGTCGTCATCATTTGTCTTCGATAAAAAAAATTTCATGTATAAAACTCATACTGTCATGATTCATCGTCTATACAAGCTACGAACAAAAAGAAAATGTCAAATCACAAAATCAACAAAAAACAAAAGAAAAGAAGAAGTTTCTTTGCACATGAAAATGTTTATCAGACAATGCCGATATTTTATTTCGGTTTGTGCAACGTGCGACAAAAGACCACATTTGAAACGGAAAATTCATAAATAATAAAGGGAAACTCGTGAATCACATTGAACAAAAATATACTAAAAACGCAGTAAAATTCAAGAAGCGAAAATTAAGTAAAGAGATGAAAAAGTTTTAATTATGAAAGTAATTTTTGCTCAAAGTGAAAGAGTAACATTACGATTTAATGAAATTGATGAGAAAAAAATTGATAAAAAGTTAATTACAGTGTATCAATTGCATTATGTGAAAGAAATAAAAATTCACTTCTATATGATTTCCGTAAAAATCTACCTGACACAAGATGAAAAAGAAAACCTGCATTTGAAAAAAAAACAAAACTTCAACCCAAAAACGAAATGGATTAACAAAATGGGAAAAATGCGATATTATCAATAAAGATTTAATATGCGGTCCAAACCTTCCTGGATTTGAGTTGAATTGTGAATCTTGGGTGAAAAGTAAATCATGTCAGAAGTTATCATGGAAGATGTAATTATCTTTGAAAAAAATAACAGACGACCCAAATTGTGACTGCGGAACAATCCAAACAATGAAACACTTAATTTTGGACCTTGACAACTTTTCCGAAAAGGCTCAAATATGGTTGAAAAACCCAATTATAAAATTTTAAATTCCATTAAAAAATTAAATATATCATTCGAAATAACAGTTGTCAAATGAATGAAAATATTAAAAAAAAAAATGTTTTCATTGTAAGCAAATATTGAAATAAATATAGACAAAAGAACATTGTTGATATTGACAACCATTGATAAATAAACTAAAACAACACATTTGCAACAATTTTTAAAATAATAGTAAAAATTTTTTTCGATGCTTGATATCGATTTAAAACAATTTCCAATATTCCATAAATTTTACAAAAATATGTTTTTATAAAAATAACTCAAATAAAGCGAATTTAAAATACAAATTTAAAGTTAAAGATAGCTAAAATAAAAGTACAAAAAATTATATGAGTGTGCCTAACATTTATAATTTCTCAGATGTGACTTAACTCGTTAGCAAAACGAAGACTGTCAATTTAAACAAAAATCAAAAATTTTATTTTGTTTGTTGATCAACACTTGTTTAGTGCTTTTTTCTGCATCAACATGTAATTAAAAAACCCACAAATATCGAAATTTTGACATTTATATGGTTTGTGTGATTGCATTTCAATTTTAAATGATGACTTTAAAACCAACTACCAGTCGTTCGCATCACACAGGCAGCACGAGACATACGAATTTATCACTTTCATTCGTCTCAAATCTGCAGAGTAATGTTTTCATGTGAATTTAAACGCGCGATTGGTGAGTTTGTTGTTCGCCGTGATACGGTAGTCAACATCTTTGAGACGAATGAAAGTGATAAATGACCAACTTGTATTAAAAATTGTAGAATTTGCTTGTGTGAAAATGCACAACTTGTGTGGTTTTCTTTAGAAAATTTAATTTTTCTATTAAAATATATGAAATTGTGCAAATTATGAGAAAAAATTCAATTTTTTATTGAAATATTTTTTGGTTTCCAATTTTCTCGATTGCATATCCCCTCTCCATTCCAAAATTCAACAATACTTTTATCACTGAGTGAAAATTTACTTCGATCCAGATCAGGATTGTGTAACATGCCACAGAGACGACAAAACATCAATTGATCCGTAAGAATTTCCCCTGTTCCGATCCATTCAAAGTACGAATTATACAAGACATCGTCTTGATCCAACAGATTCAGATAAGCTGCGAGACTCTGTACCGACTGAAATTCATCGACATGAATAAAAGACCTTTCCGGCATATATCGTTGATAGTCTTCGGGTCTTGCTCCCATAACAATTGGCAAAACTTGATGCTTCAACGCCGTACTAAAAGCTTTTTCCGTAATATAATCACGACAATTTGAGTTTTCAAACGAAAGATAAAATTTGTAGTCTTTTCGCAGCATTTGTAAGCATTCTTGTTGTTTACTGCGAGGACAACTTAATTTAGAACCGCCGCACGGACCATAAATGTCAACTTGAATGTACTTTTGGAGCTCCAAAGCAAATTTTAGTCGATCATTGTGTGCATTGCAATTTGAGACAAACCACGCTACTTTTTTTGTTTTTCCTTCGGCGTAATTTGTAGTTTGTGGAAGCTTTTTTATGCGATCGTCATAATAAAGCCACGTACTGTAATCAGCAACAATATCACTATCTCGTTTATAGGTCGATGTCAAATCAAAAGAATTCCTCGGAAAGCGATTAAAATGTAAAGGACTTTCCATCGTGAAAAACATTTGAAGTTGATCTGGATGAGATCGTGCAGTAGCATTACTTCTGAAAAAAACAACCAAATCTGCATTTTCAATGTTGTCCGTAATATTACATGTAAAGACAAGACACGATTTGAATTTTTCTGTTCCTAAAGTAAAACAAAAGGTAAAAAAAATATTTTGTGAATATTTCAAATAAGTTTACCATATCGCAAAAATCCCCCCCACATTTTGTCGTAATAATAAATCTGTTTGTATTTATCAACGCTTAAATTTTTCGAATAATTTTCATAATCTGGAGGCGCATATAATAGTTGATTTACTACACGATCGCCAATTGGATCTTCTTTCGGCAGTAAAGGTAAATTATTCGGATCAATATCCTTATAAAGATCACTTTTATCCTTGAAAAAGTACAGTTTTCGTCTTATTATTTGTTTTTCTGCTGGTTTTGATTCTTCTATCTTTTGATCCACAAATGTTTCAATAACTTTAACACTTTTATCGTTTTCTTGTTGCATTCTATATAAAATTAAAAGAAAGAATACCGTAATAAACACAAAAATTTGGATTTTAAAATCTGTAAAAATTTTTTTCATTTTCACTAAATTAAATATATTGTACTGAAAATCTCAATTTTGATGTTCCAATAACGAGTTTTAAGTATCGAATGTTGAAATAAGCAGAAATATTTTTAGTTTTTAAGTTTTGAGTATTGGTTTTCAGTTCATAATATGTACACAGCTGTTTATTGTC
Source organism: Culicoides brevitarsis (assembly GCF_036172545.1). Classification (NCBI taxonomy): domain Eukaryota; kingdom Metazoa; phylum Arthropoda; class Insecta; order Diptera; family Ceratopogonidae; genus Culicoides; species Culicoides brevitarsis. The sequence goes on from NC_087085.1 coordinate 6,537,517, forward strand.
AATGGAGCTAAATTTTAATTTTAATATGATCGTTCTATTTGCAAAATTTTTTATATTAAAATCCATGATATTTTTTTTTTTAATTTCACTGAACAAAAAAATCTCAATTTAGACTCTTTTATATGAAGAATTTTTAAAAGTTCCATAAAAAGGTCAAAATTAATGTAAATAATAACAAAGTTTTGTTTTGTTTTGCATTATAAAAAAGGTTGAAATTAGAGACTCAAGTATTCTTTCACGTACTCGAGTAATTTTTTTAATAAAAAAATTGAAAAATTCATGAAAATTTTAATTGAAATAAAAACTTTTCTTGAAAGAAATTTTCAATTTTTAAATGTTTTAACAAGAATTCATGTGCAAAATCGACCCAAGATGTCTTTTTTGTAAAGATTATCAATGGTTCATACTTTAAACTTTAATTTTTGTTTCATTTACTACTTTTATATCTTTAAAATTTTTTTAAGACTTTTAAGTCTTTTTTTTCACATTTTTGATAATATGACATGCTTTTGGGAATGATTTTTTCATTATTATAACAATTTTTCCCTTTTTAACAAATTTTTCCTTTCCTTTTTTTACAAATTTCATACAAATTATGAATTTTTGGCTGTGATAAATTACCTAAAAAAAAACTAAAATTAATATTAAAGTTTTTAAAGTTATTTATAACTATACCTGACGAAAATGAAAGTCAATATCGAAGCGATCATCATAATTATCAATAATTTATTTTTGTACTTGAAAAATGAAGCATTATTTACTTTTTTAAAGAACATGGTGCCGGATCTTAAAGTACTGTTAACAGCGAGTTCTAAAGAGCAAGTGTTACAAAAGGCAGTAATTGTTGCAAGTTTTACAGTTTTTGAGTCAAGGTGAGACGTATTTGTAAATATTTTAGATATTGTGAGTTTTACGAAAACTGCGAATATAACGTTTTAATATGGAGCTATCCAGCTCCAAATATAACAAACTTTTATATCTTCAAAAAAATTTTTTTTTAATTTTTTAAAGACTTTTTAGTTTTATTTTTCACATTTTTGATACTATGATATGCTTTTGGGAAATTATTATGATCCACAAAATTTTCACAAAGTCATTTTTACAGGCTTGTATTCACGTTTAAATTAATAAAAAAATCCTCGGAAATCAGAAATACTCGGAATCGGGTACTCTAGTACTCGTAATTTTACGACTCGATAACCGGATAGCAAAAACTGTCAAGTAATTGGAGTCTCAAGTTGATATTCATTTCGGTTTCCAATTATCTTGAGTACAAATTCCATCTCCACGCCAATATTCTTTAAGACTTGTACCTGTCAGTGCAAATTTCTCACGATTCATGTTTGGGTTATGTAACATTGCACATACGCGACACCAAAAATAGCTCTTATCAATAATTTCGCCCGTTCCTCTCCATTGGAAATACGAGTTGTAAAGATTGTCGTCGCGATCAAGAAGATTTAAATAATTCGCAAGATCTTCAACTGTCTCAAAGTCATCCACGTGAATAAAAGAATGCTCGGGCATATATTTTCGATAATCTTCAGGACGTGCTCCCATCACAATCGGCAAAACTTTGTGCTTCAAGGCATTTTTATAGACTTTTTCTGTCATATAGTCCCTACAATTGGAGTTTTCAAAAGCCAAATAGAACTTGTACTCTTTTTCCAACATTTCAAAACATTCGTTTTCCCGACTTCGGGAACATGACAACTTCGAATCCGTACACGGTCCATAAATGTCAACTTGAATGTATTTTTGCATTTCCAACGCGATTTCGAGTCTGTTGTTTGGCGCACGACAATTTGTGACAAACCACGCAACTTTTTTACGTTTTCCCGCGGCGTAATTTGTCGTTTGTGGAAGTTGTCGCACATTGGGATCATAATACTGCCATGTTCCGTAATCAGCAACAATGTCACTGTCACGTCTGTAAGTTGATATCCAATCGAATGGTCCATTCAAACGAACAGCATGCAAGGGACTTTCCATCGTGAAAAACATGTGAAGTTGATCATTTCGAGATTTAGCGGTTGGTTCATCGTACGTAAAAATTACCAAATCAGCAGTTGAAGTTAGTTTTGATATGTTACAAGTGAAAACTTTGCATTTAAGAAAATTATCTGTTCCATAATTGAATAAATCTGGCCAATATCGTTCTCTTTCTCGATAAAAACTTATTTGCTTATATTGTTTTGAAGGATTTTTCGAATAAATTTCATAGTTTGGCGGTTCATAGAGTAACTGGTTGACTACCCGATCACTCGTTGGATCTTCTTTAGGAAATAAAGGCAACTTTGTGACATCCATTGCCATGTAAAGATCAAGTTTTTCCTTAAAATAATACAAATTATGAATTTCTGGCTGGGATAATGACCTAAAATTAATTTAAAAAAAAAAATATAGATGTTTAGATTAAAGAGATATGGATAATTATACCTAACGTAAATGAAAGTCATTATCGATGGGATCATCATAAATATCAATAATTTATTTTTGTACTTGATATATGAAACATAATTTACTTTTTTTAAGAACATGATGCCTCTTTTTTGGATCTAAAAGTACTTTTAACAGCGAGTTCTTAATAGCAAGTGTTACAAAAGGCAGTAAATTTTGTAAGTTTTACAGTTTTTGAGTCAAGGTGAGACGTATTTGTAAATATTTTAGATAAAACAAATATGTACATTATATGACAGCTGTTTGTTGTCTTGAAAATTCTTTGTCATTTCTCATTTCAATCAATGTTTCTTTGATTTTTTTATTTGATTTTCTTCATTTTTTTTGTATGAGACGAACTTCAATACACACATCACCCGATATCAGCATTTCATCGAAAAATAAATGGCATTTTTTTATGGTTTTGTGTTAGTTTGGCTTAAAGAAGTCGAAAAAACCTAAATTCAAAATTCTGGAACGAGCTTTTGAGATTTTAAACATTTTTCAGTGCATTTGGGTACATTAAAGTACCTCTTTGACATACCTGATCTCACTGAAAATCTATAGAAACAATTCAGCTCATTTTAGAATTTTAAATTTAGGGTTTTTCGATTATTTTAGGCCTAACTAACACAAAACCATCAAAAAATCTCATGGTATTTATTTTTCGATGAATTGTTGATATCGAGTGATGTATACTGTATTGCAATATTTTCACTTTTGTAATTTAATTTTTGCCTTTTTCTTTGATTTTCTTCTCTTGCTCGTACAAACTCCTTTTCCTTGCCACCATTCTCTAAAACTAACGTCGCTTAAACTATATTTACTCTTATCTTTGTTTGGAATGTGAATCATTGCACACACGCGACACCAATAATCAGCTGCAATGAACTCTCCAGTTCCTTTCCATTTGAAATACGAATTGTAAAGTGCGTCATCCTGATCCAACAAATTCAGATAAGCTCCCAAATGTGCCGCTGTTTCGAAGTCATCCACGTGAATGAAAGATTTGTCGGGCAACATTTTCTGATAATCTTCGGCATTTGCACCCATCACGATCGGCAAAATGTTTCGCTGTAACGAATTGAGAAAGACTTTTTCCGTTACATAGTCACGACAATTTGAATTTTCAAAAGCCAAGTAGAATTTGTAATCTTTTTCCAACATTTGCAGACACTTTTCTTCTTCGTTTCGAGGACAATCCAAGTCTTCGGTGCCGCAAGCTCCATAAATATCAACGGAAATGGTTTTATTTAATTCTTTGGCATACTCAAGTCGATTGTTTTGCGCGTGACAATTCGAAACAAACCACGCAACTTTTTTCGTCTTGCCCGAAGCATAATTTTCTCGTTGAGGAAGTTGCGTTACACGTCGATCGTAATACTCCCATTGACCGTATGGAGCGACAATGTCACTATCACGTCGATATGTTGAAGTCCAATCAAAGGGACCATTAAGATTTCCGTAATGATAAGGACTTTCTAAAATGTAAACCATGTGAATTTGATCTGGATTGACTTTCTTTTGGGGATCTCGATGTTTGTAAACGACTAAATGAGCATCAGCAATTTTTTTGATAATGTTACAGGTATAAACGGGACAATCTTTGAAGTTAGTCGTACCTAAAACAAAGAAAAAATTAAAAAAAAATTTTTTTTAAGTTTATAAATTAAAATTTAGTGAATATAATTGAAAATATCTCAATATAAAAAATAAATAAAATAAAATAATTTTTTTTAAATTAAATATTAATTAAATTAATTAAAAAATTTTTTTTTTTATTTTTATTTATTCATTAAGTTTTAATTTATAAATTAAAAAAATTGAAAAAGTTGAGGTAAAAAATACAAAAAAAAAAAATTAAAAACAAAAATATTTAAAAATTTTAATTTAAAAAACAAAATTAATTTTTATAATTTTTTTTTTTAAATTATCATTAAAATTAAAAAGGAAAAACTTACCATACTTAACATCATAAAATGCATCAGGTCCATTATCCAAATAAATTTTCTTATAATTATCAATTGTCAAATTTCTTGAATATTTTTCATAATTTGGAGGCATGTACATCAGCTGATTGGCAAGACGATCGCTTATAGGATCCTCTTTTGGTAGGAGAGCTAATTGCGTGATATCAACACTTGTGAAGAGATCTTTTTTCTTAAAATAATACAACTTATGAGATTGATTCATTTTTGGCATTAATGTTTGATTCGAAAACTCATCAACATTTGATTTTGTTGTTATTCTAAAAACCCTTTCAAAAGTTTTGTTTGTACTAAAAATAAATAAAAAAAAAATTAATTTACTCTCTCGTTATTCACAGTAATCTAATATTCATACTCGTATTTAAAGAAGATAATAATAATCACAGTTACTGGAATATAAAGTGCCAATAATAAACGAAGAAATTTGACTCTCATATTTTACTTTCTCTCTTTCTGCAACTTATAGCTATATAGAATTCACAAACTATTTAAATCGAACTCATTTTCTGATTTGGGTACTTTACCGGTTAGATGTCAGTTTCGCACTGTTTCAATATTATTTTGTATTTTACAGATCCATGCACTCTCTCTCAGTTCAGATTGTCTTTATCAGCAAAAAAAAAACTTAAAAACATTATTATGATGTTTTTATTATTATTATTTATAAATATTTGTGATTCATACGTTCGGTTTTCGTATATTACCTATTTGGAATATTATCGTTTTTTGTTCTATACTTCCTCTGTGGATAGCGAAAAAGTGTCTGCTTTGTGTAAAAAACTCTAAAATAATATTTATAACATTTGTTGTGAGTTTGTGCGTTCAACTGTTTAATTTTAATACAAGTTTTGGTATAATTTGGTCGGAACAAAGTCATTATAATGTTTAAATTTTAAATTTCATCACGAAATGAACTTGAAAATTTGTTTTCGTCGAAAAAGGGGCGTCTAATGATAAAATTCACTTAAGGTCGCTCCAACTTTTTCTAAAACTTTTTGTCCCATGCCCCATTTCAAAAGCCGAAAATCCAATAAGGCAAAATAAAAAAAGCTAAAAACTTCATTAAAAAACCGTTTTTAAATCTATTTTTTAGAAATAACCAAATTAAGAATTTTTAACAAAAATAATTTGTTTAACTTTTGTATTGAAAATGATATTTTTACAAAAAAAAAATCTTCTTCTATAAATTTTTTTTTTCGAAAATCATTGAACTTATGTTTTCAAAATTAAAAAAAAAATAAAAAAAGACAATTCTTGTAAAAATATCATTTTCAATACTAAAGTTAAAAATAATTTAAAAAAAAAATAATAATTTATAAAAAATTTCTTGAAAAATTATGAAAATAGACCTAAATTTTTTTTTAAATTTTTTAGTTGAAATTTTGAAAAAAAGTTTATGGGACAAAAAGTACAAAAAAAAAATTTGGAGCGGCCTAATACTAAAAAAAATAAATAAATCAGACGACGACAACAGTTGAAACAAAACTAATTCATCTAAAAGTTTATTGATTTCACACTATTTTTTTATGATTTTTATGAGAGTATGAAGTATAGTGCGACAAACAGTTATATGGGATGAAATTAAAGCGAAAAATATAATTTGCATGGTTAATTTTAAATTTTCGTAACAAAACGTGACCAAACAATGGTTACACAAAAATTAATTTATTTTAATAATTTTTTATAGTTTTAGATTTTTTTTTAAAGTGATATTTTGAGACGAAAATGGAAATAGAGAAATTTTCTTTACTTTTCTTGTTGAGAATTTATAAAAAAAAATAAAAATATTGCAACTGGAAGAATTGCACTTTAAAAAAAACTAAACTCAAAGAAATGTTTCGTGACGACACTTTATATTTATTTATAAAGCAGTTGAAAGCTTCAATAAGCTTATTTTCCTGAATATTTTATTTGAAAAATATCTTTGAAGGATAAATCTTGAATTTTTATCATGTAAATATTGAACGTGTTGCTTATTTACTCAAACGTTCTTTTCAGAATAGGAAAAGCCGAGAGATTTATCTTTAATGTGAGAAACGTAAATATTTATCTTTTTTCACAAAGTTGTATTTTAAACAACAAAATGCAATTTTATGCATTAACATTTGATTTTCTTTACTATAATTCACAAACAGTAACTTTATACTAATTATGAACAGCAAAAAATAATGAATTTTAGTTGATCCTACGTTAATTATAGAGAAAAACAAATAAATGACAAATCCATTAATGCAAATTTAATTGGATACAGTTTCCTTTGTTAATTGTAGTCCTGGCTTGCATGTGTGTTGATTCAACAAACGAACCAATGTTTTAATGACATTATTGTCGTGCATCGCATTAAAAATGTACAAATATTTTGCAAATTTTATCATAATGAGTTGAATTTATGATTAAATTTAAATATAGATTTATTAAAGTACCCAGAAAATGGAATTTCAGTAAAATGGCAAATGAAAGTGTTGTGAATGGAAATTACTGTCATTCAATATTGAATAAATATTTTAACCTAGTTAAGTCAATAAATAAATATTTTTTCAATTTTCACGTTTTTGTATGCAATATGTAATAATAATATTATTATGTTATATTAAAAACCTTTTTCTCGATGGAAATGCTGTTTATTAGAAATACGTGATCGACCAACATGCCACGTTTTTTGCCATTCCTGAGTGCAAACACGAAAAAAGATGAACATCACGCAATCGATTGAATTTATTTGTTTAACATTATATCGCTTGAACCAATCATCCTTTAGTCGTTCTTTTTTTTTCATTCTAATGTAGGTACCATTGAACGTGTTTATTATTTGCGTTTTATTAAACTTTAACTTTTTCGCCGTTGAAATTAAATTTTAATTTATTTCGCTACAAGTTTCCTGTCTGCGACCTTGGCACTGAAATTTTTAACTTTAGATAAATATTTTGTAGGAAAATAACAACGGAACTCATAAATTTAATAAAATTTAGATTTTTTTATTATTTTAACAAAACTTGAAAAACACGAAAAAAAAAATTATTCAAGAAAATCAACGTCGAATAGTTATTTGGGTCTCCTAATTGAATTACAAGAAGGCACAAAAAAAAAATCAAAAAGTTCGTTTTTCTTGATTGCATGTTCGTTCGTACAAAAAATCATATCATTATTAATAATGTAATATTATTATTTTTCTTGCCTTCCGCATATATAGTTTTCACATGGTTGCCTTTCTCGTTCACACAAGTCATATCGTCTCATAGTACCTACTTCTCAATGTTCAGTCAATCGTTAAGTTTGAACATCAGAGACACACTAAAGTCATTGTTTCCTGCCATATCCTCCAATGAATTATATTTTATCAGGACATGCATATATTTTTTCATCATATTTTCTTTCCTTATGTCTTTGCAAGTCGATTTGAAGGGCTGATGGGATAAATCGCACATACGCATTTTGTTGTCTTAAATGAGTTAAGAATAAGAAAGTATGCGAAAAGACTTTTAGGCCGCTCCAAATGAAAATCAAAAATAAAGTCCAAAATTTTTGAAAATAAAATGGGGGGGGGGGCAAATAAAAAAAAAAAAATTTAAAATCCTTATTTTCATACAAATTTTCATTTCGACAGAATTTTTGCAATTTTTGATCGTTGATCAACATTTTTGTTGTTTTTTAATAATCTACTTTTAAACTTTCAAATTAAAAATTGATTTTAGATGATTTTAAGTTAAAAATTGAAAAATTAAAATTTCATAAAAAATAACTGTCAAAAAAACTAAAAAAAAAATCAGTAAAAGATTATAAAAAAATTTTTTAGGGAAGAAAATTCAAGTTAAAATATGATTTTCAAAACAAAAATTAAAATAATTGAAAATTTTTTTGCAAATGTCTTGTAAAATTATGAAAATACAAAAAAAAAACGATCAATTTTTTGATGAAATTTTTTTTTAATTTTTTTTTATTTTGCCCCATTGGATTTTTGACTTTTAAAATGGGGCATCGGATTTTATTTTTGATTTTCATTTGGAGCGGTCTTAGATACATTTAAAAAAAAATCAAAATTTGTTTGAAAATATACCTATGGGCGAAAAACGGGTCAGATTGATCTCTTAAGCTTGACTCCTGAGGGGTCATTATCTCTTCAGGGATCAATCTGACCCGTTTTACGCCCAAAGGTCATATTTTCGAACAAATATTGAAATTTTTTAAATATATCTGAAAGTACTCGTCTTTCTGCATATTATCTCATTCTTAACTCATTTTGCCCAAAAAATGCATGTGTGCGATATATCCTTTCAGCCCTCCATTTCTTTCCTTGTTTGCCAAAGTAAAACGAAGTTGATATGTGAACCTGAATAGCTGTTATGTGATTTTTCTTTATTTTTACTTCAACTTTGGTTTGTGTGAAAAACTTCTTTGGTTTGAGTTTCTCATAAAACAAAAAAAAAGAAGCTGACGCATAACAGATAATAAAAAGGATTCCAAATGGGAATCGATGATATGTTGAAAAACAAACAAAAAATCAAGACTTTTCTCTTTTCTTCTTTTGTTGATAATCAACTTATTTTTTTTAGCAACAGTTGAAATCGATTGACAAAAGAGAAAATTAATTAAACAAGAATTCAATTAAAGTTTTACGTGTTTTCCCATAAACGAATTGTCAAGGTTTCGTTTTTTTTTTCATGGGCTTGGCTTGCGCTTTAACAGACATTTTGATCGTAATAATAGCTTTTGATTATTTTTAAAACGCAAGTCAATATATTGATTAATGAATAAAAAGTGGTTTCAGTGTCAAGTCATAGCACCTTTTCATTATTTATATAAAGAAAAAGAAAACTATAAAACTTTTATAGGCAGAATAAAAAAAAATGTAAAATATCAACTGGAACGAATTTCTATTAATCAGTCAACCATAAATATGGCACGATGACATATCTTTGAGTTGCTCACTAATATTCATCAGTAACGTTGCTATTCTTGGTATAGTTACCTTACTTGTTGTTACATCGATAACGCCGCCCTGCAAAATGCTCATCGTCAATTACTTTTTTCCGTCACTTTTTTTCTTCAAACACGAGTAATTTTTGCATCGTCCTTGCGTGTAACACATGATCATCGTCAACTTATAATGAGTTTTCTTTTGCGGTCGATTTCTCGACATATTGATGTTCATTGACTGCTCCGAACACGAGAATTACCTTTTATTTGTCAGATAATTGATGAGGGAAATCAAACAACAGTGATAAGAACAAAAGTCATGTTAGGGTATCAATTACGGTAATCAATCAAGACAACAGTTTTCTGTGAATTGGAACAAAGAAAATGGATAATTAATCCTTAAACGGTTGACAAAACTAAAGTAAACGATAAAAAGAAGTATTAAACAATCAATTCCCAAGTTACCTTAAATTTTATTGAAAAAAGACATCGACAACATTTTGGGTCCTTTTCATCCCTTTTTGTACCTTTTTTGTTGGTAAATAGCTTTTTAACAAATATCCTGTCATTCACCTTTAAATCCTCGTGTAGCATTTTGAGTACGGTTGTTGTTCAATTTTGCAAAATTAATAGCTTCAGACAGCAATTTATGGATCAACATCTGTTAGAAAAAAAAAAATCAAATAAAAATTTGTTTTAATTGTTAAAAATTTTCAAAAAAAATGTATTTTTTTTTCAATCTCCTTGATTTTTGAAAAAATAAAAAAAAAATTTCTCATGACCGAAGTTTCGCAAAAGAAGAAAAACGGTCAAGAGACTTTTTAAGTCAAGTTTTAACAAACTTTCAGGCAAACTTTTGATGGATTTCATAGTTAGGCACATTTTCCGCGTGTTTCTTCTTCACTGCCGGATACGTTTTGAAGATGCAGTCGATTATGTCGGCAGTCAGGTTGTATTTAAGGCCGTTGCAACCATCCGTTTGTGGCTTGATATCCGCAAGAAAGGCACCCGAGACGCCAATTTCCTGCTTTTGCGTGTTGTCTTTCTGCGTGTATTTTTTCGCGTGCGATTCCCAAAATTCCTCGCTCGTTATCACTTTTGTTATCACCAAATCCTTGTACAGTTGCAGTAGCGCCGGATTTTCCGTCAACAGTCGATTTTTCTCCTCCAATTCCTTGTCTACTTTTCGTTTGAAGTTCGGCAGTAATTGTTGCAACAACTCCTTTACTTTGTCACGATCCTTCATTTGTACAGCTGTGCCCAATTTGTTGACGAAATGAAATGTACTCGAATTTCCATCGTGCAAGACAACTTGTAACTGTATTTTAGGCTTTCCTTCCGGTGAGATTTTTTGCACTAAAAAAATGATAAAAAATTTAAATTTTAATAAATTGAATTTATCATATGCATTCGTACTTTTTCCTCAAGTCACTTTTCAACCAATTTTTGATGGGTTTCAAAGCTAAAATTGAATTAAAGTTGATTTCCATTGATATCTGATCGATTTTTGATGAAATAAAAAAAAGTACGATTTTATCATATGAGGAGCAAAAATCGTACTTTTTCCTCAAGTCACTTTTCAACCAATTTTTGATGGGTTTCAAAGCTAAAATTGAATAAATATTCATTCTAAAGTTGATTTCCATTGATATCTGATCGATTTTTGATGAAATAAAAAAAAAGTACGATTTTATCATATGAGGAGCAAAAATCGTACTTTTTTCCTCAAGTCAATTTTTGATGGGTTTCAAAGCTAAAATTGAATAAATATTCATTCTAAAGTTGATTTCCATTGATATCTGATCGATTTTTGATGAAATAAAAAAAAAGTACGATTTTATCATATGAGGAGCAAAAATCGTACTTTTTTCCTCAAGTCACTTTTCAACCAAATTTTGATGGGTTTCAAAGCTAAAAGTTAATAAATATGCATTCTAAAGATGATTTCCATCAAATTCTCCTTGATATTTGAAGAAATAAAAAAAAAATACATTCTTCGCAAAAAATTTTTTGGAATCAAATTATGAATAAAAGTTTAAATTTGCAACATCCCAATCACGTTTCATATTAAAAACTTGAAGATGAAAAGGAACGAGCCAACTAACATGAGCTGTTATTTGCTTGTTTTTATTTGAGTTAAGAAAATTTGCTGCATGCATATAAAAATAACGTTATAATAATTATTTACGTAAAATAAATTGTGTGTCGTCGTGTCTCGTCTCCTTTGTGTATAGTTTTCATCTTTTTCGTTTTTTTTTGTTTTGAACAACATCAGATACAAAGCACATAAAAACGATGGTACTTTAAATAAAATTAACATTTTCTTCGTAAAAAGCAATTTTGCTATTTGGTAGTAAAATTAATGAAAGCAAGACAAGGTAAAGATTTCGGTAATTTAATTTTGTATGATGTTATGACGACACATTTTTATGGGTGTAGATTTCATCGTCATCGTATATGAAATGCAGGTCAGACAATGAAAAGTGAACACTTCTATTGCTTCATTCAGTAAATATCGTTCAATATTTTACGTAAAAAAAAGTGTAACAATACCACAAAAATGTCATTAACTCAAGTGACAGACACAAATATTTGAAAAAAAAAAAATAATAATAATAGAGAAAAAATGAACGATTTGTTTACCGCAAATATTCTTATAGATATGTTTTATGAATACCAAATTAAGAAAGATTGCTGCTCGATAGCACAAATCGATAAAAATGGAAAAACGGCTTTGTTGTTGTTCGGTTTATATCCATCCTTAAGATTATAGAGGATTTTTCGCACTTTTCTTCTTTTTTTCTTTTCTTCTTTTATGTTATCATTATCGCAAAGAGTTGTCGATGTGAATTGATTGACATTGACATCGATTTGTCGCCTTCTAATACACAAACAATTTAAGGCTTGATAACTTTGCTGTTTCTTGTTCGTTTAATTTTTCGATTTTCACTGCCTGATGGGTAGCTGTTGGGTATAAAAGTAATATAAATTAAATATGTGAGAACAAAAGAAGGAAAAATTCATACCCTATGGGCGAAAAACGGGTCAAATTGATCGTTTAAGGGATCAGGTTAGCTCCTCAAGA